>NW_011888812.1:8842674-8878180 GCF_000151845.1 Pteropus vampyrus
GAGAGATTCTGAGCCAGAAACATCCAGCTAAGCTGCTCCCAGAATTCCTGACTCTCAGAAACTGTGAGATAATAGATGTTTGTTGTCTTCAGCTGCTAAGTTTGGGGGTCATTTGTTATGCAGCAATAGATAACTAGTATATTGATTTAAGCAAATGAGAAACATATTGAAAGGCTATCAGGTAGCTCATGACCCTCTGAAAGGCTGTAGAACCAGGTGTGGGGTACACAGAGCCAAAGCCACAGCCAAGGTCATGCCACAGAGTAAGTGCAGTGAGGACGCTGCCCAACACTGACCAGCAGGTACTATATAACTGGCATTAGCAGTCCACCAGCTCTGCTGGATTCAGCCACTGGCACCCTGCCCCTGAAAACTGACTATATTGCGTCCCCACTCTCACTAGAAAGGACCATTTATCGTCCATGCCTCTATGTGTCACTAGCTTCCAATTCAAGGTCAAGATAATGCATCTGATTGGCTGATTCTTGATCACGTACTGTGCCTTACCTTCAGGAAGACTGGGTGTCTTAGTCCTTCGGGTTGCTTATAAACAACAGAAAATTATTTCTCCTAGTTCTGGAGGCTAGAAATTCAAGATCAAAGCACTGGCAGATTTGGTGTCTGGTGAGAACTTTCTAGTTCATAAACAGCCGGCTTCTCTCTGTGCCTTCATATGGCGGAAGGCACGAGAGTACCCTCTGGAGTCACTTTTGTAAGGGCACCAATCCCATTCATGCAGATGCTGGACAGCCAGAAAAAAAGGGACGTGTTCACATCAACCTCATCTCTAATGTGGGGATAATTAAATAAGATGGTTTGTGAACATGCCTACTTACTCACCCGGCACTCGGTAAATGTCAGAAGCTACATGGTAGCCGAGGTAATTGTGTGAAAACATAAATCGGGTCCTGTGTCTCCCCAGCTGTAAAGTTGCCAATGGCTTCCATTGCAATTTAGGTAAATCCGAACCGTAGAAAAGCGTGGCTCAGATCCTACCCACGTGTCCCCCTCGTCTCCATCCCTGTCTCTCCTTCCACATTGCACTCCAGGCGCACTGGTCTCTGCCACCTCGTACCACAAGCCCAGCTAGGTCCTGTTTCAGGGCCTTTGCATGGGCTGCGTGCCCTGCGAGGAACTCTTCACTCGGCTCTTGTGGGGCTGGCTCCTTCGCATCTGTCAGGACTCCCATTGAAATGCCACCTCCTCAGAGAAGCCTTCCTTGTCCTCATGGTCTAAAGTGGCTCCTTCACCCCCACCCTATATCCTCTACCTCCACTCCAATCACATGCTGGGCACATGTTAAGTGGTCTGTAAGTGACAATAGCTTATGAAGAAAAAAGGAATCTGTTCCGTGCCATGTGTCAACAGGAGGGTCTAATGGGGGAACCCCCTCGGGGGGATGGGCAGGAGATAGTGTTTTGTGCTTCCTGGGGAGCTGGCAGGAGAGAGGCAAGCAGCTTGTCATAAGAGCAGAAAATAGGAATGATACTCTGCCCAGGGCATTTGATCTTAGCTGTCATCGGCAGCTGGGTGAGGAATCCCTTGGTCTTAAGCCAGACCTTCCTTCCTTCCAAGAGAGGGATCCCTCAGCTGCTGGATCAGACCAGACCAGACCAGAACAGAACTGTGCCTGGCTTAACACAAGACCCATGGAATCCATTTCCTTTCAACAACTCTTCCAAATGTGAATTTATTATAAACATTTACTTTTTTGCAATTAAAAAGGGGGACATCTTTAATAAAAGGTAGAGAAAACAAAGCTAAGTGAGTAGGATTAGAATTGGGAAGGGAGGAATGAGGAGGAAGCAATTGCCAAAGTTATTGGGAATGGGGCTGGAATTTGGCTCTGAGCTTCCTGGCAGCCTGTGCAAAAAGGAAAAACTGATCAGTTACAGAGCTCTTCTTATTAGCAAGGGAGATGTTTGCCAGTTCCTCGAGGGAAATGCAGTTGGTTGTCAGTGTTAGTTTTTTCCAGGCACTAAATCCTGAATAAAATTTTTCCAGTGAGGCTTTATGAGGGTCATTAATTAATGCAATAAACATCGTCCTTGTTTTACAGCAAGTGGGGAAGTGAATCTCCAGTGACAGAGGCCTTTCACTTGCAGCTCATTGGACGTATATTCTGCTTGAGCATCATCGGCCACATATTAGCTTTTCCTTCCAAAGAGCTGAGTTTCATTCCTTTAGAGCATCTCAATGTCCTCACAGGGACCTGGAGGTGACTGAATTGTTAGCACAATTTTTGCAGGGGGAGGTCATGAAGTATCTGACCTCACATGACAACGTTTGGTCAGCTCCTTTTGCATGATATGCCCAAAGGAGAAATTAGGAAAGTATTTTATCAACCATTAGGTTGAAAGGCTATGGAAAAGGACAACGAATCAGAAATGTTCAAGAGTGGAAGACTGTGAGCAAAGAGTCAGGCAGACCTGGGTTCGAGTCTTATCCTACCTCTAGCTGTGTAACCTCAGGCAAGTTTCTTAACTTCTCTGAGCATGGTTTCCCTGTCTGTAAAAACAGTTATAATATCTGCCTTGGATTATTGAGTCAAAAAGTAGTGTCCCTAAAAGTGTGTATCACATGCTCTATTCATCCAGTCCTCTCTCCCTCTCCCCTACTAGTTCTCAGGGATTTTGAGCGGAGCTCCCACCCCACCTCTACTTCTAAGTTTCATTTAAAACTCACTCACAGAAGGAAGCCCACAGAGGGAAGCACAGCCTCGCAAGACCTACCAGGTCCAGACCACTTGTCTGGTGACTACATTCAGGCCCCAGGGCCACTTTCTGCCCACTCGGACCCGGAGCACCTGTGTCAACCTTGGGCCGCCCTGGGCTTCCCTTCTGAGACGGTTCCAGCAACCCTCCCAGCCTTGTACAGGATCCCTCCTTGTGCCTTGGTCTTGATTACATGCCTATGGGGAAGCTTCTTAAGGGCAGAATGTAGGACCCTTGGGACAAACTCCTTGTGTCACGCAGAAGGAAAGTGGAGCCCAGACAGGAAAAGTCATGTGCCACAGTTTACAGTGTGGAGTGGCAGGTCCTCAGACCTGGGTCCCTGAACCAGCGACCTGCAATACAACAATAGCTTATAGGAGAAATCCCCTCCTGGCCTCACTTACCAGCTCATTCTCTTAGACCTTTTTGCTTTTTGGAGGCTGTGCCACACTCTCTCTTTATGCATTTGGCTTTCTGGCTTCATTTCCTGTTCCTCTGCCCCACCCACTCTCTACTCCAGGCACAGCTGACCACCTGTCAAACACCTGGGCACTTGGAGTCCTCTGGGTTTTTGCTCATGCTGTTCACTGTTCTAGAATGCCATCTACCACTGGTGGAAATTCTAGAGCTCCTCTCGAGGCCAACCTCTGATACCATTTCCTTGGTGAATCCTACTCTTCAAAAGGAAACAAATAGCTCCATCCACAGTGTCCTTCCCCCTGCCCAAGCACTTGCATCTCTGTAATATTTAGCGAAGGTGGGTGTGCATTAATTACTGAATTAATTTGAGTTAGCTGTGAGTGCCTCCACCTCCTGTCCAGACCAAGGCCCCCTTGAAGGACATTGTCTAACTAATCCTGGTACTCCAATACCCTGCCTGGAAAGAGCAGATATACACTCAGGAAACTTTTATAGTTGTATTGAATGTCATACGATTATGGTGTTAATTACTGTTTCTTGAGCATCTACTGTGAGTAGCCAGCTGCTAGGCCCTTTAAATATGCTCTCATGGTTCCTCACACAGAGCCGGCAATGTGGGTTATTAGTACACCCCACTTTATGGATAAGGAAACTGCGGCTCAGAGAGGGTAAGTCACTTACTCAAGATCGCACAGCAAGTAACAGACGTGGAATTTCAAGAAGCTATGTTCTAGGGCCAGGCACCCAGCCTGTAGTGAGGTTTATAGGGTGTGCCATCCTCTTGGGCGGAGTCCTCCCCAGGGTGGCACCTGAGGCCACCTGTGCTAGCTTTTGCAGGGCTTGGATGGACATTTTGGTGAGGCCTGCCAGCCCCTCTCTGTGCAGTTCCAGGTACCTTCCTGGGATGGAATCCCTCCCAGCAACCTCTCCCTGGGAGGTATGGGCCCCTGTCTACGAGCCAGCCCAGCACAGCCTTCCTTGATAGAGGACAGTTCTGCCACTAGTACCTTGCAGACAACACCAAGGAAAAGTTATTTCGGGAATGGTTGCCCTGGTTACACCATCTCGCGGTATCCTCTGCCCCATCACCGCCCGTCGATTTTCCAGGCGCCAAAGGAAGACTTTTAGACTTTCAAGCGCTTTGTCTTTATGAAAATTCCCCGTCTTTTCCTCGCTTTCAGTCTCTCTGTGACATTGAATCCCATTTCACAGATGGAGAAACTGAGGAACCGAGCAAGGTTGCAAAGCTTAAACATCTGTCCCAAGCCAGCCAGAGACCAGCCCGTCCGGTTCTCAGAATCTCAACACCTGTAACAAATTTCGAGTTGAAGAGCTCCGGCCGTTCGCGACTTTAAAACCGCGCCCCCACGTAAATAGTTAACATTTTAAACGCACTCCCAAGCCCCTTACCCTCAGCTTTCAGCGGGACGCCCACGTTTTACAACTTTAGTTTGTATCTCCAAACAGATGGGCATTCAAAGGGTTAAACGGGACCAGAAGGGGGCCTGCTGCGGAGCCTCGAAAGGGTTAAAAATAAAAACGTATTTACCCCTGACCATTTGGTTCAAATTGTGCAGCGACCGGACCCAGAGATCCAGGGAGTCCCCCCTACGGAATGACTTTTAAATTCCAGAACTTTTAATTCCGATCAAAAAAAGTGTCCCAGTTCGAAAGTTCTTTTAACCTTTTCTTTTTTCATTTATTTATTTTTTCTCGATTTCTCCGCGGGCTGGATTATAAAACTCGCCCTCTCCTTTTGGGTTCGAGGAGCTAGGTTTCCCCCCGTGGGCCGCGTGCGGGGCGGGGGCGGAGGGGGCCCCGGGAGTTTTCTCCGGGGCCGGGTTGGGACGCGGCTGGTGAGTCCCGGCTCCGGCCCCTGAATTGGGGGGTCCGCGTCTGCCCCAAACGCCGCTTTCTTCCGTTTTCCATGTCATTTCCTGTACTAATAAGATGGTGGTCAAAGCAGGGGAGGAGAGCAGCAGCGAGTCGCCGCCGCCGCCGCCGCCGCCGCCGCCGCCGCTGCTGCGGGATTCGGGGACCGCCCCTCCGCCTCCTTCCTCCCCCACTAGCTCCTCGCTCGCTCGCCTTGTTACAATGTAGCCTTTTCTCTGCGCCGCCGTTCTGCCCGCTGACGGACGTGGCCGCCGACCAATGGGAACGGCGGCACGGGCAGAGCGTTCGGAATGAGTCCGCGGTCACACGCGCGGGGCGGGGCGCCGAAGGCTGGAGGTTGCAGCGCGGCCGCTGGCCTAGTTCTCCCGTGCACTTTCGCTGGGCGTCTGGGGCTGATGCGGAGGGCTCTGGTCTTTTGGGGATGCGTGAAGGGCTTCTTCCATCGCGGTCCACGATTTCCCACTAAACGCGATCGAACCGGAGGGCGTTTCTTTAATATATTTTAAATCTTAGTTGCGGTGTAGACTCTTTGGGAAATCTCCGGAGTGTAGTCTCCATCCCTCCCACTTGCAGTACCCAAGGTTCTCTTGTATGCAGAAACTGCGGAAACTTCGCGGCCAATGACCTTTCTCCGGTCAAGGCCAGCATGCCCTAGGCAAGTTGCTTCAAGGAGAATACTAATGTCTTGGGTGCTGGGCGATGCTGGTTGAAAAGTTGCCTGTACCTTGAACCAGGTTGAGTTCCAGAGGCTTAGACTACCCCAGGATGGGCCGGGATTCGGGGGAGAAAAATGTTAAACCTCTCTTCCTTCTTAGGCGGTTTGCTTTATGTGGAGAAAGGCTATGGTATATAATTTAGAGTGGCTGAAAGGAAACACACCCAGTTCTTTGTGCACGGGGACAGGAGACAATAATGAGAGATTGCTTTTGATGCTTGGAAACGCTATAAACTTTACGGGGTTTGTCTGTTCTGGGGCAAAAGAATTTTCCGTGGAGCATCCTGCCTGCGGCACCCAAGCTTGTCTTTGCCCACATAACCCCTTGAGAAGAAGGAAGGTGTTGGGGGTGGGGATGGGGTCTGCGGGCCAGAAATAACAGGCTGTGTGTGGTCTTCTCTGGGGAGTGGGGCACGGTCTTTGCCCACCAACTCTGAGAGGTGGGCAAGCAGAGTGTTCTGTGAGCACGTGTCTGAAAACTTCCCTTCTGGGAATACAGCCCTGGCCCTTTGAGTGGATTTAATGGAAGGGGGCTTCTTCATCGGAATCCTTTCCCTGCCTAATAACTGTGTGACTATGGACTTGCCACTGTTACCTTGACCTCTCTGAACCTTGCTTCTCTATCCCTAAAATGAAGCCAACAAAGCCTGTCTGGCAAGGCAGTTTTGAGATCAAATGAAATGGCAGAGATAAAATGCCTCACCCATGGCTGATGTATGATTTAAGAAGGATTCTCTCTCCCTGAGATTAGTACACATGCTATACTGGGAATATCAGAAATGCCTGACAGGCCCCAGCCACGTCCATCCTGTCCCAAACTGACAGAACCTCCAAGGAGCAGCTGAGACAGAGTCTAGTTCCTTTCCCTAGTGACATTCTCAAAGATGTGGGGCTCCCCTTCCTTGTCCCAGAAGCCTTGATCAGCCATCACGACCATCACTTATATACTATTTTGACCTAGAGGACAGTTCTGTCCTCTAGACCCCTTAGATTAATGTATTTCATAAATTTGTTCTCCATACTGTCAAGTTAAGACTTTTTCATCTGAATCTTTCCTCACCTGGACTTACAGTTGGGCGGGGTAGTGGGGAAGGTTTCCCTGGTTCTGGGTTATTGGCAAGTATGAAGGAAGTTAAGAACACTGGACTAGGAGTCAGGAGTCGTCGCAGTTGCCTCCTTCACCTGCCCTCTTGACTATCTCGTAGTCATAAGCAACATACGGAGTCCAAGGCTGTCCAATAATCTTCCTCCCTACACCGCCAAAGCTCTGATCTTGGCCGAGGCTACCACTATCCTGCTAGTCCTTAAGGCAGAAAGCTTGGTGCCTCTGTTCCCTCACCCCAATCTATTCTAGCTCCAGATCTGGGGAACTGCAGCCTATACATTGAATCCGTCCACTTCTCTCCCTCTCTTCCTTTCCAGAATTTTAGTCAAGCCATTGCTGTCTCTCCCCAGGGCGATAGCAAGAGCCTCCTAACTGTCCACCTGCAACCTCCCTTCCATGCCAGTCTCAGCATGGCAGTCAGAGTGATCGATTCCAAAGATCACATCAGGCCTTCCATTTCCTGCCTGAAGTCTTCCCAGTGCTTTTGGGATAAAGAACCAAATTGTTACCATGACCTAAAAGTCTCTGAGTGATCTAGCCCCTGTCCTTTCCTTGGCTTCATCTCTCACCCTCCCCTGGATCTCTCTGCACTCCGTGTCTTGTTCATGCTGGTCCCTCCTTCTGGAATACTGAAACAGTTGCTGTCTAATGAATGAGTTAAGGTTGGCGAAGGGCAAGATGACGTGGGAAAGTGTCTGATGATCCTTAATGCTCTCCCTTAAATATTTCCAGTTCATCCAGGCACATGGTAGGACTGAATGTAGGTCCCTGTGTGCTGGGGTAGAGCAGTGTGACTGGCCAGTGAGTTGTGCACTACAGTGATACGTGTGACTTCTGGACCAAAGCATTTAGTTGCTAATATGGACCCTACAGAGTGCTGTGGCATGGCAGCTGGCATTAGGCGGGATGGTGGTTGCTCCTGCTAGCCTGGGTCACATGAGTGGAGCCCCTTGATGTCCCATGATAGACATGCAGCATGAGTGATAACCAAGCCTTTGTTGTTTTAAACCACTGGGATTCTAGGATTATTTGTTACTGCAGCATAACCTAGTTTGTCCTGACTGGGACTAGAGGAATGTTCCAAGCAGAGACAAGTATAGTTGACCCTTGAACAATGTGAGGGTTAGGGGTGCCGACCCCTCTGCCCCTTGCGTAGTCAGAAATCTTATAACTTTTGACTCTGCAAAAACGTAATTAGAGCCAGCCGTCCACATCCATGAATTCCCAACCGTGGGTTGAAAAAGTTGGCCTTTGAACAACACGGGTTTGACTCGCATGGGTCTACTTACATGCAGATTTTTAAACCTATGTTGCTCAAGAGTCAACTGTACACACACAGAGACTTGGGAAGGCTCATCCTCAGCAGCCAGGGCGACCTTTTAGATAAACAGATCTGAGTCTATTAACCCCTTCCTGAAAAACCTTCGGGGATTCCCTCTGCAGCTAGGAGAAAGACAAATCCTTCAGTGGCCCTCCAGACCGTATGGGGACACAATTGTGCATCCCTCTACTTGCTATGTTATGCCTAATGTGGTGCTTTCCTCATGTTATCCCTTCTGCTCTGACCATGCATTCCACTTCTGCTTAGACCTCCTCATCCTTCATTTTTCAGCTTCAGAATCACCTCTTCAGGGAAGTCCTCCCTGATTACAGCCTCTCATGGCCCCATGTACCTCTCCTTTGTAGCACTCATCTTAGTAGCAATTTTACACTTATTGATGGAATTATTGATTACATCTTACTTTTTTTTTTTTTTCACCAGACCGTAAGCTCTGAGAGGGTAGGACTTGGGTCAGCTTGTGCGTGCCCCGGTATGTCCAGTGTCTGCACATGAGAACTGCTAGAGAAACACCTTTCAATGAGTCCCTAAGCATTGACTGGGGCTCCCTTTGTGCTGGGGGCTAAGGACAGGATTAATGGATGCTGCTTCTCTGGGATGTGGGCGGGTGGATCCGACTGGAAGGAGGTGTCAGGCATGGCAGGCAAAGTGATTGGCCCATAGAGTACAAATACCACGCTCCCCGAACTCACAGATGTCCCTGCCCCAGGAGGACCACGTTTCTGGGATGTATGGGAGGAAATTCCAGGAAGGCAAGTGTGAGATTTAACAGACCTTTGAGGTCTCTGCTGATCTGGAGAGTATGTGATTCAGTGACAGGCCACAGATAGGAGACCCGAGGATGATGAAGACCAAGGTAATGACAATGAAGGCAGCTAATGTTTATGAAGGGGTCATTGTGTGCTGGGTGTGGTACTAAGCATGTCATATCCCTATGCAGAAAACAGCTCCACAGGGTAGGGATTGTTATTTCCATTGCACAGATGTGGAAACTGAGGCCCCACAAGACGAAATAAGGAATCCAGGGCTACATAATGGTACGGCCAGGATTAGAACTCTGGCAGTCTGATGCCACCTCCTTAGGGATGCCCTAAGAGCGAGGGCAGAAGGCAGGACCCACTAAGTAGGAGCCCCTTTGGGAATGTCAAGTGGGGTTAGAAAGCCCTCATTGGAGAACAAGTTTCTAGGCAGTAGGGGTTTGAGCAAGGGGGTTTCTGGCCCAGAGGTGTCTGGTGGCCTTGGTGCCAGGGCTGGTCTAGGACCGTCTGGTGCATTTCTACCCCTGCCGAGGTGCAAGAGTTCTTGGGGGTCCCAGAGCCCTTGTTCTTAGAATGGGGCCTGGGAGGGGCTTCCCTGCAGCTGGCCCGGGGGCTGCACCGGAAAAATAAGCCATGCAGAAAGAAGGAAAACAATGAAGAAAAAAGAAAAATGTGCTGTTATTTTTAAAACGCCTGTTTCCTATTGCAGATTGATATCTGTGTTGGAAAGGCTGGTGTTCCCCAGCGCAGCCACACTCGTGCTGGTGTCCCTGGGCTAATGGTCTGTAAGAGGGACTCAAGTCCGGGGCGTCCTTCAGTCCTTCATTCATTCAGCAGGTGGTCAGTGTACATGGACTTAACCTGTACCAGGCACTGTGCTGAGCTTGGGGATGTGTGTGGAACCTAGTCTTCACCCCCACAGAACTCACAGACCAGCGTGGGAGAAGGGCGGTTAACCACGCAGTTCCAGGTTATAGCAGAAAGGTGCAAGGGAGATGGCTATCGACACTAAGTCAAGGAGAACTTCTCTGAGGAAGAAGATTTGCCGCTGGATTTTGAAGGATGAGTAGGATCTGGAGAGCAAACGAGGGACAGGCATTCCAGCGTAGGGTATGGCTGACTCAAAGGCATGGCACATAGAAGGGTTTGGAGAGGCTCATGTAGTTCATTTGGCTGGATAGTGTGTGTAAGGGGGGAGGTGGAGGGAGATGAGGCTGGAAAAAGAGAATAATAGTGATATGACTAACACGCCAGTCCTGGTTGTAGGAGGACAAAGTCCACGTGGAGATCAGACCCAGGTCCCAGAGAGTAACAGCAGCAGCAGCTTGGGTATGAGGCTGGAGGCAGGGAGGCCACTTAGGAAGCTGTTGCCGTAATCCAGGTAAGAGAGGGCGAGGAGGAGGATGAGGGCTTGGTGGTGGCCACTGCAAAGGGAAGGTGGGGGCACTGGGACTTGCCCCTCCACACTGGGGCTCAGAGCGGGTGGGTTAGGGGACAGTTCCAGGGGCCACAGGTTCCCTAGTATACCTAGCTTCCGTTTCTGAGTAGCCAAAGTGCCCCCAAATAAGACGTGGCAAAGTGCCTTGGGCTGGCCTCTTGGCAGGGAGAGGGGAAGTGAGAGGAAGCCGGGCGAGCGGGGTTGGGGGCGCAGTGCTGTGGCCTGGAGAGAGGTGTGGGCCTCTGGGTCACTTCTGTCCCGCCACTTTGGCAACCGGGAGACCTGGGCAAGAGGCTGCCCGTCTTGGGGTTGCCTGTTTCTTCATCTGCAAAGCAGGAGTGATGATAGCGCCAGCCTCATGCAGGCTCCAGAGGAAGAAGCCCCGAGTAGCCACGTGTGGCATGGGCCAGCTCTGGGGCCACCTACTTGGGCGTGAGATCATGACCAGAGGGGAGGCATGCCTCAGGGCACTGAAATAATCTTGTAGCCCTTGCTGGGTACAAGATATAAAAGTGTGTCACAGAGTTCTCTGCTTAAAGGTGACCTGACCACACTTTGAGACACTGACACGTCCCCTCCCACGGGTTTGTGTTCAGGGCCAAACATGTCTGGGCCCCAGTTTCCATTTCTGCGAATGGAGACGATATTGTCCGTCCTGGACTACATTCTGTGGAAGAAAACTTTTTCCTCTGCGTTTTCCAAACCAAAGTTTAAGAGGAACATGGATGAGCACAGGGCACTTGGCGGCGATCCCATGAGCCTGCTTCCACATCTATTTATGGACAAGGAAACTCAGATTCAGAGAGGTTAAGTGGCTTGTTCCAGATCACACAGCCATAATCTCATCTTTCCAATCACCATAAAAAACCCACATTTATAAAGGAAGCCTTGGGGGTCGCCTGCTCGTGTTAACAGTTCCCAACAGGTAGTCTAAACACAGGGTCTGATTTATAATCTCTTGTTTTGCACACTAGTTTCAGGCCCCTCTCTCTCCCCATCCCAGGAACCTCATGGGTCAGGACTGGCAAGCACATCTGGACAGACCAAGAGCCTCCATTGCAATGACACCAGCTGAGTGGGCAAAGCTGGAGAGGGGCAGAAGGCTGCTGGCTGTCCTGCTCCCTAGCATCAGCCTGAAATCGGGAGTGGGTGTTGAGGGGTGGGAACCCTGTTGGCAAACTGAGTAATGGCTTCTGGAGCCTTCAATGCCTTCTAGAGCTTTCCCTTCTACCCCTCTCTCTTCCCCACCCCACCTGATCCATATGGGCAACCCAGGACACTCTCCCCAACTTCACTGTCTCTCAAACCCCTTAGCATTAGCCCATGAGGCAGGCAGGCCAGTTCTCATGACCTCTATTTTACCACTGAGAGAACTGAAAAACAGAGGGAAAGTGACTTGCTTAAAGTCGTACAATTTAGAGAGTGACCAAGCTAAAATTCTAACCCCAAATCTAGCACCCCTTCCTCAGCACCCCGGGCCTCCTCCTGGAATCGGAGAAGAATGGGGACCTCTGAGAGTGTTTGTCCCAGTCTCCATGCCCTGCCCTCCAAGACAAGAGGCCGTCTGGCCACTGGTTGGATATCTAAAGTGGCAGGAGCTCACTCAGACCTGGGGGACAGAGGCAGCATAACCCGGGTAATGTGCACAAAAGAACTTGGGGTGAGGAGAGGGTAGTGACCAGTGGGCTCCTTCTCCTAGGCTCATGGTAGATTTGGAGGCAAGTTGATCTTCTAGCAGGCAGGAAGATCAACTTCATTTGGGCACTGAGCCGGGCTGGTGTGGACATCACCAAGCAAGTAAATATGAGACCACTCCCACAATGTCAGCTTTCCCGCAGTGGCTTCTCCCACTATCTGGTTCTTTCCCCCAAGGGCCAGGAAGGGATCCTGCTGCTCGATGTCCAGGGGACGGAGATGGCCAGCTTGGGAGCCTCCAGGGTGGCTGAGGACCTAGAAAGCAACTGAATGGACCCTCAGCCCCAGGAGGGAGTGAGTCTCTCGTAGGGGCAGCTGACTGTGACCTAAATGGGGTGGATCAGCGTTGCCATGGCCCAAGATACAGAGAGGATGGGCTCTGGGTGGGTGGGTGAGTAGGGAGGAGGTTGCGGGCTGGGATCATCCCTGACCTCACAGCCTGGCCCTTCACTGCCCTAACCCAAACAGGGTGGCATTTTTCAGGGTGGTGCAAGATCGCTTCTCAGACCAGCGTGTTTTAGAGAGAAAGCCAGACTGGCCGGAGGGGGCCGGTGTTTGGGGAAAAGTGAAGAGGATCAGAGGTTTAAGGTGTTCCAGGGAGGAGGAGGATGGGAAAGGAGAAGCCTCCTAGCCTGGAATAGGGGAGAACAGGAAGGTGAAATCTGCAAAGGAAACTTAGCAGCCGGGGAAGAATTTACCCCAGAGAGAAGATGCTGGGTCTTGGTAGGAAAATGAGCAGAAAGGGGGGATCCAGGGCAGAGTTTCAGGCTGGGTGATCCCCAGCCTTTTATAAATATCAACAACAGCCAAACCCAGATAAGGCTCATAGGTGTGTATGGGCCTGGCCTGAAGCAGCGTGTTGCTCCATATGACGCAGGTCTTATTAGCCTAAGTTTACAGAGGAGAAATTGAGGCCCAGAAAAGTGAAATGATTTATCCAAGGTCACACAGCTATGACAGGCTGAACCAAGATTTGAACCCAGGTCTGTCTGATTCTGGAGTCCGTGCTCTTTACCACTGATTGCATGGGACTGCCTCACTGCTCCGGTGCCCGGCCGGAGCCCACGCTGGTTAGGGAGGGTGGACTGGAGGACTTGCAGGTCCAAATATCTGCCGCGTGAAGCTGAGTAGGATGGAGAAAGCACAGCGTTGGCCCTCTCTAGCATCAGGCCAGTGACCCTCTCTGTGCTTCCATGAGAAATGGGGATGCCTCGGGCAGGTACTGCCCATGAGACAGGACCTTCCCATCCAATATCTGGGCCAGCAGATGTTCATGGAGTGCCTCCTTGGGCTCTGGGCGTCCAAACATAACCACGTGATTTGATGAGCCCTTCACGCAGGTTATTCTGGGAACCCCAGGTGCAGGGCCCCGATAGTGCTATGGAGCAGGTGGGCTGCAGACCCCTGCTCAGCTGTGATCTCTGTGTTACCGGTCTGCAGCAAGATAGGTACAGACCTGGAGAATACATATGGAGAAACTCATATCGCCGCTTGATATTGCCATGTCACTTTTTATTATAATTTATAAAAGCATCAGTTGGCAACAGATTGGAAAACTTAAAAAAAAAAGTCTCTTTACCACAAATAGTTTGAGCATCTCTGGCCCAGATCCTAATTGCGATTGAAGGTAGGAAGTGCCCTACTTGCTCAGGGATGTGGTGGGGAGGGGAGCAAGTCATTCTGCCATGGGCGGCGGGGGAGGGAGAGCACCGGTTAGGCTTCCCAGCAGCGATGTTGACCTGAACCGTGAAGGAGGAGATGTTTGCCAAGTGAAGAAAAGGGAAGGACATTCCAGGCACAGGCAACAGCATGTGCAAAGGCAGGCAGAGTGAGGATCCTGCTGTTCTGGGGATGGCAAGTGATTTGGGCGTTTGGAGAAAAGTTGGTAGAGACCGCCCCGGAGAGGCAGGTCAGGGCCAGACTGGGAGGGCCTTGAATTCCAGGCTAAGGAGCTGAGACTTAAAAGACTGTCCCGGAGGCAGTGGAAATGAGGCGGGTGATAAGATCACAGCTAAGTGGGTGCTTTAAAGGACTGAAGGGGCCGTGTGGGTGTGAGTTCCCTTTTGGTCTTCAGCCTTCAGGAAGGTGTTTCTTGGTGCCCAGTGGAATAAGCTGTTGTGAACAGGCCTTCTGAAGCAGCCAGCACCATAGTTCAGCCCGGCTGCCCTGCGAGTTAGTCCTGGCTGGACATGCAGGCAGGTCTCTGGTATGAGTGGCAGGCCTTCCCAGGCTGTCCCGGTTGGCATCTAGTGTGACTGACTGGCCCTGGTGGGATCCTCTTGTCCCCATTGCCCTAAGCAGCCAGTGTGGTATGCTGTCAAAGTGATTGTGCCGGCCACCCCCTAAAAGTCCAGAGTCACACTCAGGAGAGTGACCAGGAGGGGGGAGGCTGAGGTTGGGAGGTCGGCTGGACACCGGGAACCTGGTGTGTGATGATATGGGGTCTGTTTAGGAGGTGAGCAGTGGACAGTGGCCTAAAGTTGCCTCCTGCATGAATCCTCTGAGGGGCCAGGGCTGAGCCTTGCATTTGTAGCCTGAGGAGTGAACACTAGTTCGAGGCTGTGAAGGACAGTTAATGTCCCAACGTGGGCCAACTCAAGGGAGCAGACAGCTCATTGTCGGGGAGTTGCTGCCATGGTCTTTGGCTCTGGCACAACCTTCTGTCCTGAGAGGAGCTGACCTGCCTTGTCCTGGGCCTGCATGTGGCCACAAGTCCACGGAGAGTGCCAGCTGCCAGGGAGGGAGCTGTGGGAAGTGCTTCTCCCGCCAGCCCCAACTACACCCTCCTCCTCTGGGGCCCCTGTTCAGGGTGGCCCAGCCTTCTGCTCCCTCCCTGCAGCTCCCTGTCAGCTGGGCCCCACACAGCAGGCCCGGCTGTCTGGCTGCCTTTCAGCAGGCAGTCCAGCTGCCTGGGATCCATGGGACGGGGCTGGGCAGGCATTCACAGCCTGTCCAGGCGCAGGCTTTAGGGCCAAGAGTCATTGAGGTGCTTTGGTTTTGAAAGTGGCCTTGGTCATACTTGGAGGCTCCAGACTCCTCAGACCTCTCTGGCTCTCTGCCTTGGGCTGGTCCTGCTCTGGACTCTGTACTTGCTGAAGGTCTCCCTGAGGTGGGGCAGGGCCGCTCTGGGACGGCCAAACCCGCTTCAGGCTTGTCCGCTGCTGCAGTGTCCCAGAGCTGGTGCTTTCACTGTCGGGACCAGGAGGGACCTCCATGCTTCTCGGTGGCCTCTCTTCTCACAGGACCCGCTGAGCCTGTTTCGCGTGGCCCAGGCCTCTTTACCTCCCAGATCTAGTCATCCAAGGCCGTGCCCTTTGTTCTTCACAGCCTGTTGGCTTCTCTCGGTCACAGCTTTGCTCTTCTTCTTGTAGTTCTGTTGCTTGCCCCTTGCCTTAATTCCGTGGGCTACCGGTGAGGCAAGGACTCCTTGGCCTGGCTCCCAGGGTCCCCGCCCTCCACCCCCAGTTTCAGGTAGAAACTAGACTCCTTGGCACCTGCCAGTGGCTCCCTGCTCTCCACGAGCACCCTGGCCTTCGGCCTAGCACAGCGGCCAAGAGAGGCTCCACGGCTCTTTGAGACCCACTCCTGTCTCCTGTGTCCTTCTCTCTGCCTAGAGAATCTCTCTGCCTTCTTCCTTCCTGGTCCCTGCCTAGGGCCAGTCACGGGCTCCTTTCTGGCCACCCCTGGGCCCTCAACTTTGCAGCAAGTCCGGCTGCTTTGGGAGCTCAGTCATTGCCACCTCCTTTGTGAAGTGCCCAGCATCCACGGTGTGGATGGGGCTTCGCATTTTGTGGGAATCCGGACGGTTCTCACAGAGGCTACGTGGATGCTCTCATTTCATCTACACAGCAGGCTGGGGAGGTGGATACTTTGAGCCCATTCTGCAGATGAGGAAGTTGAGGCTCTCGGGGGTTTGGTGACTTTGTCAAGGTCTTATAGGAAGTCAGGGGCAGAGATGGGGCTCAGACTCACATCTCGTAGTACTTCTCTTAACCCCATAGCTGCCTCGAAGGTAAGAACTTCATTGACCTTCGCTTGTTATATTGTCAGGGGCCAGTGCCTGACTAGGGCCTAGCCGGGCTAGGCTCAGCCTCTTGGGGCTTAGGGCTCAGTTGTTGCCTGGAATCAGTGTCACAGTCAGGGACAGTCATCCCTGTGAGCTTTTCACACCCCCTTTCTCCTCCTCCTTCCTTCCCAAACTCTCACCCGCAATGTGAGTTCCTCTCGGAGACATAGCTGAGAATCAGGCTGATGCAGGGCATGCTGGCCAGGGGCTGAGGGCAGCTGAGACAGGGGTTGGCCAGGAATCACTGGGGAAGGGGATAGGGAGAGGCTGGGCAGTGGGAGCCGGACTCTCAGTAGCTGGCCTATGTGCCACTGAGTCACACTGAGGGCTCACAGCTCTTGCCTTTCCCTCCTCCAGGGTCTGATGCTCTGTGCTTCCTTAAAGCCACTCTTGCTGTGGGGAGACCGAGGGCCTTGCTCTTCCCCTGATGAGGCTTTGAGGTTCAGAAGGGCCAGTAACTCACCTCTCCTGTGGTATTTGAATTCTCTCTCCAATCCTCTGACCCATCTAATCTCCCCACCCCAATGCAGACACTTGCAGAACTCAAGCCTCCAGGGACCAGTAGCTCATTGGTTCCCAAGGCAGCTCATTGTGTCTTTTCTCTGTTGTTTTAATAAGTTTTAATTATGTACAGAATATACAAATACATCTTTACTGTAAAAAAAAATCAAATATTATTTAAAAAGCTAAATATTATTTTCCTTGATAACACGACATTTCAGCTTCCTCTGTGGTTAGTCATCGCAGTTATTACTTTGTTATAAATCCTTCTAGATCTAGATCTTTCTATACATCGATACACTGTAGGAATATGTATCATTATTGCACAGTGTACGTATATTTAAACAAATGATTTCATGTAGTATATGAAGATCATTCTGCAAACTGTTTTACTCACTTAACTTTGAATGTGGAAAATCTAGTCATGGTTTTACATAGTGAGCTACCATAATTTTTTTCTTCTCTCTCTCTCTCAACTGATAAACGTGGCTTTAGAGAGGACCATCATTTATTTAGCCATTCTCCTGCTGCTGGGCATTTCGGTTCATTCTGATTTTATTCTTGTGTCTCCCTGGGCATATCTAGAGTAGCTACTGCTGGCTTATGGGAGCCTGCTCATTTTTAAATTTTTACTGCACAATATTTAAAATCTGTCCACTGAGATTTTGCACGGAACAAAATGTTTCCCTATGGGTCTCTCCGCTATTCCTGGGTCTTGATAGCCAGAGAGAACGTCTGCTTCCCTGTCCCCACCAGTCCCCAGAGATCTGGGAACAGTGGTGGTGGCCTCTGGAGCCTTTCTCCTTCACAGTAGGGTTTTTCTGCCCTTTCTCAAAAGGCTCGTTTGAATGGCTGTGAGTAAGTGGACTCTGGAGTCTGAATGCTTTGGTTCAAATCCTGATCTTTCTGGGGATACTGCTTAACCTCTCTGTGCCTCAGTTTCATCCTCTGTCACCTAGAGATGACAATAGCATCTATGTCATTGAGCTACTATGAGGACCAAGTAAGCTAACATGTGTAAAGGGCAAAACACCGTGCCAGGCACATAGCAAAATTCCAATGACGTTATCATCTCCTGCATTAGCTCCAGACCCCACTCTGTGGGCAGAGGGCCTGTGTTTCCGGTGGGCAGCCTGGGTGGCTCCAGTCTTTGCCATGGCATCATCCCACTGCCCACTGATTTCCCAGCGGAGGCTGCTGCCTGGGAGCGTAGTGGGCATCAGGTTTCTGCTCAGATTCTGGACTTAGGCCTACGGAGAGGGAAGGAGGTCAGCCTGACCCAGTGGCCAGGAGCCGGTAACGTAACCCCACACCCCGGGCAGATTTACCAGCCCTCAATGGGGCCTGTTGTGGCTGGGGATTTGATATCCCTTGGCCTGCGTGGGGGGCAGGAGAAGAAAGCAGCTTGGGGCCAGCCTGTCCCCTGAGAGGCCTGGGGCCTCGCTGGGCCACACGGGCTGGTCTAGGCATGGGTTTGCCTTTCAGCCCTTGGGGCAAATCACTGCCGGTGATTGTATATTTAGTGCTGGAAAGGATGGCCTTTTTGCTCCTTTCCTCATGCCCCCCTCCCCTTTCAGGTTTTAAACCACCTTTATGCCACCATCTAACCAGCTCCTCACAGCCACCTCTGAAACAGGCAGGCTGGCCAAGGCCGTTTGACAGATATGAAAACTGAGGCTAAGAGAGGTTAAGTGACTCCCAAAACCACACAGTCAGCCATTGGCAGGATTGGGAATATACCCAGGCCATCTGGCTCCTCGTTCAGTTCTTTTTCATAAGGCCACCCAATGTGATAGTCTTGGCAGAAGGTGTCCAGCAGGGTGGCCCTGCTTGACCTCTTGCCCTCTGGGCAGTGGCATGTGTGGTCAGTGAACACAGAGGGTTGGGCTTATTTCCTGAGAGGTGAGAAGCACCGTGGTGGGCCCAGGGCCCAGCCCTTCTCTAGCGTCTGCCACAAACCCTCCCAGGAGCCAGAGGTGGTAGGGGACACAGTGTGGCTCTTCAGCTGAGGTCATCTGCCCTCTCAGCCTATCCCATGGTGTGGCAGAGGTGGCAGCAACCCTGGGGGCTCTGAGTACTTCTCCCAAACAGGCAGGAGAGCAGCTAGCATTGGGCCCTCTTTAGGACTGGAGAAAGCAAGGCTCAGGCCCAGGGGCTGGTCTGAGCTGGTGGCTGTCAGAGGGAAACGCAAACCCACCTCCTCCTAGTCACAGACCCTCAGCAATCATGCTGCTGACCGACCTCACCAAAGGCGGTGACCTGGCCTAGCTTTGAGTTAGGAGCATGGTCGTTGGTATCAGAGGCATGTGGGTTTGGGTCCTGGCTCCATAATAAATGTTCATATTTATTGAACACTTACTATGTGCTATTCTAAGTCTTGACCTGTAATATTTCACTTAATCATCCAAAAATTCTCATGCGGTAGATACCATTATTATTCTCCATTTACAGCTGAGGAAACTGAGGCACAGAGAGCTTGGTGACTTCCCAAGGTCATGCGGGGGTGAAACCGGGATTTGGATCCCAGCAGTGTGGCTCCAGAGGGTGCACGTGAGCCCCTGCAGTGCCTCCGACAGCCAGGAGGGCCACAGGGCCGCAATGCACCTGTCTTACTTCTGGTGCGATGCCTGACCCACGGCCAGCACTATACATTTGTCAGATTAATTGCATGAATGAATGTGAGGCTTTGGACAAGTGACCCAGCCTCTCTGAATGTCAGTTTTCTCACCATAAAGCGAGTGAGGACCGAGCCACCTTTCCTCCAGAGTCGATGGGAAGGGTCCAGTGCGGTGATATTGGAAATTGCTAAGCTCAGGGCTTGGGCCATGGCAGCTCTGGGGAGACAGTGCTGCTGAGCTGCTATGAACCGTGTCCTAGCAGTGGGTAGTGCTCCAAGCTGCTGCACTGGCACTCAGCCGCCTGCCCCCAGAGGACAGAGGCGAGTTGTCTCTGCATGGGTGGCTGTGGCGTGTCACCTGTGGCTGGCCTTGGGCTTCCTCTGGGCATAGCCAGGAGCCAGAGGGGTTGAGGGTGAGCACCATGACCACTCATTTGGGACTCCTGCGTCCCTGCGGGACACTCACAGCCTGGGGGGTGCTTCGAACACACACTTTCTCATCAACTTTCGAGCTCATCTTTCACTTAGGCTCAGGGAGGTGAGGCAGCTTGCCCGGATTCCTACAAATGTGGAGCGGAATTCCAGTCTACCTCACTTAGTGCCTTCTGAGGAGCCCTCTCCAGTTGCTCACGTGTACCCTGTGGGCAGAACCAGATCAGGGGGGCCCCTGGAGGTCTCAGGGGTGGCCCCCACCTCAGCTGCCCCTGTGTGGAAGGGCTCATCTCCCACTCATATTTGCTCTTTTTTGTAAATGGCTGTGACAACGGGCTCTCTGCAGGGCTCAGGAGATGCGATTCCATCCTTGGACTACACCACGGGTTTGCTGTGTGTCCTTGGGTTAAGTTCCTTCTCCTCTCTGGGCCCTGTAAAATGAGTCTATGGGGGTCACTGATACCTCTTTTTCGGTCCCTCCTTTAAGAGGGTTGATGTAGGCTTTGGCGCCTAGACTGGCATTATCTCAGCCCCTTTTTAAGATACTAGGATATTGGGGACCCTCCTCCTTGCCAGTTGGGACAGCTGGGCTTGGAGTTGAGGACTAGTTTCTGGTATTGAATAGGCTGACAAGCGCATGTCAGAGTGCAGTGGGGCTTGCCAGGGAACCTCTGCTGGGTCCACTTCCCTCGCCCCATGCTGAGACCTCGGAGGTTTGGCAGACAACACCTAGCCTTGGGGCGGGGGAAGGTACTGCTTTTAGAGTTCACGAGATCTGGGTTTGAATTCTGGCTCTGCCACTTACCTTTGGCTACCTACTTTCTTCACCTATGCAGTGGGGCGGTGAAACTTTCCTCCTAAGGTTGAGGTGAGGATGAAATGCGTACATTTCTCCCCAGCAACCTGCTGACGCTAATAGGTCCTCAGTGGCGTGCATGGGTCTGTTGACTGTGGAGGGGCGGGGGTCAGAGACAGCTCCATAAGCCTTGCCAACAGCCCGGGAGGCTGAGTCCAGAAATAGAAGACCCCAGAGACAGAGGCTCCTGGTGGCCAGGCTGGGAGGCCACAGTGAGCTGGCAGCTCGGGCCTCCCCTCCCTACCGAGGCTGTTGGCTGCATAAATTACTCGGCAGCCTTTGGGCTAATTTTACCTTCTTGGTTTTCATGAATCATTTCCCATCTGGGGGCGTGTGAGAGAAATGGAAACAGCTCTGCCAGCTGGATGCCCGGGCTCCAGATGCAGAGAAACGCCCATGGTGAGCCCTGCTTGTGTGCTCTCAGAAGCAAGGACAGGACACCCAGGGACCCCAGAAAGGGACCCCGGGGCCATCTTCTTCCAGCTGTGTCCCTGTGGATAGATTCTCATGATTTGGGGTGAATGAGCCACAGCAGGTCCTGGGGCTGGAACTGGTCTCCATCTAAAGGAATTTGGAATCACATGGCTTTACCATGATAGTCATCCGTGTCTATTTTGACCTCAGCAATGGAATGGTTTAGCAGAGAGACCCTCGTGACCTGCTGGGGTGCTTCTTTGTGGTACAGGTCCAGAAATTAACACAAATCCTGGATTTTCATAGTCACAGAATGCCAGAGCTGGCAGGTCCTCACAGAAAATCAAGACCTAACTGCCTCATCATACACGTGGGTAAACTGAGGCTCAGAGAAGGAAGCAATTTATTCAAGGTCAATAAATCAGTGGAAGAGGTGATGCTGATTATTTATTGACTGTTTATACCACTTTGCTCACAACAAACCCTATTTGATAGTTATTATCCCCATTTTATGGACGGGTCACTGAAGGCACAGAAGGTGAAATAACTTCTCCAGCTGATATGGCTGGAAGTGGTGGAGCCGTGATGTGCACCCAAGCTGTCTCACTTCAGAGCCCACATTCCAGCTTCTGCACCAAGCTGCGTCTTGCCGGTGGGCTACAGGGCTGCTTTGTCCCCTCCCTCCGCTCTCCTCCCATGCCCCTGGGAGTGGGTTCACAGGGTCGCTGTGAAGTAGTCCTGGAAGCTTCCGGCTCACACCCTCTCATTTTTTTTCCATTCACTGAGTACAGTCAGCCCTCCCTATCAGCGGGTTCCGCATCCAGGGGTTCGACTGACCTGAGATGGAAAATATTTGAAAAAATAAGTTACGTTGTTGCTGACATGTACTATATAGTTAGGCCTACTGTGGTTGCATGTACAGACTTTTCCTTGTCATTATTCCTTAAACAATACAACATAACAACTATTTATGTCGTGTTTACATTGTATTAGGTATTATAAGTAATCTAGAGATGATTTAAAGGACATAGGAGGATATGCCTAGGCAATATGCAAATGCTACGCTATTTTATGTAAGGCACTTGAGCATCTGAGGATGTTAGTACCCACGGGCATCCTGGAACCAATGCCCTGTGAATACTGAGGGACAGCCGTATGTATCGATCAAGCCCCTACTGGGTGCCAAGAACTGTTCTGGGCATTGGAGATTTGGCAACGACCAGAGTGGACAGAGTCTGGGAGGCCAGCGAGGTCCCACCCCATCTTACCTGTGTCTGGGTTCTTACAGGACAGTGTCTGCACGGTGTTTTGGTCTCAGCCTTGCTGGCTGCAAACTCAGATGCCCGGCCTAGGCAGGGAACGTACCCGACTGGCACAGGCCAGCTGGCGAGCTGGAGATTAAGTGCCTTGAGCAGGGCCACCACCACCTAGCTCCAAAAAACTGTTGCCATGGGAGACTGCCTGCCTGGTGTTTCTAGTGCTTCTGATTTTCCAGAAAAGCTGAGCATCCATGTTTTTACACAAAATCTTCTGTTTCTTCAAAGTTGGCAACTAAAGTGAAAATAAAAATTGGAAAAAAAACCCAGCTGCCAGTTTGTAACTCGTGGATCGTTTCTTCTACCGCCTCCCTGCTGCCCCGGCCTCTGGTTGGAGCAGGTTCTCCTTCTCATTATCTCTCAGTGATCACGTCTCCCAGGAAGTTCCTTCGCTCCCTGCCAGAGAATACTTTTCCCCGCCCCCACTTGCGGTTTGTCACCCCTCGTACTAGACGGCCACTGTGAAGCGGTGGGAAGGGCACGGACTTCGACTTAGACTCCAGACAGCTGCTGTGCAGCCTTGTTCAAACCACTTAACCTTTCTGAGCCTTCATTTCCTATCTGAAAAACAAGTAAAGCTGCACTTAGTAGGTTGTTGAAAGAACTATATACAATCAGACGGATACTCAAGTCAAGCAGGATTAGGCAAAAATGGAATTTAGGAGCTCAGCAAAGTGAGAAGTCCAAGACCATCCCAGCTTCAGGCACAGCTGGGTTGAGGAGCTCACACTGCGCAAGCAGGACGTGGTCTGTCCTCTTACTCTGAGTTCTGTACTGGCTCCATTCATAGACAGGCCGTTGTACATGGTGGCACAGTGGCTGGCTGCTAGCAGATTTATACTTCATGCTCTATTATTTCACCAGTCTCTCTTGCCAGCAGATTCCTCCAAGCCTCCAAATTGCAGCTTGTGTTTGGTTGGGTCCTATACCCTTCCCTGCACCATTCACCATGACTTGCAGATAGGAACACTGATTGGTTGGTCCTTGATCACTCCTCTTTCCCAGAGAGGTATATTTGGAGAAGGGGGCTCCCCAAGGACACCAAGGGACTTAGTGCCAGAAGGGGGAATGGATGACAGCAGGAAAACCTACAGACATTCTACCCAGACTGGAAGCCTCAGGAGGGTGGGGACCTAGTTCACTCCAGGGCTCCTAGCACCTAGGACAGTGCCTGGCACTCCATAGCATGCAAACACACTGCAAGTGAATGAGCGGGTATCTTCTAGCATGCATGTGCAACACCTGCACAGAGCTGGCACTAGCCACATCTGGGGCCCTCCTGCCTCCATCCTGGAGGACTGGGATGGAAGTCTTCCATCCTGGCCAGGTTCACCTCCCTCGTGGAATATCACAGTTCCACAACGTTGAGCTTGTCAGCTTGGCCCCGGAACACCTGTTTGTTTGGGCAAGCTTGGTAGACAGTAATTGTGATAATTAGCGCTCACACCAGCTTGTACTCATTTTCAGAAACCATCTGACTCTTTGTTTACTTCTTTATCACCTGTGTCCAGATAATTTCTTTGACACTTTTTTGAGATAGAGCTGCAAGTAGAGCTCCAGTTTCATCAAATGTAAAAAAGGGGTATAATCTATCCCGCAGGGTTGCGGAGAGGATTAAGTAAGACAATAAAGAAGTATAACACCTGGCACAAGGCCTGGCACAAAGCAGGTGCTCAGTTAAGGCCAGATTCCCTTTGCATCCCTTCAAATCAAAGTCTTAGTGTGAGCCCACATGTACGAGCCTTCTCATGAGTACATGGGAAGATACTCAATTAATTCTTAATAAATGGCCACTAATGGCATACACACTGACACCTCTACACACACATATAATCAGGGAAAAACCCCCATCTTATGGCATAGGTGCTAAGGCTCCATGGATCGGCAAGAGTTTATTACTCATGGCAGAGCAAATAGCACGTAGCACCGGTTACCCCACTCCCAAGTCCCATGGGTGACATGATGGACCTAGATGTGACTGTGCAGACCGTGGGTTGCACTGCCCCGGAACTCGGAGCAAAGGACTCGGTATCTTTTGTAGCAAACAGTAAACAAGCCAGTTCCCCTTATTTGGGGAGTGAGTTTTTGCACAGTATTCTTGCTGTGGTATCTCTGACCTACTTGATTCTACCAAAATGGCTCAGGGTCAGAGGATGTTGAGGACTTAGAGTTTCTCGTGCTCGGTTGGGCTGCTCAGAACCCATGGTGGACCACCTCTCATCACACACACACACACGTGAGTGTGTACACCTTACTTGTCCAAAGATAGAATGGTGGCCTGGCTTCCTGATTGTGAGTTCCCTTTTAGAGGTGTTAATGCCTGCTTAGTGGTGATATATACTGTGGCTTCGAGCACCTTGCAGTTTAGACTAGTACTTCTCAGACTCTACTGTGCTTACAAATCACCTGGGCATCTCTTCTTTTTGGAGAGACTCTGTTTGGGGAAGTCTGGGGTGGAACTAGCAATTGTGCATTTCTAACAAGCTCTGACACTGCTGGTCTGTGGACCACACCTTGAGAAGCAAGGATTTAGGTGACTTTTGAAATTTCTTTTAATTCTGAGATTCTGGGTAAGACTGGGGAGAAAAAAACAGTGAGAAGGGCAGGAGCAGGACGGAGGAGAAGGAGGCAGCAGACGTGAAGGCTGGCGCCAGGCCCACCGGAGCCCTGATGGCCCTGCAGCCCCTCACCCCACAGGCCTCCCTCCCAGCTCCCACTGGCCTCGTGGTGCAGACAGTGGGACCCCTTTCCTTGAGGCCAGAATACCACATGGTGTTTCGCCAGGGTCTTACCTCGTTAAAGAGAGACCTCAGTTTCCTCGTTCAGGAGGGACTTGGATCAAGAGGTCTGGGCGCATCCTTTCAGCTCTAACAATGTGTAGGAGGCAGGAAGATGGAAGAGCACACGGTACCCAGCCCTGCGCCTTAAGAGCTGCAGGTGTACTTGGGGGTAGATTGCTTTATCTGCATTAGCGTCATGGTGGTAAGTTGCTGAGGAAGCCAGAGGCTGTGTTTGGTCCCCTGCACCTGGCTGGCACCAGCAAGCGATCTTAACGCAGGATGGTTCTGATTACCCTTAAGTGAATCACCTATCCAGGCCTCTTTCACTCAGGACTTTCCTACCCTCCTGCTTTGTTATCTGCAAGCATGGCCTCCCTGAGGCCCTGGAAACCTCAGCCCAGAGACTCTACGCTGCTTGCCTGCCTGACCCTGGCCCTCCACGAGCACATGCCCCCTTCCCCCAAGCCTTATTTGGCTGTGCTCAATTTGGTGCTTGGAATGCTGGGGCCCCATTGGCCTCAGGGAATTTGTTGGGACTTCAAGGTCTCCTTCCAGGGGGACAGCAGGTGGTTGGGGGGAGCCCCCTCTGCCCACTCTCCATCCATCAGCAGAAGCCCTCTCCTCCTTTCCCGCTCCCTTCACAGGCATGCTGAGGGGAGGTGTCTGGGCAGCCTGGGACTTATTTTTACACTATTAATAATGAATTGTAATTTTTATTCTTTCTTATGCAAAAAAAATAGAAGAGTATAATAAACTTCCATGTACCTATTGCCCAGCCTTAATAATTAATAACTGCTAGGCTTTATTGATCTATTTTTCTAATCAGAAATGCATACACCTGGTATAAAATTCAATGAGAAGTAAGTCCCTCTTCCCCATAGCCCTCAGTCCCACAAGCAGCAGCTGTCACAGCCCAGAGCTATTCTGCACACACATGAGCACATATAAATATGTGTATCCATTTTATTTTATTAAAATGGGGCATGTTTATTTTAGAAAACACATGTATATAGCTTACTTTGTGTCAGTCACCATTCTAGGTATATTACAAGTATCAACTCATTTAATCCTTACCGGGTAGGTGCTATGAACAACCCCAGGCACAGAGAGGTTAGGGAGCTCCCCGACATCACATAGCAGTAAGCGATACAGTGGGGAGCCGAGCCTAGGCAGCCCAGCCCCGGAATCCATTCTCTCAACCACCATTTTCTGCTTCCTCTCAAATTATACGCACTGTTCTTTCTCTCCATTTTGTTTTCACCACTAATTAGGGAATCCATTCAACAAATGAGTATCGTGTGCCCACTTTGCTTCAGGCACTGTTGTAGTGGCAGAGGGTACAGCAATGAACAAAACAGATCAACATCTCTGTCTTCCTAGGGTTTACAATCTAGCTGGGGAGATAAAGAGCCAATAAAATGAACTACACAAATTGGATGGCGAGTAGTGCTCTGCAGAAAAGGAAGGAAGGAAGGGTAGAAAGTGTAAGGGGCGGGGGTTGCAGTTTTATTTAGGTGGCCAGAGAATGCGATATTGAATAAAGGCCTGAAGGGAGTGAGAGCCAGCCCCGTGGGTATCTGGAGGAAGAGCCTACCGGGCAGAGGGAACGGCCAGTGCAAAGCCTCAAGACAAGAACGTGCTATGTTGCAGGCTGAGCAAGGCAGCTCCCGTGGCCGTCCATGGTGGGAGTGAGAGGGGACGGGCCGATGAGGTCTCAGGGGAAATGGGGAGACCATGTCTGCTGGCATTTGTCTTTCTCTAAAGAGCTTTGCAGTTTGCTTTGTGTGAGATGGGACGCTGTCCGTGGGTTTTGAGCAGGGGGCCCTTTGATCTGTCTTAGGTTGTGACAGGTTCACCGTAACTGCATTGGAGAATGGACAGGAGGGGCAGAGTGCAAGGAGAGAGACGGTCAAGCTGCCCCTGCAGCCCTTCAGGCCAAAGGGAGAGGTGTCTCGGACCAGGGTGGTGACTGTGGAGGAGGGGGTGACGATTGTTCCATTGCTTTCTTCTTCGAAACAGCTTCCTGTTGTGTGTGGATTTGCTATCACTTATTTAACCTCCGGATGGGCGCATTGGTTGTTTCCAGTCATTTACTATTCCAGACAGTGCTACAATGAATACTCTTACGCATGTGTCTCTGAAAAATTTCTAGAAGTGAAATTGCAGAATTGAAGGTTATATACATTTTCAAAAGATTCCCTGTGCAAATCGCTCCCCACAGAGTTACGAGTTCACACTAAAGCAGCAATGCATGAGAGAGAGAGTGCTCAGGATATAGCTTCAGGTCAGGTCTCGGGGCTTAGGGGAGATGGGTGGCTGGGGGTGAGGTGCTGCAGGTCCACCTGATTTGCCCCTCTGTAGACCAAAGCACCATGGAGGTGAACACTTTCCAGAGGCACAGCCAAAATTCCGGACCCAGCCAGAGTGGAACTATGGAGAGGTAGGGCCTAAGCCTTTGGTAGGACAGAAAGGGTGGCTGTGGCTGCACCTAATAGAAACCCCGTCCTAGAGGGGCTTGGGTAACAAAGAGGTGTAACAGGAAGTGTAGAAGTAGGGCAGAGTCCAAGACCAGTTGATTCAGCATCTTAACTATGTCAGTTAAGTCTCTGCTTCTGAGATGTTTCCCGACACCAACTGAGTGTTCAGCAATTCAGTTCAATTCTAAAACTGACTGTCTAGAATTAGCACGAGCCCACTGGTTGAGGACTCAGTCCCACAAGACTGTCGCCACTTCAGACTCCAGTTACAAGTCCTGGGATTACCCGTGCTTCCCGAACAACATAAATCAGAGGTTGCCACAACGCCCCACCCTCAGGTTCTATAATTTGCTAGAATGACTCACAGAACTCAAGAAAGCGCTTTACTTTCTACTACTGGTTTATTATAAGGGATACACTCAGGATACCACATGCAAGGTATGGGGACAGGGGCGTGGCTTGCCCAACACCACTCTTCCCGCTCCTGGATGTGTTCACCAACCAGGAAACTCTCCGAATCTTGTTCTACCATATGATCTAAGAATTGATCTACCATATGATCCAGCAATCCCTCTACTGGGTATTTACCCCAAAGACCTGAAAATCCATATCCAAAAAGATATTTGCACACCGATGTTCATAGCAGCATTATTCACATTGGCCAGGACATGGAAGCAACCAAAATGTCCTAAGATAGATGATTGGATAAAGAAGCTGTGGTACATATATACAATGGAATATTACTCAGCCATAAAAAGAGATCAAATCCTGCCATTTGTGACAACATGGATGGACCTCGAGGTAATCATACTAAGTGAAATGACCCAGACAGAAAAAATTGAAAAAATCACATGATATCACCTACATGTGGGATATAAACCTAAAAGCAACAAATGAACAGGACAAACAGAGACTCATGGACATGGACTATAGACTAGTGGTTACCAGAGGGTAGCGGGTGGGGGGAAGGAGGAGGTAGGCAGGGTAAAGGGGATCAAATATATGGTGACAGAAAGAAACCTAACTATGGGAGGTGAACACACAGTGTAGACATATATCTACCTTACTGTTAAAGTATACAGCTGAAACTTGTTGGATTTCATTATCACCAACCAATATCACCATTGTTAATTAATTAGTTAATTAATTAATTAAAAATAATTTGGGGGGCAACCCACAGAATGGGAGAAAATATTTGCAAATCATATAACTGATAAGGGGTTAATATCCAAAATATATAAAGAACTCATACAATTCAATAGCAACAAAAATCAATCTGATTTTTAAAAATGGGCAGAATATTTAAATAGGCGTTTTTTGAAAGAAGACATACAGATGGCCAACAGGTACATGAAAAGATACCCAACATCACTAATCATCAGAGAAATGCAAATCAAAATGATGTAGTACAGGACAAATTTCCCCGAGTCAGGGGTAGACCAAGCCTTGCACTGAAAGGAGGTTCTTTGGCAGAGAGCTTAGTAAGAATTCAACACATACACCAAAGTTAGGGTCAAAAGGAAAGTTTATTAAGGAAGGGGAAAAGCAAAGACTAGAGAAAGCAAAGACAAAAACCCAAGACAAGGAAAAAATGCCCCAATTCGGGGATCCAGTTTATCTATCATTCTTTAGTTCCTGTGAGATATAGTTTAAGGACTTTGTTGACTCGTTTCCTTTGATATGGACATACAGTGAGGAAGGGGAAGGGGAAGAGTACATGGGGTGAAAAGCCTGCTGGCAGTTCCCAGCCTTTACTCCATAGATTCCCCATGATTTTAGCCATAGGGAATGAACGATTTTATTTGTGTAGGGCAGACACTTAAAGACCGTTTTTTTCTGTCCCCTTTTGCAGGCGTGGGAAACGGGTTGTTAGCAATCCCCCCAGAAATCTTCCTCTGTTCTGCAGGCGTCTTCCTGGCCTGGCCGCAGGGCTGACCAGCATAGTGCCGTCTCTGAATGCAGCTTCCGTTTAACATTTTAATTCTCTTGCCTCCTCCCTACATTAGAAGCACCATGAGACACCGCTTCACACCTATTCGAATGGCTGTTATCAAAAAGACAAGAAATAACAAGTGTCGGTGAGGATACTGTTGTGTATGAGGTTCCTCAAAACATTAATATGATCCTACAGTTTCACTTCTGGGTATTTATCCAGAGAAAACAAAAACTAACTCAAAAAGATATATGCAACCCCATGTTCACTGCAGCATTATTTACAATAGCCAAGACATGGAAACAACCTAAGTGTCCATTGAAGGATGAATAAAGAAAGAAAATGTGGTTTTATATATACAATGTAATATTACTCAGCCATAAAAAAAGAAGGAAATCCTGCTATTTGCCACAACACAGATGGACCTTGAAGGCATTATGCTAAATGAAATAAGTCAGACAGAGAAAGACAAATACCATATGATCTCACTTACATGCGGAATCTGAAAACAAAACAAACTCATAAATACAGAGAATAGATCGGTGGTTGCCAGAGGCTAGGGGTGGGGGTGAGGGTGGGGTGGGGTACTGGGGTAGGTGAAAGGCTTGAAGGGAGACAAAAGGTATAAACTTCCTGTTATAAAATAAATAAGTCCCAGGGTGACTATAATGAATAAGACTCTATTGCATATTTGAAAGTGGCTAAGATCTTAAAAGTTCTACTTGTAAGAAAAAAAAATTTTCACGAGATAAACAAATCTGTAACTGTGTATGGTGATGGATGTTAACTTTTGTGGTGATCATTTTGCAATATATACAAATATCGAATCACTGTGTCGTACACCTGAAACTAATATACCGTTATATGTCAATTCACCTCAATTTTTTTTAAAAGAAGAGTTTTTGTAGAGCTCACTCTCCAGGCCTCCTCCCCTCCCAAGAGACCAGTGGGCAGGGCTGAAAGTTCTAACTCTAATCACTCAGTCTTTCTGGTAACTAACTCTATCCTGAGGGTGACTAGGGGCCCCATCCTAAGTCTTTAGAAACTCAGGTATGATGGAAAGAGGATCATTATGAATAACAAAAGACACTCCAATTACTTGGGAAATCCCAAGAGTTTTAGAAGCTCTGTGCCAGGAAGGAACTGGGACAAAGACCAAATATATTTCTTATTACACCACACCTTCCCTCTGCTCTGCTGTTCTAGTTTCGTCCTAGCACCTAAAAGTGCTTCCTGCCAAGGTCCTCTGCAGGACCTGGCTGTCGTTTGCAACAATGGCTGCGTGCTTTCTCATTCAAGCCGTGAAATAAAAGTCCTTCCCTTCCCTTTGATGGGTCCAAGTAGGTCAAGTGTCTGACCTTGTGGGGAGATATCAGGTGCTGATTAGTTAAAGGTCAGGTTCACGATCTAATAATTTGGAAGGGGAATGAATGGTGTGGCCATAACGGGCTTAGATTAATCTGAACCCACTCCTGGAGCTGAGGGTAGGCCCGGCTCCCCCAGAATCTCAGTAGGTTCTGTGAGGGAGCTGTGGCACCTGAACGATGTCCAGTTCTGTTAGTGAGGAGGAAAGAATGAATGAGATCCAGGTAAGCTACCGGTAGTGTCCACTGTGAGAAGCAAACACATAAAAAATTTGCTACCCTTGACCGCCTTCTCCACTTGACTCAAGACCCTTTACACTGCATCTCCCAACCTCTTTTTATCAAAGTCTTACCAAAAATGGCATCGACCTATTACCTTTAAAAGATTCTTCAGGAGGGACCACCTTGGGAGAATGTGTTCCACTGCCCCCTGCCAGCACACTGCTGATGGTCAGTGGGAACCACTCTGTAAGGCCTGAAACCCGATCTGCCACAGTTCCCCCAGAAGCAAAATCTGAGGCTGCAAAGAGTCAGATATCCCCCCACAAGAGTTCTTCGCCCTTAGGGCCCTTGAGGTATTTTTTTGGCTTGTTTTTATTAACATGTAAATACACATAGAAAAATGCACATGTTATAAAAGCGTGGGAGCTAAAGAAATTATCAATACTTTCCTCCCACCTTCTGAGTTCTTTTAGCTGGGTTAATAATCAAATTAACAGAGACAGATTAAGAGGAGAAAATAAAACTTGGAATACATGCATATGGGGAATTCACATAGGCATGAAAATTCCCAAAGACAGTGAGGCAGCATTGGGTATATATGACATTTTTGGACAAAGGAAAAACGTGGAGGATGGGGTATTAGATTTCAGAAATGAGAATGGGTGATTTACAGGTAGTTGAGAAAGAGCGGGAACATACATGGCAAGAAAATTCTTGCTGGCCACTCAGAGGAGAGTGGGGTCTCTCCTCAGAGAGGCTTGGGGTCTACCTGACTAACTCTAAGGTGAATACTCTTAAGGTGACCAAGCCCAGGCTCCTTCCCTAAAGCAGGTTTTTCTGTCTGAATTTCTTGAGCAGGAGGGAGGGGAGGGTCACAGGTTCTTTCTGTCTTTTGTTTTTTAATAAACATCTTAAAAATCAGTATCTCAAAAGGCAGCTTTAGAGTGGCCAACCTTTGGTCCCTTTCAAAAACATGGCTCAATATATTTTCACAAACTTAACATGGCCAGAGGACCAGCACCAAAATCGGGAGCATGACCAGCACCCTTTCTAATTGTCCCCACTAACATTTCTATTTCTAACCCCCTAGTTTGCCTGTTTTTAAACTTTATATAAATTGGTTATAGGATATGTATTCCTTGGGATCTTGTTTCTTTTTTCAGCATGACTCATCCATACTATAGCATGTAGTTGTAGTTTGTTTATTCTTGTTTCTGCATAGTATTTTCCACTGAGCTATTTTAAAAACATAAAGAAGCTTAATGAATATTGTACAGTTCCCTATTAATTAATATTAATTAGCAGGACTAGTGAACGAGCAGGACTAGTGAACGAGCATGCCAAAATTCTTTGCTTTTGCATAGAATGATAGCAACTAACCAGTGTGTTTGCCCTGGTTATCACATAGCCTGTGTTTTAGGAAAAAGGAGGCAAATGAATGAGTTATTACATAATGCATGCGGTCTGTTTAGTAGAGAAAATCTTTAAAAATAGGAAGCATAGAGAAAAATAAAAGCAGAGGTGCTTTGTGGTAGGAATACTGGGGCCCTTATTGAGCAATCATTTGATTGATTGATTGATCTAGTCATCAAATATGTATTAAGTGCCACTTATGCCTAGTATTCGGCCTCTAATTTGGGTTCCTCCTAATTCCTAACCAGTTGGTTGGCTCTCAGCATCTAATGACAAGTGAGTAACAATGGAAGAAAGTTATCTTCTCTAGAAATTCTAAATGAGTATAAAGAGTTCCTTTAAAGAATTTTTAAGCAACTTTTTTTCCTCACTAGCTAAACGAAGAAAACAGAAATTCTGTCTTTAACACTACCTCCCCACCAACTAACCACCGGTGGTCAATACCTCAGAATGTGGCCTCCCAGAGCTATGTGTGCAAATCTATATGGCTATACAAATATATTTTAAATGTTATTACTCTGTATCTATCTTTTCATAATTTTCATTAAAAAATAGACATTTTTTAAGAGCACTTTTAGGTTCACAGCAAAATCGAGAGGATAGTACAGTGAGTTCCCAAATACCCCATCTCTCACAGCTCTTCAAATATGGGCATCCCATCAGAGCGGGACATTCGTTACAATGTTTGAACCTGTATTATTACATCATAATTGCCCAAAGTCCATAATTTATATTAAAGTTCACTCTTGGTCTTATACATTGTATGGATTTGGATAAACGTGTGATGACATGTATCCACCATTACAGTATCATCCAGAGAATATTCACTCTCCTCCCTACCACCCCCACCTCCTGGCCACCACTGATCTTTTTACTGTCTGTACAGTTTCGCCTTTTCCAAAGTGTCATGTGGTTGAAAGGATACAGTATGTGGCCTTGTCATATTGTCTTCTTTCACTTAATAATAACTTTCATTTCTATTTAATAATATGCTAAGCATGTGTTTCCATGTCAACAAATATTCTCCCAGAGCATTGTGAATTGCTGCCTAGTATTTCATTGTATGCTACATATTAGCTTCTCTCCTGTGTTCGAGGTTTACATTATTTCTTGGGGTTTTTTTGCTACTAAAAATAGTGCCGTAGAGAACAGCCTTGTGGGCAAATCTTTGCACACAACTTAATTTTGTCCTTAGGATCCATTCCTATATTTGGGATTGCTCCTTCAAAGGGTTTGCTCATTTCAAACCTTTTGATATATTGTGCCAAATTACCCTCCAGAAAGGATAGACCAATTTATATTCCAGCGGGTGGGGCATGTAGCATATTTCCCCCACACTCTGGCTCTTGCCAACTCTGAAAACATATTTTTGAGGTTTTTAATATTTGCCAGCTTAAGAGAGGAAAAATTATATTTGTTTTAATTTATATTTATTTGAGTATTAAAATTTTGCAGATTACCATAAAGCATATTGGCTATTTGTCTTTTTCCTTTTGCAAATTGCTTTTTCATGCTATTTTCTTCCCCCCCCCCGATTGAAATGAGTATCCTTATAGTATAAATTTATTAAAAGTGTATCTCTAGTAAAGGCATTAACTGCTATGAAGGCCCTCTTTTAATGTCAAAAAATTTTCACCGATGTGTTATACTTTTACAATAATAAATAAAATGAATGATAATAAGAACTAACATTTATATAGTGCTTATTATATGCCAGGCATTATGCTATGTAAAACAGCCCTATGAGATAGGTTCTGACATCAGTCCCATTGAACACATGGGGAAACAATTAACTGTGCAGGGGTGGTTAATTAATTTTCTCAAGGTTCCTTAGCTTGTGAATGACTGTGCTGGTATCAGCTGATTAACAAAACACATGGTGACATAGAGCTTCTATGAATTCAATAACACTTTTTAATAAATTTATCTTTTGTTCATCACAAAAGTATCTACATATATTTGCAAATCTATCTTACATATAAGTTCAAGGCATATAATTTTTTCTCTCTATAGGCAGTGCTTGCGGGGCATATAAATTCAATAAATCCCTGTAATAATTCCATGCTCCCCCCACCCCTGCCATTACCCCCATGGTTTACTGTCAACACCACATTGGACCTTATATATCCAAGAAGGGGAAACTGAGGCTTAGGGCAAGGCAAGACCTTGCTCTAGGTCACCTAAAACGTTTATGGCATAGCCTAGACTGAGACCTTGGCCTCAGATACCCAGCTCAGGTCAGTGTGTGACTTGAGCCAGCTCCCTAATCTCCTGTCCCTTTGTTATCAGAGGGGACAACAGAGGATGCTGTGGTGGTACCAGAACAGATCTTCCAGATGTCATGGTGCCAGCCTCTAGGGAAACCAAGTCCTCTGGCCACACTGGCTGCTGGGCATTCCAGGACCTTGGCACATTGCCAAGGGTGAAAACCGAGCTGCAGGCTCCTGAGCTCCATTCTGCTCCCTCCTCTTAGTTTGCATCTCATTGCTGGGTTTGCAACATGCCTAATCTCTATGTGTGCAGACTCAGAGGAGCCAGCTGAGAGGGAGCGTTGCCAACAGCTCGGAGTCCTCCGTGAGGCCTGCTGACCCCACTCCCCCAAGCCCCTCACTGGGCAAGCGGGGCCAGAGCAGTCTGCCGAAATGGTTTCTGGAACTTCACCTGACTCAATGAAGGACATAAGCCTGTATCTTCCCCTTCTTCCCAAATGGAAGTTCATTTTATCCTGCCATATCCCATTTTTCCCTCCCTACACCTAGACACAGAAAGGATCGGTCATGCTTGATCCTGGTTCTCCAGGCAACTGGATTCTTCCAAGAATGGAGAGAACTTAATTATACAGACAATCCATAAATAGGTGTCAAATAATGAATACTCTGTAACCCATCCTGTTTCCTTTTTTGCTTTAGCTGCCAGGAGTCTCAGAAGCATGGCAAGCTAAATCACTAACCATCTTAAAACAGATTCGTGGTATAATTCTTGGCATCACTCTTTCTCCATGAGGTCTCTGGTTGTTCAGCTGTCCTACTGAGTATGTG
>NW_011888812.1:8878555-8888435 GCF_000151845.1 Pteropus vampyrus
ATTATAATTATTTCCATTTTACCAGGAAGACACTAAGGGCTGGAGAGTTTAAGTGATGTGCCCATGGTCACACAGCTCATACTTTACAACTTATTATCAGATTCAGGCTCCAGGCCTCACGAGTCTAATTCCATCACACTCACCCCCCTTGCCTGGCAGAGGTCACTGAGAGAACACCCCAAAGAGAAGAGGATTCGATATAATACCTCCACACACCTCCCCTGTCTTCCCTTTTGAGGTCTCTTTCAGAGTTGAGATTGCCATTGGGGCCAGCAGGACATATTAGAGGCAGGCAGTGAATTATGACATGGGTCATTAATTCATTTGGCAAATGTTTATTGAGAATATGCTATGGGCTGGGCAAGGCTGAAACCAGGGTAAGGCAAGCAAGTCACCTAGGGGACAAAATTTAAGGAGGCACTCACTTTCTTTCAGGTGCCATTCCTGCAAGTCGGTGCATGACCCTAAGAATGGGTGCCTCCTTCAAACTGATGCCCTAACTCCTTGATTATCTTTCACTGGTTCTGCCCTGGTACCAAGTGCTGATACAAGTGCTGGCAATTCAACGGTGAGCAAAAGGACCTGGCACCCTACCCTTGGGGAGTTTGCAATCTGTTATTGGAAACATATCAATCAAATAATCAGGCTAACAAAAGACTGTTCTAAGTGTGACAAGTACCATGAGGAAAGGGACATGAGGCTGGAGAGGGTATTATGGAGGGGGGACAGGGAAGGCTAAAGGTTGGGTAGGAGCTGCCAGCTGTGTGCAGGTGGAAGACACAGCAAGTTCAAAGGCCCTGTGGCAGGGTGGAACATGGCATAGAGGTGAGGCTAGTGGAAGGCAGAGGACCCAGAGCAGGGTAGCCCAGTGCAAAATGGTCCCAGGCAGTCTGTTTCTAATATAGTGCCACTGTGCAAATGATTAACTTAAAAAAAAAAAAATCTAATGCAGTGGAGAGAATTCAAAGCCCGCTTGCCTTAATGATGTCCCTCATACCCACCTTTCCGATCCGCTTTCTTCAGTGAGTTGTGCACAAATTGTGCCTTGCTCCCTCCAAACTCATCTTGGTCCATTTAATACAGCAAATATCTCTGACAGAATCTAATATTTGCCACATTTTCCAGATGAAGAAATGGGAGCACAGAGAAGTTAGATAACTTACCGCCTTAGTTAGCTCAGCTGCCACAACAAAATGTCACCGACTGGGTGGTTTAAACAACAGATTTTTAGTTCTCACAGTTCTGGAGGCTGCAAAGTTCAAGATAAAGGTGCTAGCTAATTCAGTTCCGGTGAAGCCTCCCTTCCTGGCTTGAAGACTGTTGGGTCTTGCCGCTGTCCTCACATGGTGAAGAGCGTGGCCTCTGGTGTCTCTTCTTTTTACAAGGGCACCAGCCCTATGGGGATCAGAGCCCCACCCTATGACCTCACTTAACCTTCTCACCTCCTCTGAATGCAGGCACACTAGGGGTTAGGGCAGCAACATGAATTGGGGGGAGGGCACGTTCAGTTTATGACACCTGCCTAGGTGTTAACACACAGCTAATCAGTGGGATTTGAATGGCAGGCATTGCTGCTCGAGCCCAGGCTCCTAACCACTAGACTTAAATGCCTCAAGATGTTTGTGTGTGAATGTTGCCATCCGAGTGAGAAGTGCTTCTCAGGGACAGGGGTGTTCGTGACTTCTTACAAATCCATAGGGTTTTGCCCCCACCTGGCAGTTGGACATGTGGTCTCTGGCCTGAACCTAGCCTAGGGCGATCCAGGTGATCCCTTTGGAAGAGGACTGGGCTAAGGGTATGGCGTGGAGGTAAATCAGACCTGAAACCTTACGCTTGAATTGGGAGTTGTTTCCAGTTTATCCAGAGGGGACCCCAGGCTCCAGACCAGAGTTCACCAGGAATGAACTGGGTGTCCTCGGGCAAGTCACTTGACACCTTCCAGCCCTAGGTTCCTGCCTTGGCGACCCCCAACCCTTGCCTTCTCACAGGGGAACTGCGGGCCATCCACGGGCTATGCTGTCGGCCAAGCACCAAACGTGAAGCCCCTGATACGCCACTGACAGACGCCCCCCCCACCCACCCCCAGGCCGCGCAGGTGTGGAAGGGGGCGGGCGTGCGAGGCGTGGCCAGCAAGTTGGGTGGCGGTGCCCGCTCTGGTGGCGCCGCAGGCCGCGCTGCAGGGGGGCTGGGTTGGCGGCGGAGGCCGGGAGGGCGCGCGGTGCGCTGCTTGCGCCTTTCGCAGACCTGCTCCTCCACCCGCCGGGCCGCGGAGCCCAGCCTTCCCTGTGCTATCACCCGCACCAGACGCCCGCCCAGCGCCCCTCGGCCCGCGCGGGGGCCGACCCCGCAGGAGGGGCTGGAATTCCTCCCAGGGGGCCCCCTCCTGCCGTCCCTTCTGGGCGCTCGCTTCCTCCCGCTCCCCGCGCGCCCCCCTCCCGGCCGCCAGCCAACTGCGTGCCCCCGGGGCCGGCAAGAAGCCACATGCCCCCCGCAAGGAATGCCGGGCCTGTCGGGCGGGGGGCGGGCGCTGGGCAGGGCCGGGCCGGGCAGGGAGCGCCCCGCCGGGAAGGTTGGTGAGAGGGAACGAGCCAGCCCGCGCCCTCCCCGGCCCCCCGGGCCGGCCCGATCACTGCATCTCACACTTTCCCCGCCTGACACGCGGACGGGACGACCCGTGAGCTCCAGGGGCTGGGGGCGCCCCGGAGGGCTGGAGCCGAGCGGCTCGGCCCGGCCCAGGCAGCCCCCGGCCCCCTCTGCGCGCCCCCGTCCCGGCCGGCTTTGAGGAGGGGGCAGGCCGTCATGTTCCCCCACACCCCTCCCCGCTGCCGCCGGCTTTGGGGCCCCGGTGGGGAGCAGGGGGCTGATTAGCCGAGGAGCAGGGGTGTGGCCAGCGGGGCCCCCGGTAGTGAGTCACACACGCCGATCGCCCAGTCCCGGGGCGAGCACGGCCCCAGCCTGAGCTGCGCGCTGCCCTGGCCCGAGAGTGCCCTGGGCTTGGCATGCGGACGCTGGGGTGCCGAGGGAGAGGCCGAGGCCCGGCGCTGTGCTGGAGGAGGGCGGTAAGCCGCGACTGGCGAGACTCCCCTAGAGAGCGCGGGGTGGGGCTTGGAGTCAGGGCCGGCCCACACCAAGCCCCCCAAGCCCCGCCTGTACCTGCTCTGAGCTGGCAAAGCGAGCCTGGCTGCATTCCCTGGCAGCCCCCGGGCGAGGGGCTGTGCAACCAGGCGCTTAGGGCCCATTTCGTCGACCCGCCCCTTCTCGGCCCCAGCTGGACTCGAGTCGATCCCTCCCCTGCTCCCCACTGCAGACTTTTGTGCTGAGGTTCCTGCGGGTTCCTCATACCCTTTGCCCTTTGGTCTTGGGTTCCAGGATGTGCTATCCAGCCCTGCCTTCTGGCCTGAGCTGACCCTGGCCCCTGACCCCATGGGGCTGGTGGCTCCAGTCGTCCCCAGGACCAGCCTGGGATAGAAATGGCATTTCCTCTTGGCTGGGCTACAGCTGTTTTTGTTGTCTGTGTTCTCAAGCGCTTCCTCTGGGGATGGTAGGGAGGGTAACCAGACTCCACAGGACCCCCGATTGCCCTCTTCACCACTCACCCCTCTTCCCCTGTCTCTTTGATCTTCTTCCTGTGCTGGTCCTGCCTTCCCGTCCCCAGGACAGAATGACTGAGAACATGAAGGAGTGCTTGGCGCAGACCAAGGCGACCGTGGGGGACATGATGACCGTGGTGAAGACAGAGGTCTGCTCACCACTCCGCGACCAGGAGTATGGCCAGCCCTGGTGAGGCCCCTGTGTGTGGACAAGAGAGGGAGAAGGGGGACGTCACTGGGCCGGGTTGATGGGAGACCCTGGGGAGAGTTCCCACTCCCTGCTCTGGGATCAGAGGTGAGGGCAAGCTCTAGAAAAACCCAAGTAGTGGCCCAGGAATGCCTGGGCCCAGGTCTCAGGACTCCTTCCTTTCCACTACCCCCTGCACAGAACCCGCAGGCTGGCCGGGACTCCCTTCCCTGCCCCACAGCCCCATGGCCTCCCGGCCAGGTTCTTGGCTTCTCCGCTCACCAGCCTCACCCTCCCTGATGCCTTCTTCGCTTTCTTTACTGGCCCTGTCCTGGCCAGCTCTAGGAGACCAGACCCCTCAGCCATGGAAGTGGAGCCCAAGAAACTGAAGGGAAAGCGTGACCTCATCATGCCCAAAAGCTTCCAGCAAGTGGACTTCTGGTGTAAGTGGAGCTTGGGGCTATTTCCTGGGCTACTCTTCCCTTCCCCCCTGACCCCTCACCCCATCTGACTTAGGGAATTTGCAGCAGTAATAATAATGATAGGCACTCACCTAATATGTACCAGACACACGTCCAGGCTGCAGGTAATCTTCCCCATTAGCCACTGAAGTGGCTGTTATTGGTCCCATTTTCCAGTTGAGGAGACTGAGGCTTGATGAGGGTTAAGGATCTTGCCTTAGGTCCCACAGTCCACCAGATGCACAGTTGCAATTTAAACCCAGACCCATCGGACTCCAGAACATACTCTTTCTTCTGCTTTTTCAGACTTGAAACAAAGGGAGCTACTGGCATCCCTACTGTTGGCAGGCCTGTCCTTGAGCCCCCAGGGAGGGTACTGGGTTATCGCTCCTGAAAACTCAGGAGCCTGCGACTGGCTGGGATGGAGCCAGGGCTAGGGTTCCGGAGAGCCATGCAGTGTGCTTCCCACTGCCCTATGCTGTCCTCAGGGCAGGCTTCCCATCAGCCCCTCAGCCTCCTCCATGGGGGTCCTACCTCCTGAAACAACTGAGGCTCTCTTTCCTCCTTCCATCCCTCCAGTCTGCGAGTCCTGCCAAGAGTACTTTGTGGATGAGTGCCCGAACCATGGTCCCCCGGTGTTTGTGTCTGACACACCGGTGCCTGTGGGCATCCCAGACCGGGCCGCCCTCACCATCCCACAGGGCATGGAGGTGGTCAAGGACGCCAGTGGGGAGAATGACGTGCGATGCATAAATGAGGTCATCCCCAAGGGCCACATCTTCGGCCCCTATGAGGGGCAGATCTCCACCCAGGACAAATCAGCTGGCTTCTTCTCCTGGCTGGTGAGTGTCCCCAGGGCTGTGCCCTTGGAGAGGGTGCTGATGAACATGGAAGGGAACCAGCAGGGGGAGCTGTCCGCTGTGGCCATCTCTCATGGACACGTGGATGATGGATCTTGCTGTCCCCTTGCCCCGGCTAAGTGACTGCACCCCTTGGTGGCTGAGGGCCATGCTAAGGAGCTCTTCTGGTGGTAGTCAGCAGAATCAGTGGTGGGGTGCTTTCCCCATGAATCCTCCCATGCGCGTCTAGCAGGCCATTCAGTGGCATTTATGGAGGGTTTACTCAAGCCCTCCTCTGGAGCAGGTGACTTGGAGCTGGAGGGATGCAGAGTATGACATTCAGCCACAAAAGGCAGTACTATCATGTGCTTGGCTAGGTGCTGGAGGTAAAAACTTCAACAAGACAGACATGGTCCCTGCCCTCAGGGAGTGGACAGTCTGATGGGGAGAGCAGGCATTGAACAAGTATGTGCACATGTGATAATTATTAATGAAGGGAGAATACAGGATTCTCTGGGAACCATGGGAGATGGCAGTGTTCATAGTATTTGGGAATTTGAGGCCCAGAGCCCAAGTTCATATGTCAGCCAGCTTTGCTATTTATTATCTAATGTGCCCTTGGACGAGTCATTTAACCTCTGTGCCTATTCTGTAACAGGATAATCATAGCTGATGGTGAAGATTAAATGAGCCAATACTGTAAAGTTCTTGGAGTTGTGCTTGCCCTTAGTAAGCATGCAGTGAATATCAGCTATTATTATTACAATTATTGTTGGCCTACATGAGGGGTTTGGGCAAGATTTCCTTTAGCCTGAGACTCGGAGAATGAGTAGCAATAGTAGAGAGGGGAAGGGAAAATGCTCCGTGCAGACAGAACAGCTGAGAGAGAGGAACTCCAAGAAGTCCGGTGTGGCGACAACAATGAGCCTGGGAGGCAGAGTGGCAAGAAATTGGCAGGAGAGGGAGGCAGGGGCCAGATCACACTGTGTCTCATAAACCAGGGTCAGTGCATCCTCTCTCCCATGGGCCAGGGGAAGCCACTGAAGCATTTCAAGCAGAGGTGTGACTCAGTTAGTTTGCAAAATGGAGAACTGGGATTCAGATGGGAGGCTGAGGTGGTGGTTTGGGTAAAGAAAGATGGTGGTTTAAACTCAAGTGCTAGGGGTGGGCACATTTGAGAGAGAGTCAGGAGGGAGAATCCCCAAGATTTACTGATGTATGGAATGTGGAGGTGAGGAAGGGGAAGAAGAATTATCAAAGATGATTCTCAGGAGTCAAACTTGAACAGAAATGGGGCGATGTGAGACAGTAGGGAAAGGCAGGCTGAGGGTAGGAAGGTCATTCATTGTGCATTAAGGAAATACTTCTTGAGGGTCTCCTTTGTGCCAGGCACGGGCTGGCCCTGGGCTACAATGGTGGGCCTGACCTCACAGAGTTTACTGTGGGGAAGAGGTAATAAATCAAAAAATAAGATAAATAAATAGAAAATTATGACTCCAAAAGGTAATAGAGAAAGTGAAGCTAGGAGAAAAATGAACAACCAAGGGAATTGGTGTGGCCAGGGGGAGGCTTCCTGATAGTTGGGCTGTGGTCGAAGGAAGAGGATGTTGACCAGGTGATTGGTGAGGGGCATCCAGATAGATGGAACAGCATGCACAGAGGCCCTGTGGCAGAAGGCAGCACAGCACGTTTAAGCATAGGAAGAAGGTCAGTGTTCCTGGAGCGCAGCCAACACAAGGGCCTGAAGGAGGAGACGGAGGCTCGGCCATATAGGCACCAGTGAGCTCGGTGGGGACTTCTGTTCTTTATTTTAAGAACTATGAGAAGTTTCACTAATGTTTTGAAAGGGTGACTGGCCACAGCCTGGAGAGCTGATGATGGGGTGGAGAGGCATTGGTCAGGAATGGATACCCACACCCCAGTTAGAGGGCTGTGGTCATTCTCTTAAGTGGACAATGATAGTGGCTTGGTTAGGGTGGAGGCAGAGACATGGAGCAAAGTAAAGATGGTTTGTGAACTGTTTCAGAGACTAAAGGAATTTGATTTAGAAATAGACTAATTGGCCTAAGTGAAGGAGAGGGAGGTGTCAGGAACAACTCCTGTAGCGTTCCTCTCCCAACAGGTCAGGAATTTCTCTTTCTCTGAGACATGGGGAATTCCAGAAGGGGACTGGGTTGAGAGAAAGATCCTGGTTTTGGTTTTGGACTTGTTGAGTTTGGAGTGACATCAAGATATCCAAGTGGTGATGTCAACTAGGTGGTTAGATATATGGGTTCAGAGCTTGGAAGCGGGGTTTGGTGATGTCACTTCATAAGCCACCTGTGCAGAGGTTGTGAGCGGTGCCGGGGCTGTGGAGGGCAGCCCCCCAGGGAGAACGAGCTGATCAAAAGCCACGTGGAAAGGGCCTAGGACTCAGTTTTGAGGACCTTCCGCCGTTAGTGATTCAGAAGGGAAATTTGGTCCTACAAGGGAGACAGAGAAAGAGCAGCCTGAGAGGCAGGAAGGCCAGAATGGCCAACAGTGTCGAATTCTGCTGAGAAGACAAGCAAGAGAAGGGCTTAAAAGTACCTGTGGGATTTAGTGCCAGGGAAGTCATTGGAGACTTTAGTAGGAGCTGTTACCGTAAGCCAGTAGTTCTCAACCCGGAGCGATTCACTCCCACCGCTCCCCCACCACTGGCACATTTGGCAGAGTCTGGAGACATTTTTGGCCATCACAACTTGGGATGGAGATGTGCTACTGGCAGCTAGAAAGTAGAGGCCAGGGATGCCGCTCAACCTTTTATAATGCACAAGACAGCCTCCCACGACCAAGAACGATTGGGCCTCAATTGTCAATAGTACTGTGAGATACTGCAGAAGAGCGATGAGATGGAAACCTTATTAGAACGGAGGTGATCCATATAGTCAGATGGGGAGAGCAGGCATTGAACAAGTATGTGCACATGTGATAATTATTAATGATTAGAGATGAGGAGGAGAGGAGAGAGGTAGGGGGTTGGAAGGCTGATGGCCGGAGGAAGACATGGGGTCAAGGGAGTTTGTTAATGAGAGAGACTTTAACATCCTCAGAAGGCCCAGTGGGAGGAGTCCTGCTGAAGAAATGGTTGAATACAGAGTGGAGATAAAGCATGGAATAAGCTTTTATATTACCCGAGGAGGTAATACAGTTGGAGACATGGGATATGGAGAGAAGGCGGGTCAACATTTTTCTGTCACTGGAGGGATATCCAAAAGGCTTGGAGCAGATGGAGGGGGTGAAGTATAGTAGGGCCAAATAATATCCCGCCCCTCCCCCGCAAAGGATGTCCATGTACTGATTCCTGGAACCTGTGACTATGTTATCTTATATGGCTAAAAGGACTTTGCATCTGTGATGTTACTTAAGAATCAGAAGATGGAGAAATTGTCTTGGATTATTGGGGCGGGCCCAATTTAATTGCAAGCATGTTTATGAGAGGCAGGCAGAGGCAAGAGAGTCAGGGTCAGAGAGAAAAGATAGAAAGATGCTTTCCTCTTGGCCTTGAAGATGGAGGACGGAGCCAGGAGCCAAGGAAGGCAGGCGGTCTTCCTTAGAAGCCAGCAAATAGGTTCTTCCTTAGAGCCCAGAAAGAACCCAGCTTTGCCGACATCTTGATTTTAGGACTTCTGACCTCCCAAATTGTAAGTTAATAAATTTGTGTCATTTTAAGCTACTGTGTTTGTGGCACTTTGTTTCGGCAGCGATAGGAAATTCACGTAGTAGGCTTATGTGTTTGGGGGGGGACATCTGCTCAAATGTGTGGAGAGGTGCAGAGAGGTGGCTTGAGACTGAGGAGAATGGAGAAAGTGAGTTCAGGTTGGGGGGAGTAGAGTTCGAGGTGCCCGCGAGATGCCCAGGTGGAGCTGCTCAGAGGCTCATTGGTGCGTGTGGGTCTGCAGCCCAGGGCGGAAGCCTGGATGTAGGGAAAACTAAGCATATAAGTTTATGCACCCAAAGCCCTGGGAAGGGACGGGCGGTGGGGTCAGTGCTGCGGAGGGTGAGACTCTTGAGGACCGAGAGCTGCTTGGCTCAGGTCTCGGTGTCCTGGCAGGGACAATTTCACAGTGAAAGCCCCATTGCCATGGACTGGGGTGTGAGTGGGAGAGGAGAGGGGCCCAGCGAGGGTAGCTGGCTCGTTTTAGAAGTCTGGCTGCTCACCCAGCAGTTGTTCTGTGCTGGGTGCTTACCGCATTCCTCCTCACAATAGTCCCGCAGTTGGAGGTTGCTGCCCCTCTGGTTCAGGTGACGGAACCAGGGACCGAAGAGGTTAAGCAGCCCCGACTCCCATAGCTGATACAGGGTAGACTTGGGCTCCTTCAGAGATAGCGCCTCTCCATTATGCCAGGGGGCTTTAAGGAGTTCTTTTACGGAGAGACAGATATGACTAAAGAAGTGGAGCAATGAATTTGGTGATGTGTCCACCCTCACAGACACAGAGCCACTCCGAAGCCACTAACTAGGTCCTGAGGCGGGAGCTCTGGGTGTAACAGAAAAGCATGAGGTTGAAGGAACATGTGAAGGCTTTGGCCTTTGCGATCCACAGGTTCCCTGTTCTTCGGGAGCCTGTGGTACAGCTACGGGCCAAGGTGGGTGGAAGGGGAGGAGGCTTATTCCCAACCAAGCAGTAGGGAGGCAGAGTGTTGCTGGTGATTGTAATGCTGCAGAAGGCTCTAGGAACAGGGAGAGGGGAATTGGTTTTGGCTGGGCGGACTGGAGATGGGTCTTGAGGATGGGTAAAAGTTCAGTGGAGGAGGGTGACATGACGGCTTCTCAGCCTGTGGG
>NW_011888812.1:8889945-8927445 GCF_000151845.1 Pteropus vampyrus
TGTGCACTTCTAGCTACATGGGGTCCAAATCTGGCAGCCTGTGGGAAAAGCTGAGCCTGGCCAGCTACCAGTGCATTCTGTCCCTAACGTGAGAAGTCCCAGGTGGCTCCCGAGGAGGTCGGCCCTTCTGGGTACTGATACTGGATAGCAGACTTCCCGGAGGTCCTTATAAGGTGGGCACGGTGGTGGGACTGCTTACCCGCTGTCAGTCATGTCCTCCCCCCGCCAGACTCCTGCTGTTCTGGGGGGAAGCAGACGCGAAATGGTACCACAATGTTTTCCATCTTGGCTTCCATCATAAGATGAGGCTGTATTTTAAAACTTGAAATTGGATGTGCAGAAGTTCGTGGCAGGCCCTCCAGAACAGAGTCAGAAAACCCCTCAGTAACTGGGATGGGCGGGAGTGTGCGTAAGCAGGCGTTTACAGTGCCACGAGAGGTGAGTGCCAACAGGCAGGTTTTACCAAGTGTGGGGGAGCTCAGAGAAGGGAAAAATAATGGGTTTGTCCAGGAAAAAAGACAGGACATTTGAGACAGGTCAGGCATGTACGTGTGCACCAGCGCGAGCGAGTGCTTTTCATGCTTGTATGTTGATTTCTTTATTTTGTAAATTTCCAACCCTGTAGAAAGGTTATAAGAATAGTAAAATAAACACTCACAGACCCTGCATCTAGATTCACCCATCACTAACATTTTATAAAAGTTGCTTTATACTTCTGTGTATACCTGTCGTCTTGTGTGTATACATGCACACACTTGTGTGTATACATGCACACACACATTCTTTTTCGTTTATTTTTTTTCACACCGTTTGAGATGCAGTCACATCAGGCTTTAGGAGCCATACAGCCTCTGTCGCCACTACTCAACTCTTGTTAAGACAAAGGGAGCCCTAGACAGACAGTACATGAATGAATGAGTGTGGCTGTGTTCCAATCAAACTTTATTTATGAACAGTGAAAATTTTGAATTTCATGTAAATTTGAAAATCATGTAAATGAAATTATATGAAAAAAATTTTTCATCCATTAAAAAAAAATACAAAAACCATGTTTAGCTCACAGGCTGTATAAAAACAGATGGGGGCTAGATTTGACCTGCAGGCAGTAGTTTGCCTACCTCTGTCCTATATAAACGCCATGTGATTAGTATACTCAGGAAGTTTAACCATTGATACAATATTGTCTCAACTACAGTCCGTGTTCAGATTTTCCCAGGTGCTCTGAGTAATGCACTTTTTAGTTCCCCAGCCCCACCCCGGGACCCACTCAAGCATCGCACATTGCATTCAGTTGTCATGTCTCATTAGTCTCCTTTATTCTAGAACAGTTCCCCCTGCACTGGTTTTTCTTTCGTGATAGTGACACTTTGGAAGAGTTCAGGCCAGTTGTTTGCAGAAGGTTCCACAGTTTAGGTTTGTCTGATCGTTTCCTCATGATAGACTCAGATTAGAGATTTTTGGCACAGATGATGTTGTATCTTTCTCCTCGTAGACATCGGGAGGCACGTGATGTTGGTTTGCGTTGTCTTTTACCAAATGGTTTTAGCAACTATTGATGATTCTTGCTTGTATCAATTATTAGTCACAGCTTAAAATGATTTTTAATCATTCCCCTACATTTATTACTTGATATTCTGCTGTTAAAAAGACTGTCAAACTTCTCCTCCACCTATCCCCCATTTAAAAATTATTTTTAGTATCAGTATAGACTCATGAATTCTTTTTCTTCTTCACTGTGTTCTACTCCATTTGTCATTATTCTTTTTGATGTTTAAATTGCCCTAGATTTGGCCAGTGGGAGCTTGTTCAGATTGGCTTCTTGTTCTTATTTTAGCATTTCCTTACTGGTACAAAAAGATGTTTCAGCCATCTCTCCTAGGAGGTCTGATTCAGTTTAGTGGAAAATGGTATTTAGAAACCAGAATCTCTAGGCAATAGGTGTGTGCATTGTTACTGGGGTTTCTTTGCTTCTAAGCCTCCACTAGGTTTTGAGGGATGAGTCGAAATGAGTGGCCTACGGAGTTGGGAACTGAGGGAACACATAATCGTAAGCCATGGGCAGAGCATGTACAAAGGCCCAGGGACACACATATAATATGAAAGCCGGGAATGGTAATAGAGTATAGCAGAAGTAGAGTGTGCTTAGAAGGAAAAGTGGAAGGTGATGCTAGCAAAAAGCCACTTTTCTCTTGTTCCAAGATGTTATGAATCTTAAGACATTGTTAATTCAATATCAGCTTTTTTTAGGAATAAACATATGTTCTTCCATCCTAAGCTTCCTCTTAATACCGGAAGCATTAAATGTGCTGGACTTGTCTAACTATTTTATAAATGCTGGTGGTTTGGTTATTGGATCACAAAGCAAACCAAAGATTCCCCCCAAAATATAATATGATGGTGAACCAGTCCTGGCTGGAACTGAGTTGGTAATTCTCAAAATCTTTATATTGGAACAAAAGTAAAGCATGAAAATCTATTCCGAACTGTTTAATATTGCCATACAAAATCGCTTCTAACTTGACCCTCATTCTTTGTCTGCTCAACACCTCTACTGCAATTGTATTTTACACTTGTGTTGTGTTCAGGTAACTTTTAATATTCACGGGGTCCCAACATTACATTACTTTTATTCTGATGTTAACTTAAAAAGGTCTAAGCATAAAGCTAAATAAACACATTTCATATAGCTTTTAAACAACTATAACACCGTGACAGGTTCACAAATATACAGTGAGCAAGAACTACACAAACCAACAGAATTTAAATTAACAAAGTCACCTTGATGTGTTGGATGATGTTTTATTGGAACTAAGTTGCTGTTTATAAGATAAATATGGTAGTGACGACTGAGACACAGATTCTTTGGCCTTAGACATTCTTGTGCTCTTGTGTGCCCTGTGATATCTTTATTTTCTTTATTTTTCTCTATTTGAAACACTGAGAAATCTTTTGTTAGTGAACTGCCATGATGTTTCTTGGTCTTTTCTTTGCCAGAATGCATCGTTTATATATTAGGTTTGTTCTTTTTTCATGGACTCATGTTAAGTCATAATAACTGGTATTGTATTGTCAGCTGTTACTGTGTAACAAGCTACCTCCAAATTTAATGACTGTAGAACAGGAGTCAGCACACTTTTGTGCAAAGGGCTAGACAGTGAATATTTTAGGCTTTGCAGACCATATAGTATACTGTCACAGCTACACAATTCTGCCATCATGGTGTGAGAGCAGCCATAAGTATGGCAGGTCCTAGTAAAACTTTATTTATGGGTTCTGAAATTTGAACTCCATATAATTTTCACATGACAAAATATTCTTCTTTTGATTTCTTTGCAACCATTTGGAAATGTACAAACCATTCTTAGCTGATGGGCCATACAAAAACAGGTGGCGGGCCGGATTTAGCCTACAGGCCATAGTTTGCTGACCCCTGGCATAGAACAACAATGAGTTATTCTTGCCCACGCACATGCTGGTTGACTCCAGTTCGGCTGATTTAGCTGGGAGTGGCTGGGCTGCTCTTCCTCAAACTCCAGTCCAGTGAGTGTGGCTCCTCTCAGTGGAGCCAAATGTGCTCCATGTGTTTGTTCTGGACCCAGATTGAAAGGACAGGGGCTGCCTTGGAAAGCTCTTCTCCTGGGGAAGGCAGAATCCCCCGAGGGCAAGCTCATCTTCACCAGCACATTCCAAGCCTTTGCTTGCATTGTGTGTATTAACATCTCGTTGGCCAATCACCTGGCTGAATCCAAGATCAAGGAGCCTACTCCAGATGACTCTGCAGTAGACCTTGCCTTCTAGGTGGCTTATAGTAATAAGCTTATAGTAATAAGCCACCTATAAGGCAGGGTCTACTGCAGAGTCATCTGGCCAGAACAGTAGGAAGGGGAGAGAACTGGGACCAGGAATTCAGTCTACCACAGTTCCCAACTCAGTCACAGCACACATTTCATGGTGATTCCTTATATTGTTTTTTAAATGAAAACACTGAATTAAAAATTCTTAGAACTTTCAGACCTTAAGACTATATCCAAAGATCCTAGGGTGAGAAACATTAATTTCTAGTAAACGTCCTAGCTTTAATAATAGGGAATTTCAGATTTCCTAGTGTTTGAAAATTCTTCCAGGAGAGGTCTTGTCTGATCTACACCTCTAGATCCTAATTCAGTACCCCTAAACCCCAGAGGTTCCTCAGCAAATGCTAGGGAGGGTTGGTACATGAAAACAACAATAACACAATGACTGCTGTTTATTGGGCACTAAAGGATTTGTGTGTCTTAACTCTTTACATCCTCACAACCATAGGATAGGTATTATTATCGCCCTTTTACAGATTGAGAAACTGAGGCTTAAAGGGCCAGGTTACTTATCCAGGGCTTCACTACTAATTGTGGGGCCAGAACTTTAAACCAAAGCTCAAGCTCCTACTCTCCAGCCCTGGACATGAATGTCTAAATGAACTTGGTCTTCTCCACTTGTATGGAAACCTCCTGTTTCTCTAGGGAATTCTTTACAAGCCTATGGTATTGAAGAAGATTGTTTCCTTTTTTATTTTGTCCGATTGCTGCTGATGAATATTTGGCAGATTTTATTTTTTAACAGCTTAACTGAGATATGTCACATACCTAATACACTTCACCCATTATGTAATTATGTAATTTAATGATATAGTCATAGATACGTGCAGCCATCACCAGTCAATTTTAGAACCTTTTCATCACCTCAAGAAGAAACTCTGTCCTTTAGCTGTCACCCCACCTCATCCCCTCCCCTCTCCCTCTCTAAGCCCTAGGCAACCACTAATCTACTTTCTGTCTTTATAGACTTCTCTGTGCTGGACATTTCATAGGAACAAGATCATATAGTATGTGACTGGCTTCTGTCACTTAGCTTAATGTTTGCAAAGTTCATCCATGTTGTAGCATGCATCATTTTTTATGGCTGAATAATATTCCATTGTGTGGATATACCACATTTCATTTATCCATTCAACCATTGATGGACAGTTAGGTTGTTTCGCCTTTTAGCTATAACGAATAATGCTGCTATAAACATTTGTGTACAAGTTTCTGTGCAGGTATATGTTTTCATTTCTTGGGTATATACCTAGGAGTGGAATTTCTCAGTAACTCTTATGTTTAATTGAGGAAATACAGACTGTTTCCCAGAGCAGCTGGACCATTTTACATTCCCACCAATAATATATAAGGGCTCTGATTTCTCCACATCCTTGCCGACATTTGTTATCTGCCTTTTTGATTCTAGCTATCCTAGTGGATGTGAAGTGGTATCTTCACTTCATCCTAGTGGGTAGAAAGTGGTTTTGTGGATCTTTGTTTTTTTTCCTCTGCTTTTTTTCTACCTTGTATTCATTTCACTGTCTACTGGGAGAGAGCTGCCAATGATGAATGTGCAGGTTGTCTACTGAACAGCTCATATCAGCCCTGTCAACTGCTTCCCTCTGCCATGTTAATCTGGAAGACCCTTCAAATCTGTAGCGTGATATTGAAAGTTTGTTTCTATCTATTTTCTCTCCACTAACGGGCCCATTTGAATTTGCATTTTTGCTGCCTCCCAGATGGGCAGAATCTCCTGGGTAGCTCTCTCCTATCCTTGCCCCAACACCCTTCATGTAAAGCATAACTAAGAGACAGGGTTCGTTCTTGCCCCAGGGCCCACTTCACCGGCTTCACCAGCAGCCAGATTCATTGCTAAGAACAGTGAGGCCATGTGTGTTCAGAGTAGGGGGTGGCTGGTCCTGAGACTGGCTCCTAGTCCTGGCAGAACTCAAGGACTTAGGAAGGGAAGAGCTGTCCAAGATCGTTAACTAGGCTCTAGACTCAGACTTTCCTACCACTTGTGGTAAAAGTGTGCCTTTGAGCAAATCACTCGTTCTCTCTGAGCTCTAGTTTTCTCATCCATGAAATGGGTTGCTCAATCTACTGGAACATAGAGGGTTATCATGAGCCTTCATGCTTGTTGCACATCTGGTGCATAGCAGGTGCTGAGCAGATCACAGCCAGCCAGCTTTATTATCTCGTTAGCTTCACATAGGTTTCAAGAAAGGCTGAGATTTGTGAGTAAAATTACAGAATGTGAAGGCCGGATGTAGATTTTGGGATGGCATGTAAACATACCTCACTTACCAGGTCTCCAGCGCTTTATTGAAATTTGATAGGAGATAGATTTAAATGATAAAAGGAAGTACCAATTCCATCATCAGTTAAATGGGGAGGGGAAGAGTTCCATAATGGTTTTTGAGCATTTTTGAGTCACCTAGCAAGTTATATATCAATAGTCACCAATATGCCGCACACATTTTGAGGAACCCCCTTCCTGTGCCGAATTCTGTCTGTGGACACCAGGTTAGGAAACCAGGCCTGAATCATCTCAGAAGCCCCCTTCCAACTTAAGTGTTCTTCACTCTATGTTTCTGGGCATAGCAGAGGCCAGAGTTCAAGTTCACATTCAGGCTGGCCTCTTTATCTGTCTGCATTTCCGTTTGCTGGACTGGGAAGTAGCTGGAGAACAGAGGTGATGCTCTCTGCCTCTTGGGGTTTTGGGAGGAGCATCAGAGATGTGATGTGTGGAAGCACTTTGTCACTTGTGAATGGCTTCATGAATCATTTTTGTAACTGCTTTGCTCTAAGAGGAGGTGCAGGGCTACAAATCAAAATGCTTTATGGATTCGATGGGCTCCTGGAAAGTTACAAACAAATCAGGTTTTTGAAAATCCTGTCTCCTGGTGATGTCGCCATTTAGGGGAGCCCAACAGTGAACCTTCAATCACGGCAGACATTCTGTCTCAAAGCCTAATATTCCTCTCTATTAAATGCCAATCATCATGTAGCAAATTTTCTCGAACCAGAGGAAAAGCTGGACATTCAGAGAGGATTCCAGGACATTCCTGCTTGATTCTGACAAGATCATTAGAGGGGAGTTTGTGGATTAGGTCCCTCACTCTCAAGGTACTTAAGAGTATGGGCTGCACTGACAGGGACCTGAGTATGAACTCCAGATTCCCCAGCATTTCTTCTGTGGCCTCAGGAAGTTACCTAACAGCCTTAAAACTCAGTTTCCTAATCTTTAAAATGGGTATAATAATAATAGCTACTTCATGGAGTTGTGAAAATTCATGAGATGGTATTTCTGAGTACTCAGCACCCTGAAATTGCTCTATGAAAGGCAACCATTGATGTCTTATTATTGATGCTTTTATTAATTATTACCGTGGTCAGAAATAGCATTTTGGCGACCCAGGGAGCTAAAACTCATGCATTCACATTATTTTCTGAGGATCTGTCCACATGGAATCATACAATCTTAGTTTTAGACAGACTTTTAGAGGTAATTTAGGACTGGTTTGCACTCTGAGGAAATTCTTTCTTCCGCCTCCCTGGTAGAGGATCATCTAGCTACCACTTAAGTTCTCCTAGTAACAAGAAGCTCACCTCACAAGGCTGCTCATTCTATTGTAAGACTGGTCCACATGTTAGAACATGCATCTTAGGACAGTTCTGCATGCATTTTCCTTGTGTAGAGTTCAGGCTTGTGTTTTTTAAAGTGCATGCTGGTCCTGGTCCCGCCTCCTCTACATGGAGGTCCTTCTCACATCTGTTGATGGCTCTGCTTTCTCTGACCTCTTCCTCTCCAGGCTAAGCGACCCTATTAACATGCTGATCAACCTTCTCTGGTCAGGTCCAGGTTATCAAAGTCCTCACATCACAGTGCTCAGAGCTTGGGCTGGTCTCAGAAATGCTGAGCTCAGAGGGGCCAAGTTGTTGACCTCGAGGGAGAAGGTGAGGGAGGGCTCCGGGAGGTCAGGCTTCTGTGGGTTTAGTCCTGAGCATCTGGCCTTGGCTGGCCAGGACCATCTCAGTCTCAGGACTGGAAGCCTGTATCCTGCTCTCTACTTAGGGTAGCCCGAGCCCATCAGTGACATGTGACATGTGACATGGTCTACATGCCCAGCGTGATCCTACCAGTCCCTGTTGCTAATAACAACCATTTGTTGAGTGCCCTCCACATCAGTCATTAGAAGTGATGCAAGGTTGGTTTTTACTCTGTTTTATAGATGAGGAAACTGAGGCATGGCCAATAAAGTTACCTCCCAAGGCCACTCACTCATAAGTGATGAAGCTGAGATTCTAGTCACTTCCTCTGGCTCCATGGCTCTTGTCACCCACTAGGTGCTCCAGCTATTGGCTTCAAGGTCTACAGATGCTTGTCTTTTCCCCCAGGCGACAGAGGAGCAATCAGAAATGATACTGTAAGGTGATTAGGATTGGTATTATGATAAAGGACAGGGTTCTATGAGATTTCAGGGGAGGGTCTGTGAAGACTAGAGAATCACCTGGAGTAACTGCCCGGGATGGAAAGCCTGAGCCGCATGTGTTCCCTTTCTGTCTGAAAGTTTTACACCACAAGGCAGTGTAGACTCATAGACAAATAAAACAAAAGCCTCATCCGCCTTTGCTCTTTCTTCCTCTCTAAAGGTAGTCAGAGTTGAGAGTTTGACATGTATCTCCCAGACTGTCTAAGCACATATGAATATAGGCATAGTGGGGTGCTGGTAAATGCTAAATAACCTGCTGGTGGTGGCACGGAATGTATATGCCAATTTCTTGGGTGCAAATGCTTCCACCGTGGCTGATTTCAAGCTACTGAATGAGCAGTTGGTAAGACATATACAGTAGCAACTATTATATAGTATTTCTACTGTACAGGCAGATACAATAGATTCCAGTACCTTCAGGAACATAGATAATAGTAAAATGTAGTGAAATGACTAGGAAGTGGTAATCTTTGAGTATTTATTACCGTTTTAAAAATACAGCTTATTGAATTATAAGTTTATGTAATTTAATTTTTAATAACAGCTGGGTTTAACAACTGGTTCACAAAATTCCAGAAATTTTATGATCGTCTCTCGTTAGCCAGTACAAGCCAGCCCTAGCATACCACCCACTTCCTTTTTACTAAAATAGTAACACTCTATACATTTTTTTTTTATTAACTTGCTTTTTCCTTGAAAGATTCTTTATTCAGTAATTCATTCATTCAGCCAATATTGTACTACATGCCATGCGCTGTGTTGGGAGCTGGGCCAGGCCACTGCTTTAATGTATCAATTAAAATACATGTGCTTTGCCTTCTTCAGCTGTGGTCTAGTAAGGGAGTTTCCGAATCGACAAGTAGATAAACTCCATTAATAACAAAAACGTACTCTGTAACTTGGTCTCTAAAAAATATATACTAGGATGTGTCATAGAAATAATGCCGAGTCGGGGACAGGCATGTGGAGGTCAGAGTGTGGCAGGGGAGAAACTACTTCAAGTTCAGGTCAGGAAAAGCTGCTTCTGAGGAGGTGACAGAAACTGAGACCCAGAAGGAGAGACCAGCCATGGAACGTTTAGTGGGAAAAGGGTGCAAAGGGATATAGTCACTGGGGTGCCATTTCTGTAAACTTTACAAACACGTAAACTAGTTCTGTACATTGTTTTTAGTAAAAATGAGGAGGTTCCCTACCAGCTGCAGGATGGTGGTTACCCTCGGAGGGAGGGAGAGCAGGAAAATGAGTTGGAGGCAGAGATGGTCTTCAGCTACATCCTGGTATTTTCTTGAAGCAAGAAGAGGGAGGAGTCTGGAACAAATATGGCTGGTGGTAATTTTCGTTGTCTCTAGCTGATGAGTACCAGGCTATCGGCTGCATTATTTATAATTTCCGGATGCTTAAAATGTGATTATTCATGATTATTATTTTTTTAAAGAGTCGGGTAAAAGAGGTTGTAGGCAGTGATCTAGACCAGTGTGAGGGTTCGCTCTCAGATCACTGTGGCTCCAGAAAAGTATGAGGGAGAGAGAGGCCAGGAGAAGTTTGGGAAGCAGCCAAGACCAGGTCCTATGGGCCTTGAAGGCTGTGACCCCAAGTATGAGTTTTATTGGAAGTGCAGTAGATGCCATCTGATGAGTGACATGATCCGATTTACGCTGATAAAAGATTCCTCTGGCTGCTTTGAGGAGAATTAATGGAGAGTTAAGAATGACATCAAGGAGGTTAGTTAGGGTCTCTCGTAGTTGTCTAGAAGAGAACTGATGATGGCTTAGAGACCAGGGTGGAAGCAAGAAGTTGTGGAGAGAGGAGCCGTTTTGAAATCTGATTTGGAAGACTTGCTGAGGGATTAGATATTGGGGGCGTTGAGAGACGGAAGGATGAAGAGTAACTTCTTTTAAAACAACAGTTTTATTGAGATATAATTCACATACCATATATAGTTCACACATTTAAAGTACATTACTCAGTGGTTTTGGGTAGAGGTGACTTTCCTTTTGAAACCTGAGTGGATGGCAGTTTCTAATACTGTGCTGGGGGAAATGAGAGAGGTACAGGTTTAGGGGTGAGGCCCGAAGTAAGTTTGATGTGCCCATGAGACATCTGGCGGGGAGGATGTCATGTGGGAAATTCAATATTTACAGGTGGGGCATAAAATAAAAATTTATGAGTAATGAACAGATTGAGAGTATTGGAATGGATGTGAATATCCAGAGAAAGAGTATAAGTCAGAAAGTGTGTGAAGGAAGGAAACTTAACTTTGGATGGTGAACACACGATGCAATATACATATGACATATTATTGAACTGTATACTTGAAACCTATAAAATTTTATTAACCAATGTCAACCCATACATTTAATTAAAAATAAAAATTAAAATGGAAGAATTAAAAAAAAAAAAAGGTGTATGTGGAGGGGACAAGGGGGCTTGTCATCCAGACGGACTGAGAGTTCATGCGTTGAGTCCCAGCCCACTCTACCAACAAACCTATTGCAAGAAGAGGCAGACAGACGGAGGGGCAGGGGGCGGGTAGGGTGAGAGAGAGAAGAGAAAGTGGTCACAGAAGTAAAAACAAAGACCCACAGGACTCTAGTCTACAGCAGGAAGAGGTGACCACGACTTTTAGCTCCTGGAGGGCAATATGAAAAAAAGTGCCCCATGTGAGGTGGAAAATGAAACTAGGCTGACTGCTTAAAACAAGAAAGAGAGAAAGAGAAAGAAACACGTGGGCTGACAGACTCCTACACATGATGAGCCTCCAAACCAGATCTCCAAAACAAATGAAGAAAATTAATGTTAAAAAAGACAGCCTCCAGAAGTCAACTACAAATGAATTCACTTTAATTAAAATAAAAATAGTAGAGTATTCTAAGAATGGATTTAAAAAAACTGTTTAGGGTCCGTATGAGGAATAGGTTTGACTGTGAGTAACTAAGATTCAAAATATCAGTGGCTCAAGCAAAATAGGAATTATGCTTTCTTTTATAAACACATTCTAGGCCTGGTGAGGTGGATTTGCTCAGGGAACCAAGCTCGATCCAGTTCATCACTATCTCAATCCTTAGATTATCTTCAGAGTCCAAGCTGGTAGATAGAGTTCCAGCCATCACATCTGCATTCCAGGCAGCAGGATGGTAGAAGGGCATGCATCAGCAGTATTTTGAAAAGGTTTTCAGGAAGCTAACAAATGGCACTTTGACCTACATCCTATCAGCCAGAACTTAGCTAGAGAGAACTCCAAGAAATGTATTCTGTTATTACAGGTAGCCAGTTGCCCAGTTATAATTCAGGGGCTCTGTTACAATACCTAATATTGTAACAGGAGATTTTATATAAATGGAATCAAATGGAAGCCAGCCATTGTCTTGCTTCTTTTACTCAGCATCATTATTTTGAGATTTGTCCATATCAAGGTGTGTATCAAAGATGCTCAACATCATTAGTCATCAGAGAAATGCAAATTAAAACCACAATGAGATACTGCTTCAGACCTATAAGAATGGCTAAAATAAAAATGGCAGTCTGTGCCAAGGCAAGGATGTGGACCAACTGGAATTCTTATACCCAGCTGGTGGGAACGTAAAACAGTGCAAAATACAAATTTTTTTTTATGTAAAATATTCACTTTAGAAAACAGTTTAGCAGTTTCTTAAAAGTTAAATGTGATCTAGCTATTCTACTACTAGGTATTTTCCCAAGAGAAATTAACACATACATATCTATACAAAGATTTATAAGTGCATTCCCTTAGCAGCTTTACTTGTAATAGTCAAAAACTAGACACAACCCAAATGTCCATCAATAAGTAGATAGAAAAACAAATTATGGCACATCCAAACAATAGAATACTACTCATCAATACAAAGTAATGAACTATGATACACACATGGACACAAATCTCAGAATAATTGTGCTGAATGAAAGAAGCAAGACAAACTAGCTTCCATTTGATTCCATTTATATAAAATCCTAGGAAATACAAAGTAACGGAAAATAGGTCACTGGTCGCTTGTAGACTGGGGATGGGAGGCATGAAGAGAGGCAGGAGGAAGAGATCGGGCACAAGGGGTCTCTTGGGGGTAATAGATATGTTTGTTATCTTGATTGGGATGATGGATGTATATATTTGTCAAAACTTATCAAACGGTACGTTATATGTCAATTGTACTTCAATAAAGCTGTTAGAAAAAGATAAAAAAAGGAATGTGACATTATGAAATAAAAAGAGGCAGAATAAGAAAAGATGGATGTGAAAAAGAACCAATTAAAAATTCTGGGAGTGAAAAATATTCATTACCTTCAAAGTACTCATTAAGGAGGGAAGAAAAAAAAAAGGAAGATCTTCTACAGATGGACAAACCCTGGACTGGAGTCAAAGAGAGAATTAGTGAATCGAAAGAGAGTTCTGAGATGTTTTCCCAGAGCACTGCTCAGAAAGAGCAAGAGAAAAATATGAAGGGGTAGTTAAAAGACGCAGAGAATGGATTGAACTACACACGTATATATTTAATAGAAATTCTACAAGAAGATACTGGTGAAAATGACTGAGAAGCGGTACTCAAAAGCGTAACAGCTGAGAATTTTCTAGAATTTAAAAAGAGATATAAGTCTTCATCAAGTAATGAGCTTGTCAAGGAATGAGGAGAATTAAAGTACATTTTTACTTCAAAATCACATAGTGAAACTGCAGAAAATCGAGAATAAAGAGAACATCTTAAAATTTACCATAGACAGATTATCCACAAGAGAACAATATTAGACTAACAGTAGGTTGCCTGAAAACCTATGGCAACCTTTTTGGCAATCTTCAAAACCCTGAAAGAAAATGAAACTTCTAGGCAGATATTTAATCTGCCTAGAATTCCGTACCCAGCTGAACTTTGATTCATGAGCGATGATGAAATAATGACAGTTTTACAGAAGACCCAGGGTTCCAGCCCAAACCCTGAGGCTCTTGAATGTTTAGAGACTAGGGAGAGGAAGAGCCCTTTCAGATCACATATGCCTCGTTATCCGGTGCCGGCCTCTGTCTCTCACGGAAAAGAGAGAAATGGGAAGGACTGGATTTTACCATTGTTGCAATGGGAGGCTTCTTGGCTATGTTGCTGGGTCTGCCATCAAGACAGCGGAGAGAGATGGAATTCCTAGCCCCAGAATGAGTTTCAGCCTTGCAGGCAGGCAGTAGCGGAGGGCAAAAAGAAGGTTCTGTGAAGTAGCAGATGGGGGCAGGCCCCGGGCCCTGATTTGAGGAGTCGCCCTGGGACATGAGAGCCCCTTCTAGGGTGGCCCATTCTAGACATTCTCTCTGTCTTCCAGATTGTGGACAAGAACAACCGCTACAAGTCCATAGATGGGTCAGATGAAAGTAAAGCCAACTGGATGAGGTGAGTCCCGCTCTCTGCCGATTTCTGGGGAGCCCAAGGGAGCATGCTGGGCTTACGGGGTCTCCTGTGGTGGAGGCCCCTGAAGGCCCCAGGACTGCTGTTTGCAGGGTTTGGGGTGTGTCTAGCTCTGGGGAACCCTCTAGCTCCCTCAGCCTTCTATCAGGGGGCTCTGGAGGAGGCCTGTGACCAGGCCAGCAGGTTGTGGGAGACCCCTAAGACTCATTGTGCCCCTGTCTCCTGGCAGTATTCCCACACTGTGGCAAGGTTTGTCCCTCCACTCAGGACTGTGACACCTTTCATAGGGCAGAATCCTGCTGGGCTGGTGCAGGACGCACCCCAGTGTAGCCACAGAAGTTGTTTAAATGGAGAGGGATGCTTCTGGCACGGTCTAGCTGTTTTCAGTGGTGCTTTCAGCCAGGCATAAGTACTTTTGAGAGTGGTTTTAATGTGGTCTAGAGTTTGGGATAGAAGTTTGCACCAGAAAGATCCTTCATGGCCAGCCAAGGAGGGCAGGAGACTGGCCCAGGGTTGCCCAGAGGCGGCTGAACCGAGCTTGCAGCCCTGAAGGCTCCCCTTTCGGTTCGGTGCTGCTGGCTTGGGCAGTGTGCTGGGGCCCTGCCCAGGGGTGTCTCTGGGTGGGTGTGAGAGGTCACACTTGCCTCACTACCGTCTTGGTGGCCTGTCTCTGGGACTCAGGAGCGGTGATGGGGGTTTGGATCTGGATTGGGAGGAAAGGGAGGCCTCAATGGCTGGACCCAGGGGGCACAGCTGCACCGTGGATCAGGCCCTCTGTGAGCATCGGTGCAGTCCCACATCCCATGTGGGCTGGGGACATGTGGATGGAGGAGAGATTTTGCTTGGAAGGAGGGCAGTTAGGGACTTTCTAAGAGGAAGTTGCTGTATTTAAACTCTGAGATTTTCCAATGAGTGAGGAGAAGCTGGTTTGAGGTGGGGGAGGCTGTGACGATGTCTTCTTTTCCCTTCCCTGTGGCCTCATTGCCCACCTGTGCTCCTACCTGAGAGCCTCTGACCAACGGGGCTACACTTTACTCTCCAGATCACTTTAAGAATCATCCTCTTCGTTGTTAGAGCAGCTGTTCTCATCGCCATTTAACAGGTACAGGAACGGAGGCACTGAGGCACGGGCAGCCCCTGCCTCGTTTGGTGGGGATGGCACCCAGCCCCTTTTCGCATAATCCGGTCAGCCATGCCCTGAGAGTGGCTCCAAGAAGACGATCCACACTCCTAACTGCCTTCTTCTCCCCGACAACTGGGTGCTGGTCCACTCAGCACACGCAGCTCACCACCCATTACTAAGCACCTACTGGGAGTCACAGCCTGTGCTGGGCACCCTCGACGGGTCGGCCCGGCCTGGCCCTGCACTCCCAGCACTCCAAGGGCTCACACCTTCCACCATGGAAATTGCTATTTCTGATGAATGGAGACACCGACAAGGTGCTCCATGGGCCCAGAGGAAAGAGGAGGGGGCCTTGGAGCAGAGGCCCAGGGTCTTGTTCGAGGGCACTGTGAGCAGAGACACAGAAGTGGGGACCAGGCGTCTGGTGGGCCATCGGGTAGGCTGAACGGCCCAGACCCCTGGCTTGTGCTCCTGTTCTCGGTTACTGCAGCCTGGCTCTAGGCAAACAAAGGAGAGTATGTCTGAGGGCATTCTGGTGGCAGGCCTTTCTGCACTGTCACTCTCAAGGCTCCAGAAGCTTTCGCTGGTAAAGCTGATTCTGTTCCACTTTTCTACCCGTCTCTGATCTTTCAACTTGGGCGCAATGCTTTACCACAGTCCAAAGATGGGCATTCATCGTCTGAACTAACTGAGCGATCATCTGGCACCCAGAGATTCTGACTTACGTGGCTTGAGATTGAGCCCAGGGTATGGGTATCTTTTAAATCTGATTCTGATGCGCCACTAGTGTGGAGAACCACTGCTCTATACTGATCTTCATGCTGCAGTGGTAAACTGAGGCCCAGAGCAGGGCAAGGTCGTGTACTCAGTGGCAGAGCCATCTCTGGACTTCTGGGCCAGTGTTCTTTCTGCTTGTGCACGGGGGACCAGGAAAAGCATGGCTTCCCAGGCTTTGTGTGGGGTGGGTTCTGCCGCTGCTACCTTGCCAGCATGGGACCTGACCCAAGATGACGCCAGGGTAGTCACAGCTGCTGGACACTCATCTCATTAAAGCCTCCAGGACTGGGTTGGGGCTGGTCGTATGGTCTGCTGCCTTGGAGGTGCCCCTCTGGCGGTAGTTGGAGGGGAAAGTCAGTTTAGAAACCTTCCTTTCCCCTTAAAGTACAGCGGCCATTTGTACAGCTCTTTCTCATTTGCAGACACCTTCTCTTGCACCGTCACAGCCTAGGGTCTTGTGGATGATTGAATGGAGTCAGTTTCTTCAAAAATAAGCGATGGGCTGGGAAGAGAACGGGCACCCACATAATGAACATTGACTTTATCTTACTTAGCCCTGTGCTAGGTGCTCTGCATTCGTGAACTTGGTAGTCAACGACCAGGGGCTGTTGTGCCCCCTTGGGGCGGTTGGCAGTGCCTTCAGACACATTTGGTTGTCACAACACTACAGGTAGATGCTACTGGGTTCTCTTGGGCAGAAGCCAAGGATGCTGATAAACCTCCTGTACTGCCCAGGATATGCCGCTCCCCGACTAACAAAGAGTTTTATAGTCCCAAATGTCAATAGTGGCGAGATTGAGATGCCCCTGCCTGCAGTCCTCCTGGAAACCTGGGAGTGGCCCTGGGATCACCACCCTTGTTTTACAGGCATAGGGTTGCAGAGGAGACTCGGCCCGTAGTCCTGGGTCTGTCTGAGCGTAAGGTCCAGGCCTCGGCCTTGCTCTCCTGCCTCCTGGGCTGAGGTGTTCTGGGTGGGGGTTGGGGAGGAGGCGAGAGCCGAAGGGTCTTTGTGCCCCTGGCCTTCCGCTGCAGTTTCAGCAGAAGCCAGGGGAGTGATTCGGTTCTAGGTCTCCCTCCACACCCTGGGTTTTTCTCTCGGGTGGACCTTCTGGCACTAGTTGAGTGTAGACACAACCACACTGTGGAGATTCCGAGTTCCAGAGCCTGAGCAGGTACCAGGCCAGAGGTGGGGAAGGGCCGCGCTGTCCCCTTGTCTGGGACCCCTGGCTGCTCTATGCAGATGGAACCCGAGGTCATTCCCGGTCTCCATCAAAGTGGAACTTGTCTCCCAGTGGGCACTCATGGGCTTCTCACATTCTACCCAAGAGCTGTCAAACGGCCACAGCAGCCTACGCCAAAAAGGAGCTGCTGCCGGCCGGCGCTCCGGTTGGAGGGGAACCTGCACACGCCCAGAGGTGGGGGCTTGGTGAGGACAGAGAAGAGAGCCATGGGACAGAACAAGCTCTCTGTGATCATACCCTAATTCTGGGCGTCACCATCGAGGCCACACACCACGAAAGGCCACTGTGAATAGTCTCCCTGTTTAACTGTTTCCCCCCAAGCCATTTACAGAAGCGGTGGCCTCATCCTAACCCCAGTAAGCATCCTTTGTTCCTGTCTAGGGCTTTAAAGCTCTTTTACATCCTTGTGCTTTTCCCTCCTTAGTGACAGTCCCCGGGGTCGGTATGGTGGTCCTTCCTGTTCTGGATCGGGAGCATAGGCTGGGAGAGGCCAAGTGAACTGCCCTGATGGCACGGCTAGTCAGAGGTCAGGCAGGGCCTGAAACCCGAGGCGGTGGCCTCAGTCCAGTGCCACCGTCCGCGTGCGCCGCCTCGCACCCCACCCTCCGAGGAGTAGTGGAAAGGACCTCTCAGTAGGAAGAGGGTGTGGTGGTGGCGTGCGGGCAAGGGTGCCCCGGTGCCTCCTGGCTCCCCAGCTGGGGGCCGGCATTAGGAAGGAGGACCACCCGAACTGACGGTCATTTACCCAATTGTGCTTTGTGGGATATTCAACCCAAGGAATGTGGCGCCCCTGGCCGAGCGTAAGCGGAAGCCCAAGTTCTCCAAGGAGGAGCTGGACATTCTGGTCACCGAGGTGACCCACCACGAAGCAGTTCTCTTTGGGAGGGAGACCATGCGGCTGTCCCATGCCGACAGGGACAAGATTTGGGAAGGCATAGCTCGGAAAATCACCTCCGTGAGCCAGGTCCCCCGCTCCGTCAAGGACATTAAGCACAGATGGGATGACATGAAACGGAGGACCAAGGACAAGCTGGCCTTCATGCAGCAGTCCCTGTCAGGCCCCGGGGCTGGGGGCAGGGCCCCCGCCATCGTGCTCACTGCCCACGAGAGGGCCATCGAGTCAGCGCTGCTCACCGCCCGCTCAGGGCGCAGCTTCCCCAGGGGAGAACTGGACGGCACCGACAGCCCTTCGACCAGCTGTGAGTACCACCTGTCTCCCCTCCCCAGGCTCTTCCTACGTGCTCCCCGGCCTCCTCCTCGGCTGGTTCCCAGCCACTCGCCTTCTCTTTCTCTCCTGTCCCTCTCCGTCTTGCCCATCTTTCCATTCTTCCCCCTTTGTCCCACTGTCTCCTCCACCCCTTTCCGTTCATTCATTCTAGAATATTTCCTGAACACTGTGCCAAGAGTTGTGCTGGGAGCTGGGAAGACAGAGTTGTGTATAAAACCTACACCGGCCCTGCTCTCGGGGAGTTCCTAGGCTCGTGGGAATAGACAAACTTTAAGTAAATAATGGTGCAAGGAAATTTATAATAAAAGAATGAAGACCAGTACACGGAGTCCCGAGGGCTGACTGCATGAGTGTGCAACCCATGCCGTCGCTTAGGGCCCTGAGCTCACGAGGGCTCCACACGGGCTGAAATGCTGTGCTGTTCCCTTCCCCAAAACTCATGATAGTTTTTGAACAAAGCGCCCTGCACTTTCATGTTGCATTTGGCCCTGCAAATGATGCAGCCTCCCTGTCTGAGGGCAAGCTGTGGTGGGTCAGGCTCTCCGCCGGGGGCTGGGGCAGGCTCTCTGGAGAGACAAGCGAACTGAGATGCAAAGGGTGAGTAAGAGTTAACCAGGCTTGGGGCCGCATGAGGCGCAGAGGAGGGGAGAGGAGCAGAGCGCCTCGCAGGCTGAGAACAGCATGTACAAGGCCCCGCATCAGGAAGGCGCTTGGCACGTTCCAGGAACAGAGAGGAGCCAGGGAAGACCAATGGAGCAGGCGAGGGGGAGGGGGTGCGAGAAGAAGCCAGCCAAGTCATCAGGGCCCGGGCCACAGAAAGATCGACTAGTCCTCTCTCCCTCTCTGTCTATTCCTAACGTCTTTATTTCTGTGTTATTTTCTGCACTCCTGTGCCATGCTGCCTCCTCCTGCCTCTCGCTGCCCGCCCCAAGGCTGTCTCTAGGATCTCGCTCTCTGTGCTCACGTTGTCCCCCACCATTCACACTGCCCCCACAGCACTATTTTCCTCTTTCTCCTCTGCTTGCTGTGTCTCAGGACAGACTTTGATGCCAGGGGCTGGGGTGCTGGATCTCCTGGCCCAGTCCTGTGTAGTTCTAAGCTGGGGCTACAGTTCTAGTTGGGCTCACCAGAAGGGGGAGCAGTCGAGGCCCTTCTGCGCTGGGGCTGCACCCGCTTGGGTTCTGTTTCCGCACACACCCGCCCCTCACCCTCAGCCCACAGTCCCAACTGGAGGCCATCTGGCCTCTGAGACTGAGCAGGGCAGGAGGGCTCCAGGGAAGCCGGCCGCTGGCCAGCCCGCAGGACCGTGGTTCACAAAGACTCGGCCCGCCCTTCCAGGCCCCTTGCCACTGGGATCTGCTAATTTCCTGTTTGGCCAGGGCTCCTGACAGGTGGCCATTCAGACTCGGATTTTTAGGACTGGGAAGGAACGTGGAGACCGTCTAGTCTGACTTCCTTGCTACCCAGATGAGGAGGCATCTAAGCTCCAGAAACAGAGGTGGCCCCAGAACCAAGGCTCGAACCCAGGTCTGCAGGCTCCCAGTGTATCATCGTTCTGCTAAATTGCAGGATGATTCCACCCATTTATGAGAAAAAGAAGGGGGCCCAGTACCCAGTGAAGTCTGTTCCCTAAATCCTGCCCCGCTCACTTTTTCTGTCTCTCTGAGACCGAAGGTAATGAGGTTAGCAAATGTGACCTGGGCTGGGCAGGGGGCCCAGGATCCTCCACCGCCGGCTGGGCCAGCCCCCACTTTCCTTCCCCGCCCGTCGGCCAGCTGCTACAGCACTTGGCCAGGGGCGTGGTGGAAAGAGGCCCTGGAAAGGAGGGACCAGCATCACCTCAGCCCTGTTCGCTCCTTCCATCCCTGCCACTCCAGAATGGGTGTCCCCAATTTAAGGAGGATGCTGCTATCCCACCAAGAAGGGTCATGAGGCATTAGGCCCAACTGAGACCCTGGACCCCTTGGGAGGCACTGGGCCAGGGCCAGATGAAGCTGTCTGTTCTCCCATCACCTCCCTGGAGATAGTTTTGAATTCAGCCTCTCAGGTACAGGCAGGGATAGTGTGCCTGTAAGTAGGGTCAGCTTGTATATTTTTTATTTCTTCCCTAGGGCTCAGCTTATATCTCTTGATCACAAGATTGCTGAGATCTGTATATGCAGGGTCTGGGCCTCTCCATGCACCTGACTGTAACCGTCTGATGGTCCCTCCATGCACTCCTGGGTGGAAGCCATATGTCTGTCCAGGAAGCGCATCTTGTGGGACCAAAGGGGGCCTGTCAGGGCTGGTTGCAGAGGTAGAAGCCCTTCGCAGCTCCCTTCGGGCTTCTGTTCTGGCACAATCCCTTGCCTCTCCTCTCCAGCCTGTCAATGTCAGCCCCAGTCCCTCTTTCCCCAGCAGAGACTAAAAGTTGCAGATTCCAGCAAGGCCACAAGGGGGCCCCAAGCAACTCAGAAATGGCCACAAGGAGGCTGGAACTCAAGAGTGGCATCATAGTTCCTTCGGGCAGGTGTCCCTCGTTCTTGCCAAGTGCCTTCGCATCTGTTCTCTGTGTCGTCTTCTTAAAAACCCTGCTAGGTGGGCAAGTGGTTCAGGAGGTAGAGCAGTGATTATCTTTGCTTTTCAGAAACCGAGTCACAAATGAAGAGAGTGATTGGGTTGACATGCTGTCACTGACATCTCCAAGTCCCCTGACCTGGGCTCTCCCGCCCTAGACTGCCACTGTTCCCATGAAAGACAGTTGACCTGGGCATTGCTCATGCTCAAACCTCTCCCCAGGAGTGCCTGGCCCACACACCTCAAGGATTTGGGGAGCAGGTGTTTCCTCATGGGAGAGTGGGCAGTGGGCATGCACCAAACTAGGCGGAGAGGCGGCTGGGGAGGGGGATGCTCGGGTCATTGCGGAAGGTGGATCCAAGCCCAGGGTGTCCCCTTCCTCCCCGTTGTAATCGTTTGCCCTTCTTTGTTTCTGTCTCCCAAGATGATGAAGATGAGGAGGCACCTGGGCCCTCGAGGCAGCCTCTGCGGGTGCCGCTGCAGCGGTCACTGGAAGAAGAGGCCCGCCTGGCCAGGCCTACCCTTCTCCGCTCATCCTCCTCTTCAGACCAGTCTGAGACAGTGGGCCCCAAGCCGGAGCCCCTGCACCGGCCCTCACCCCAGGCCCAAGCCACCTGCAGGATCCCTCGGTCGCACCCCAGCTCGTCCAGCACGGGCCTTGACTGGCAGCTCCTCCATGCCCACACCCAGCAGACTGAGCTTTTCCAGCAGTTCTGCCAGGAGCTGGTGACCGTGCATCGGGACATGGCGAACAGCATGCACATGATTGGTCGAGCTATGGCCGACCTGACCAGCCGAGTCAGTCAGATGTGCCAGACGCTGACAGAGATCCGGGATGGGGTTCAGGCATCTCAGCGGGGGCCAGCCGGGGCAGCCCCCATGGGCTCTACCCCCCAGGCTGAGGCTCCCTCACTGGAGCCCCCACAGGCTCCCCCAGCGCCAGCCCCAGCACCAGCTCCCGCACGGACTACCAGGTCTCGGAAGAGAAAGCACAATTTCTAACCTGGCCAGTCTGCACTAGGAGGAAGAGAGATGGAGGAGGGGTGTCTGGCCTTGAGACAGGAGCCAGTCTCTCGTGTCCAGGACCGATGTAGGATTCTGGGGGGCTGTCATCTCCTCAACGAGTGCAGCTTGGCTGCCCTGTGCTCTAACAGAGCATATATTCAGGCCCACTCTCTCATCTTTGGCAGATGCTCAAGATGCAGGAAAAGCTCCCTGCTTGATGCTTGCTTGGCCTGGAGGGTCAGCCTCCTCTTGGTCTGCACCCCATGGCAACAGGTCTTGCAGGGAAGGTGGTATCAAGCGTGGGGAGCATCTGAACAGAACCCTGCTTTCCATCCTCAGGGCTGCTGCATCAGCCTCCTAGGCCCTGATTCTGCTGCTTTCGGAGGGGGCAAGGCCTGAGGATGAGCAGGTGGAACTCAGCCCTTCCAGGAGGGCTCTGTCCTCCCCTCCCCCAGGGCTCTGGCCCTGGCGGGTGGTACCCCTGCCTTGGCCTTCTGCTTGTCCTCCTGTGTGCCTGTGCTCAGCTGCTGTGCTTGCCTTTTGTGGAGTGGGGAGAAGAATGGGATGATGTCGGAGGAAGAAGAAGACTACCTTACCTGGCATTCTTAGTGAGAGCACTGGATGCTTTTCCCTGCACTTACAGGTGGGCGATCTCAATGGGTTCTCAGGACAGCCGAGAGGCAGCTAAGGCAGGTATTATTATCCTCATGATTGCCATCATCATCTGCATTTCATAGATGACAAGTGACACAGCAGTTAGTGAAGGGGACAGGACTGGAAGCCAGGTCTGTGGATTTTTCCAGCTCCCCTGTGGGAGGCTAGATCTGGAATTGGATGGGGTGTTGCTCCTTTCCTGCCCCTGCCTCAGCTCTCCTGGGTGCCGGGGCATGGGGCAGCAGCAACATTTAGAAGGTGAGTCTCCCCATCCTGCCCCTGGCACAAAGACCGACAGCCAATGTTTGGGGGTAATCAGGGCCCCAGTCTTGGGACCCAGAAGGAGACCCCTCCTCTGGCTTTGAAAATAACCCGGAGCCCAGGTTCCAGCATGCCTCGCCTCTGCTTGCCTTGGCTGCATATATGCATCGGCTACACAGATCTGTAGCTCCATGTTTCATTTCGGAGTGTGGGGAGATTGCCAGGTTCTTAGAGTTAGGGAGGGAGGTGAGGGGTGGCGGATGCAAGCTTAGCGCTGACATGGGTGCAGCTCAGCTCTGTGTCCTCTTTGCTTCCTGGCCTAAGGCTCACCCTGGCAGAAACTCTCATACCCCAGCCCTCCACCCTCCCACGCCTACCCCCGGAGCCGCGGAGGGCCTGGGAGGACTGCTGTACCCAGTGCCTGCCTAGCCGTTCCCGGAGTGCCGCTTCTAAACCCAGACCAAGCTTTATCCCTCGTAGGGAGAATAGAAGGGCAACTGCAGTGTCCTTATGGCCTTGGCTTCATGTCCCCATTCTGTGGTTCTTTGGGGGTTCCTGCTCCCCCAAACCGAACACTCCCCTGTCCGACAGCCCAGTGGCTTGATTATTGCCTGTCATTGCCCTGCCCTCCGATGCTGGAATCAGATTGCCTTCCCAAGTATTTTTGTTAAGATGGCAATAAAAAGAAATTGATCTCACACTTGGAACACACCCAGTCTCCAGGATCTTTCTTTGGTGTATATTCTTTTTTCGCTTTCCGTGAAAACCTCAAGGCCCCCAGAGCAGGGGTTGGATGACGGAGGGAAAGCATGCTAGTGAGAGGGACTCTGGGGCCCCTGGCATTTCCCAGATGCCGTAAGCTCTCAGATGCCCTGTATTCGGCACCTTGCTAGGTCCTTTGAGGACAAGAAAGGAAGTGATGGGCTGAGGGGGACAGAGCATCCGCATATGGAACTGTTCAGCTATACTTAATTTCTCTTCTCATGAAAAGTGAGATATTGCTAAATGAATTTTTCCTTTTGTTCCCCAAAAGTAAATTAGGGGTCCTGGAAAAAAAAATCACCATTTCTGGCAGGAGACTCCAGAAGGGTCAGGGGCTATCTATTTGCCATGTACCTCAGGGACTACTCTGAGGCATGAGCCTTTTTTTGGACACCTCCCCACTGATCCAGGTATCTGTCTGTCCCAGGCAAGGCCTTGCCCACTAGATCTGAGACTTCTCAAGGGTAACCGAAGCGGCTTCCTCTGACTCCTCTTGGGGTCTCAGCAGAGAGGGGACCTCCTAACAGGTGCATTGCCCTGGCTTTTACTGCCAGTCACACAGAGAGGTTCTCCCAAGCAGGTGATCCCCAAGTCCAGACAAGGGATTTATCCCCTTTCTGGAAGGTTCCAGCCTCTCTTTACCTCTTGGAATCTAGGTCATCCTTTCCCATTCTTCGCCAAAAATCAAGATTCCAATTTCCAGGAGATGCGAAATGCTGCGAAACCGGGCATGGGGTCTTTACCATCTAAGAGGAGGTGCTAGGAGTGACAGGCTGGCCTCTCCCTCTGGCTCGGAGGAGGGAGGGGGCCAAGTCGGATGCAAAGGGGACAGAGAGATGAAAAGACTGGTCAGCTTTGGATGGAAAAGATTCCAGTTTCTTTTTCTTAGCTTCAGTGGGGATTGCGGGACTAGCAAGTCAAAACAGGAAGGTGAAATGGGGCCGGTGGATAGAAATAAATGGGCAGCCAATTTTAGCCTGAGATAGGGAAGTCCCTTCTGAGAGTCTGAGGCCTCCAGCCTCACCAGGGGCTGGCTGGGTGCTGCATGACCCAAAGACCCTCCCAGCCCGGAAACCTAAATGCGTGGGGGAACATAGAATCTAGCCCTCTACCTTGGTCAGTCTTTTCCCATTTCTGCCTCTGTGACCAGTGCAGCTTCCTTTCCATTGGAGACATACCCACTGAGTAGGAGTGTCTAAGCCTGGGCCTCATCTGTCCCTTACAAGAAAATGGATGGCATGTGAGTTGTTTTCTCTCGAATTGGAACTGGTAGTCATTTCCTGACCCAACTAGAAAATACGGTGCACATGATACAACACAGTGGGTAAAGTCTGAGAAGTGTTGCTTTTGTATCTGTCTATCCAGTACCCAAAGTCAGCAAGGAGTTCAGGATAAAAACAATCCATTCTCATCATGAAAGGTTCAGTCCACAACACACCCCTCACCATTACCACACGCCCCCTTGATTGCTTCAAAGGTCCCTAGCTCTGTGGCTCTGATTCGAAATGCTATCGAATGGCACTAATCCTTGCAGAGCAGCCTGTGCTAGGCATCTTCCACCTGGCTTCTGACCTCTCCAGCAAGGTAGTGACCTGGAGACTCAACAAAGAGCCATCTGTGCCAGAGAGGGCTCTTGCTTACCTGCAGCCATGGAATGGGACAGGCATGGTTCGTAAAGGGATTGTCCTCCGGAGAGAGAAGGGTCTGGGAGTGGATCAAGCCATTGGGTGTTAACTGTGACATACTTAGAAGGGCGTACCTGATGGGAGGTGCAGTAGTTGGTGTTGAGACATTAGCCCGCTCCACTTTGCTTTGAAAGTAATGTATAGTAAACATCTGCTTGGGGGAATGGTTTATTATTCACTGAGAGTTGCCATATGTATCGTGTTTCAAATGCCAGGTTTCAAAACAACCAAATACAATCAGATGCTGAACAAATTCTGATCTGTCTTTGAAGCTACTTTGTGGTGGATACGAAGATTTGGGGTTCTCTTCCTAAATATTGGTTCTCATTGGGTAGGAAAGCACCAGGAGGCAGAAAGGGAAATTGCCTTTTAAACCTTCTGACGTACTTTAGAATTTGCCCTTTAGGACAAATCCCTGGTAGTTACGTGTTCCTCATCTCTTTTTCTTTCAAAGTTGCCATGGAAAATAATTCTAGTCTTTAGAGCTTGATGGCTGTTTAGAAACTGAAAAAAGAGAACCATATTCTTTCCTTATGTTCTGTGATGCAAGTGATCCTAGTGAGGAAAAAGGTGAATGGTTTGCCTTCCGTATCTGGGGGTAGGAAAGTTTGGATCTACCTCAGTTCCATTCAATGCTAACTGCAAGGTGGATGAATTTTGGATATCAAGTCCAAGACTCATGTTAAATCAAAGACTGGAAAATCTTTTGCACGTTCAGAAGACATCTCAGATATGGAGAAAAGGCAGACTCCTGAAACTAGAGAGTTTAGATTGCGTAGTATTAATTTGGAAGACTTATCTGGGCCAGGGATCTTCTCTTCCTTTTCCCTGAATTCTTTGTTAGTAACAGATGTCTGGGTGTCAGAGGTCACAGTCTTCACAGTTCAGGGAGATCAAACCTTTGCCAGATGTTGACGAGAACACAGATGCGTTAGGGCTAAGATCCTGGACAAAAGATGTGGGCATCGCAATGCCCGAAATCTTGCACATCCCACGCCCTCCTGGCAGAGTTCATGACTCACTTCACTCAAATGGGGTGAAGCAGCCAAAGCCAGTGTTTGCTCTTCCGTCTTTCTTGTTTTTCCCACCCACCATCTGGGGTCTGTGCTGCATCTTGTTGCCACAGTAGATTGGCCCCTGGGCTTGAGTGGTCCCCGTGTAAGGTCACCTCCACCAGGGCTGAGCAGAGCAGAGTAGTGCATAGGGGGCTGCCCAGAGGAGAAGGGACAGGGTGTGTGTGAGGGGTGCTATGCCTGGGGCTCCAACGAATGTAGATTTGCAATGCTGCTGGTTGCCCTGACTGCCACCCCTGCCACCCCACACTGGAACTGATGTTCCTCTTACCTTTTTTTAGGGGTGGGAATGGAAGTAACAGTAATAATTGCTTATTGTGGGAAACTTGGAAAGTACAGAAAATTACAAAGAAGTAGACCCACCTATAATAGATAATCACTGGCATAATAACGTTGGTATATTTCCTTCAAGTAGATTATTGAGGCTCGTTTTTAAAGCATGTTTGGAACCATAGTATAAATAGATTTCAGATCTATTGTTCTCTGCATTATATCAGGACCATTTTTTCAGGTCATAAAAGAGCCTTTGAAAACATTTTTTTAAGAGATGAATAACATTCCATAGTATAAATGTATCATGCTTTATTAAATCATTTCTCTAATCGTAGATATTGAGATGTTTTTGCTTTTGCACTATTATAAACAGTATACAGGCAGGCAGCGTGGTGGTATGCAGAGTTCGCGTACTTGGCCCGCATCTTATTCTCTCTTTTTAAAAATTTTTCAAAATTGTGATAAAATACACATAAAGTTCACCTTTTTAACCATTTTTACGTACAGTTCATTGGCATTAAGTACATTCACATTGTTGTGCGACCATCATCACCTCCTTCTTCAGAACTCTCATCTCCCTCAGCTGAAACTGCACCCATCACACACTAACTCCCCGTTACCTGCTCCCCCGTACCCCAGCCCCCGGCACCCACCATTCTACTTTCTGTCTATGAATATGCCTGTTCATATAAGTACCTCCTATGAGTGGAATCATACTGTGTCTTGTTTCATGACTAGTGTATTTCACTTAGTATGTGTCTTCAAGGTTCATTCATGTAGCATATGTCAGAATTTCCTTCTTTTTATGGCTGAATAATATTCCGTTGTATGTATATATCACATTTTGTTTACCTAATTCATCCGTTAATGAACACTTGGGTTGCTTCCACCTTTCGACTATTGTGAATAATGCTGCTATGAACGCGGTGTTCTAACACTTGTTCGAATCTATATTGCCAATTGTTTCCCAAGGGGCTGTGCCAGTTTATTCACCACCAAGAGTATGGAGACCCTTTTCTCGCCACCTTAACAAATAAAGATATTATCGTTAAGAAAAATCAGTGCCAATGAGACAATGTGCTACTTTGTGTTTCTTTTCTTACTAGTGATGCTGAATACTTTTCATGTGTTCATTATCCATTTGGATTTTTTTCTGTGAATTATTGTTTTCCCTGGGCTGCTCCAAATTTAATTCTTTGGACTACACCAGTCGGACAGACTTTGATTTCTTCCTTGGCTTTTGAGACAAATCATAGCATAAGGAAAAATAGTTTATTTTTTTACTTCAAATTTCCTAGATGCTAGTGTAGTACAGAACCCTAAAATTCCAAATAATTTTCTCTTGCCCTATTGATATGTACGCCTTCACTTCTCGGCAGATGTTATGTCATCTCATCTTTTGGACTGTTAGAATCGTCATTTCTGGGAGAATGGGTGAAGGCAACAGATTCCAAGGGTTTGACAGAACTTTAAAGGTTATCTGGGTGTTGCCGAGTTGGTTCTTTCCATGTCCACACAGGAGCCATGAGTTCTAGTGGGAAAATCAAAGATCTTAAAGCTCCATCTCCCATTTTTTTAGCTGGGTGACCTTGGGCAAGTCACTTAGCCTCTCTGAGCCTCAATTTCCTTACCTTAAAATAACTTAGATTAACGAGTGGTTGCTAACCATTCCCTTGCCTTTACTTACTATCTTTTTCTGTCCCCATTGGAACCTTACGTTAAAAAATGTTGATCTTTAGCATTTATTAATTGATCTCTCGGTCACCCTTGGCACGTGGATTATTTCTGCTACGTTTTTGAAATACTGAAAACAGTGTAAGGACCCTACCACCATTAGAGGCCTACGGGTGTCAAGACCCTTGTGGTTAAAAGTTAGTGGACAGTAGATGAGATTATCTGTCAGTTTTCCAATCAGCTTTTATCTGGTGTTGAATCTTATATTTAGCAGAACCTGGGAGGGAGGCAGGGAGATAGCCTTTTCTAGTCTTTGAAAACAAAGATTCATAAAGGTTTAGAGACTTGCTCAAGGTCACACAAAACAGTGCTATTGAGACAAGGGACTGGCTCTAGCCGGTGTCCCTTACCTCAGCAGAACAGCTGCCCTGTAGACTTTCGCACATGCCCATGTGCTTGTGGACTTTTAACCACTACTATTACGAATACCGTGTCCAGCACCAGCAGGCACTCACCAAGGTGTGGCCCATGCATTCTCACCTGTCCCCCTCGCCCCTAGGTACGTGGTCATCTCCCGGGAGGAGAGGGAGCAGAACCTGCTGGCGTTCCAGCACAGCGAGCACATCTACTTCCGGGCGTGCCGGGACATCCGGCCTGGGGAACGGCTTCGGGTCTGGTACAGCGAGGACTATATGAAGCGCCTACACAGCATGTCCCAGGAAACCATCCACCGAAATCTGGCCAGAGGTGAGTGAGTGCCCACACTCAAGGTGAGGGCCAAGCCAGCCACTACTGAGCCCCAAGGGAGGCCAGGAATGCTTCTCTAGAAGAGCCCTAAGAAAACTGATAGGAAATAACAGTACGCCAGCTATGGGGAGACCCAGAAGGACTCAGGCGAACAGATGGTCGAGGTTTGAGCAGCAGCTCTGGGCAGGGCCTTGGGCTCCACTGCATGTTCTGCTCCCTGAGAGATGGACTCTGAAACCCTATTACAGACATTTCAGAATTTCATGGGGAGACAAGTCACCAAAGCCAAGTACATACGTCTAATCAAAATTGATTCTATTTTCCCCCTCAAATTGATGGAAAGATGTTATAAACTGCCACTGCAATAATAATAAACAGACAGCTGCAATAATAGGTAACATTTACTAAGGACTTAATATGTGTTAAGCAGGTGTTCTACTGTATCACTTGTAATCATGACAACAGTAGCACCTACCAAGTTCCTATGCCGAGAGAATTAGCTGGGTGATATACATAACATATGTAGAGCGATGTCTACCTTGACCTGTGTAAGCCCTCAATAGTAGACTTTTAATACTAACGATCCCATGTGGATTATTATCTTCATCTTACAAATGCAGAAAATGAGCATCAGGTAAATCCAGTGACTCACCCAGGATCCATGGCTAGGAAGGGCAGATGTTGGTTTCTAAGCCACATCTGTCTGAGTTCAAGGTCTAAGCTCTAACCTACAATGTTATATGGCCTCTCAGACAAAACTAGTTTCTTCTTTGCTTCTTGCTCTCATTCCTGGAAGTCCTAATGACATGATGTGAAAGAACAATATCTATTAGAACAAGAAGGTGGAGGGAGGTAGAAGGTGACCTTAGATGTGGGCGGTGGCCTGGTGAGTGAGGTGTCCATCCAGGCTCTGTTTAAACGAGTCATTTGAAAGGGGTTTAAAATACTCCCCGGCCCCTAGCCCTCTGCTTCTTTACTTCATCCTCAGCCTGGCCAGGGCAAACTGGTGCTTCCAGGTCTTTCTTTCCATGGGACCTTCCTTGCACTAAAACCACACATCCAAAGACCCAGAGTCCATTTGGTCCCAGGAGCCAAGGCTATACCCAAGCCCCACTGTATCATCTTCATGACCAACCAACCTACTTCTTGGAAATAAAGCCTTATTTGGAATATAAGTGGAAAAGATGAAAAGAGGGTGGTGGGAGCGACCCACTGAAATTAAGCCATCTTTAAAAACAAAACAGAACAAAGCAGATGGTGGACGTTGAGGGCACAGCGGCTGCCTGACTTGGTAAAAGGTATCTGGTGATTGGACGGGCAGTGAGAGGAAACCCAATAGACACACTCATCTCTTGTCTTCTTCGGATCTGGGGGTCGGGCACATGCTGATTTCATGTGGAAAGGCATGTTTCCGTGATGAGATTGCCGTGGTTTCCATTTGACTCTTGGAGATGCCTTGTGTAAAAGCGTCTGATACATCGTAGGTGCTCTTTGTTGAATGGATAAAAGAAGCAATGAATGAAGACAGCCAAGAAGCCTTCAAAAGAGTCATATGCCACCGGAAGAAAAGAAAACCAAGAGAAGTCATGTCTGATGACAGGTTCCATCCCTGGGCCCTAATCTTGAATTCTTCTGGATTTGTAATGTTCTTTTTCCCTCAGTGTCTTCTCCAAAGCACCTCAAGAGGGATCATTCTCAGAGAGCCTTGAGACCCAAGGGGAATATGCTCAGAGAAGGGAGTGAGCTTTCAGGAGTGGTTCACAGGAGCGTGGCAGACAGACTTGAAACGAGATGCACCAAGACATGTGAAGATACAGGAGAAAGGACTGTCTTTTCCTGGCCAGGCTGAGAAGTAGAAAACAGGAAAGAAATTGAAAACCACCGTTGAGTCAGGGCCAGAGCAGTGGGTGGGCTTGGCCCTACAGCCCTTGGGAACAGTCATGGAGCTCAGTGGCCTTTAGACGTGTGTTTCTGTAGCCCGTAGCTTTCGCAGACTCTGGAAATGGGTAGCGGTATCTTAGATCTGTGTGCCAGTCCTGCTCTGGAAGGGGGATCCCCCACACTCAGTCACTTAAATTCTTACATGGAAGAAGGCTTCTTCGTAATTAGAAGCCGGAGCCGTGATAAAGGCCAGAGCATGAATTATTAGTCCTTATTAAGTCGGGACATTAGTTGGAGCTCAGAACTGCTTCCCGAAGAGATTATAAATTATTCCTTTGTGCTTCTCTTTTAAGAATAGGATGCATCTAACACATGTATTCAAAGAATTTATGTTATTCGATCTACTTTGAGTCATTGATTTACTTTGTGGTGTGTGCCCTCCATGTTTTACGGAGGCTTTAGAATCAATTTCACAATGCTTAAAGGTGTTTTTTGACCCATAGATTTTTCTGGAAGGCTTGAGTCCAAAGAGGTCTCCCGCTCATCCTAGGACATTAAATAACCTTGACTCTGAGCAGAGAGGTATGAGCAATCCCTGGTGATGAGTAGCCTTGATCTCCAGACATCCTCAGCTGTTTGCTGCCTGATTGGTCCGTGAGAAAGTGAAAGGGTGGTCCTTGACTTTTAGAGATTCTGAATGGGCAAGTGTCATATCTGATCTGTACAAATATGTTACAAATATATTTTTTAAAGTTCTCTTCATCTCCACCCTTTTTACCCCTCAGCTGTTGTAGAAATGCTGGCTGCATGGAGCTACCTGAGTTTCAGGAGCCTTGCAGATAAATAAGGTCGTTTTCTAAGCATTCATGTAAGGACAGAGGAGGGGGATCCTGAATAGGTTACTTGCTTATGTTACCCATTACCTGTTACCTGTAGAAAATCTGGAGTCATACATAGGCCAGGGCACAGCACCTTATGCTAGCTGTGGGAAGCCAAGGCTTGGTCACTGCATGGATCATCTGGATTGCATGTGGAGGCCCCTTGTCCTTCCCTCAGGTATCAATTGCAGCTATCAGAAGCCTAATTACAACATATTTACAGGTTAACTCTTTCCTCAGAGTCACACCTCCCACGGCCTGCCCCTGATCTAGGAAGCCTTTGAGATTTCCTAGGTCCACAGGCTGCTGTCAGGACCTCCAAAGGATCTCCCTTAGCAGTCTGTTCCCCCAGGCAGCATCTGCACTTCTGTAGCAATTTATGAAACTGTGTCGACCATTTTAAAGAATCAGGCTAAAATAATTTATTGTTGGGGAGCTCACCAAGGCTTTTGGAAGTCATTTACATGATAGAAAGAAATAGAAAAGGAAACGTCCATTGCCTTGTCAGGTAAGGAAATGCAGCTATCTTTTGAGAATGCTTTGGGCCAGCATGGTCATATTATTCTTTATCTCGTGGGAGGCTGCTCTTCTTTATCTTGCTGGAGCCCACAGCAACTGCAGGTATCCCCGTCTTCTGTTATCTTCCTGCCTTAGTTATCAGTGAGAACCACAGAAGCTCAGGTCATGCTTTCTCACATGTTCTTAGTCTTCCTCTTACTGGGAGAATTAGAAAGGACAGTTGCTGGAGGCGGACTTTGCCCTAAGTGGGCTGTCTCCAGAGAATGAAGGAGGAGGAAGGAGTGGGACTCTGTGTTTTGTGTGTACCTTTTACAAGGTCAAAGCAGCCATCTTCTAATTGCTAGGACTGGAGGAGAAGGCTGGAGGGGTGGGGAATCCATACGCACGTAGCCTCAGATATGTTACCACCCACCCATTTGATTGGGTAGGATGTCATCTTCCAGGGTGATAGGATGGCAGGTGCCTTTGAAAGAACTACCCTCCCCTATAGCGTTCTTTCAACTTATTCATGTAGAGTTTATATACATAAGGCTCCATTGAAACAGTCTCTTTATAAGAGAGTTCTTCCCACTTTCTTGGGTCCTATGACTCCAGACCCCATGATCCACCAAGCGATCCACCTCTCGCTTTTTGTCATACCTGCCCCTTGAGGCCAGACCCAGAGGGATGTGTCAAGCGACTTCCCAGCTGGAGGCCTGTTTTGTTTTCTGCTGGTTTCTCCCGTCGGGGCTTTTCCCCACTTCCTCACACCCTGGTTTTCCTTCCTAGGAGAGAAGCGGTTGCAGAGGGAGAAGTCTGAGCAGGCTCTGGATGACCCAGAGGACCTGAGGGGTCCCATTCACCTACCCGTGTTGAGACAGGGCAAAAGTCCCTACAAGCGTGGCTTTGACGAGGGGGACGTGCACCCCCAGGCCAAGAAGAAGAAAATTGACCTCATTTTCAAGGATGTGTTGGAGGCCTCATTGGAATCTGCAAAAGTAGAAGCCCACCAGCTGGCACTGAGCACCTCGCTGGTCATCAGGAAAGTCCCCAAATACCAGGACGAGGCCTACAGTCGGTGTGCAATGACCATGTCGCATGGCGTGCAGAACGTCAGCCGGACCCAGGAGGAAGGGGACTGGAAGACCCCCCAAGGGGCCTCCGCAGAGCCAGGCCCACTAGAGGATGAAGAAGAGGAGCCTTCGTCATTCAAGGCTGACAGTCCTGCCGAGGCCTCCCTAGCATCCGACCCTCACGAGCTTCCTACCACCTCTTTTTGCCCTAACTGTATTCGCCTCAAGAAGAAGGTCCGGGAACTCCAGGCAGAACTAGACATGCTTAAGTCTGGGAAGCTTCCTGAGCCCCCCGTATTGCCAGCACAGGTACTGGAGCTCCCAGAGTTCTCAGATCCTGCAGGTAAGTCAGTGTGGATGTTGTCGGAGGGAAGAGCACACAGTGGGCAGTGTGAGGGTGGCCTGGCACTCTCTGCTGGAGCCACCTGTGGGGAGACCCGAGGCATGTGATGTGAAGGTGAGCCCTGGCCGCAGCCCGTGCCCCCAGGTGCTTGCCTGCAAAAGGCTGCTTCGCAGCTCCAGTGGGTGCTTCATGTCTTGCCCTGTATTCTCCTTGTCAATAAAGGAAGTTCCGCTGTAGAAGGGGTGTGTGCTGTGTTCTTGACCTGTTGCCTTTCTATGATGGTCCTAGTGGTGTTTGACCCCAAAGCCCAACTTCTAAACCCAGTCTTTCTCTTGGCCCAGTCCCAAGCAGGGTGTCCTGTCAGGAAGGGCTCCCAGCCTTCCCAGACCCAGCCCCAGGAACACAGCTTCTCAAATTGCTATTCTGCCATACATGGTCCCATCTTCCTGCCTGGAGTCTTAGAAAGACTGGGGTCTGGATGTTCAGCCGCAGGCCTCTGCCTTTTCCTGTGCCTGACTGGATCTCCTAGAGCTGGTTGACGACGAGGAAGGGTTTTCAGTACACATCTGCAGCTGAGTTAGAGTACTTACGTGGCACTTCCTATTTTAACCACATCCCTTACTTAGCTCAGAACGGGGTGTTTCAGATATTCGAAGCATGCATCTTAACTAAACTGTGTTCGGATCCTCACATTACCTGGGGCCATGTCAAAGCTGCCTCCGTTCAAGGGCAGCCAATGTCCCCTGACCACATAAGCGGTGGGACAACCAAGTCCCATGTCCTCGCTCTTTGACTTGGGGATGTTGGATGTGCTGGCTCCTCCATGGGATCTCCTCTCCTGGTGGTGCAGGTCTGTTGATGCTGAGCATCGAAGTGCCTGGAGCGCCCACTAGTGGACGGTGAGGGCAGGCAGCCTGGAGCGTGGTGGCCGCTGAGGATAATCCACAAAGAGGAAAAGTCACAAGTGGATAAGAACAGTGCTTATGAATAAATTCAAGGCTGGGATTCAGTCGGTCTTAGGAACTGGCTTATGTTTCACAAAGGGCGGTGCTAACCTTTCAGACAACGGTTCCCATTCATTTTAGAAAAGTCTGTTTTCCCTCTAGGTGTAAATCTTTCTTTCCCATTTGTCTTCCAGCCTCAGAGAGCATGGTCTCCGGCCCCGCCATCATGGAGGACGATGACCAGGAGGTCGACTCGGCAGATGAATCTGTCTCCAACGATATGATGACGGCCACTGATGAGCCCTCCAAGATGTCATCTGCCACCGGGCGCCGAATCCGGCGCTTTAAGCAGGAGTGGCTGAAGAAGTTCTGGTTCCTGCGGTACTCCCCGACCCTCAACGAGATGTGGTGCCACGTCTGCCGCCAGTACACGGTGCAGTCCTCCCGCACCTCAGCCTTCATCATCGGCTCCAAGCAGTTCAAGATCCACACCATCAAACTGCACAGCCAGAGCAACCTGCACAAGAAGTGCCTGCAGCTGTACAAGCTCCGCATGCACCCCGAGAAGACAGAGGAGATGTGTCGCAACATGACCCTGCTCTTCAACACTGCTTACCACCTGGCCCTCGAGGGCAGGCCCTACCTGGACTTCCGGCCCCTGGCTGAGCTACTGAGGAAGTGTGAGCTCAAGGTGGTGGACCAGTACATGAACGAGGGAGACTGCCAGATCCTCATTCATCATATCGCCCGGGCACTGCGGGAAGACCTGGTGGAGCGCATCCGCCAGTCACCTTGCCTCAGCATCATCCTGGATGGGCAGAGTGATGACCTGCTGGCTGACACAGTGGCTGTCTATGTCCAATACACCAGCAGTGATGGGCCCCCGGCCACGGAGTTCTTATCCCTGCAGGAACTGGGGTTCTCTAGCACAGAGAGCTATCTCCAGGCTCTTGATCGAGCCTTTTCTGCCCTGGGCATCCGGTTGCAGGATGAGAAGCCAACTGTTGGCCTGGGCATAGATGGGGCCAACGTCACAGCCAGCCTGCGCGCCAGCATGTTCATGACCATCCGCAAGACGCTGCCCTGGCTGCTGTGCCTCCCTTTCATGGTGCACCGGCCCCACCTGGAAATCCTGGATGCCATCAGTGGGAAGGAGCTCCCCTGCCTGGAGGAGCTGGAGAACAATCTGAAGCAGCTGCTGAGTTTCTACCGGTACTCGCCGCGCCTCATGTGTGAGCTGCGGTCCACGGCCTCCACCCTCTGTGAGGAGACGGAGTTCCTGGGGGACATCCGGGCCGTGAGGTGGATCATCGGTGAGCAGAACGTCCTCAACGCCCTCATCAAGGACTACCTGGAGGTGGTGGCCCACCTCAAGGATGTCAGCAGCCAGACCCAACGGGCAGACGCCTCGGCCATCGCACTGGCCCTGCTGCAGTTCCTCATGGATTACCAGTCTGTCAAGCTCATCTATTTCCTTCTGGACGTGACCGCTGTGCTTTCACGCCTGGCCTACATCTTCCAGGGCGAGTACCTCCTGGTGTCCCAAGTGGATGACAAGATTGAGGAGGCCATCCAGGAGATCAGCCGACTGGCCGATTCCCCAGGGGAATACCTGCAGGAGTTCGAGGAGAACTTCCGCGAGAGCTTCAATGGGATCGCGATGAAGAACCTCCGGGTGGCCGAAGCCAAGTTCCAGTCCATCAGGGAGAAGATCTGCCAGAAGACCCAAGTGATCCTGGCTCAGAGGTTCGATTCCCGCAGCCGGATCTTCGTGAAGGCCTGCCAGGTGTTCGACCTGGCCACCTGGCCCCGGAACAGCGAGGAGCTCATGAGTTACGGCAAGGAGGATGTGGTTCAGATATTTGATCACCTGGAGGCCATCCCGACTTTTTCCCGGGATGTCTGTAGGGAAGGGCTGGACCCCCGGGGGAGTCTATTGATGGAGTGGCGAGAACTCAAGGCTGATTACTATACCAAAAATGGCTTCAAAGACCTGATCGGCCACATTTGCAAGTACAAACAGAGGTTTCCGCTCTTGAACAAGATCATCCAGGTCCTCAAGGTCCTCCCCACTTCCACCGCTTGCTGCGAGAAGGGCCGCAGTGCCCTGCAGCGAGTTCGCAAAAACCACCGCTCCCGTCTGACCCTGGAGCAGCTCAGTGACCTGCTGACAATCGCGGTAAATGGCCCGCCCATTGCCAACTTCGATGCCAAGCGAGCCCTGGACAGCTGGTTTGAGGAGAAGTCTGGCAATAGTTACTCACTGTCCGCCGAGGTCCTCAGCAGGATGTCTGCGCTGGAGCAGAAACCACTGCTGCAGACCGTGGACCACGGGGCAGAGTTTTACCCAGACATTTAGGGAGCAGGCGTCACAGAATTCACTAAGCTGTTGAATATTTTTTTAATCTATACTCATAAGCTTTGATATATTATATAAATATATTATATTATATATATAAAAACCCACACTGAAAATTTTTAAAAACCAAGGTGACACATCCACCAGAAGCTACTGGGAGCTTTCAGAAAGGAATAATGTCAGAAACTGACTCTTGTCTACAAAATTTGGCAGCTGCAACATACTTGGCAACTCATTTTCATTCACAGAAGCATGTGCCGGGACCACACGTGTTCCCACCTAATGGTCAACCAACAGCATAAGCTAAAATGACGGGTCTCTGTCATCACCTTTAGGTAGCTCATTTTGTTCATGTTTTTGTTTGGGGGTTGAGGGGCTTGGGTTGGGGTTTGTGTTCTTGCCTTTCCTTTTCTTGTTTGGTTTTATGATGGGGGTTTCTCCGCCTCTTCGTTGACATGCTGGCCCAGCTGAATCCGATCTCTGGTTTTGGATCGGGTGGCGTGTATATCTGGATCAGGCTGTGTGACTTTCTCTCCCGCCTGACTTTAGCCTGAGGGATTTTTATTCATTTCCTCACGAACATTCCTTCACTGTCTTAGAAACATAAGTGTCAGTCAAACTGTGACACCCATTACTCCCCACCTCTGTCGTCTCTCCTGTCTTTGGGTTGTTGATTCACCCCTTCCAACCCCTGGATCCTAAAGATATTTACCTGTTATACCGAAGGCAAAATC
>NW_011888812.1:8931262-8939655 GCF_000151845.1 Pteropus vampyrus
AGACCACTCACTTTTGCAAACCAGGAAGAGAGGCTCATTAGTATCTGCTCAAGCATCTGGTCTGGCCTGTGAATGTGTCCTCTCAAGAGGCCATGGCCAAACTTAGCTCACTCAGTTTTTATGCAGAGGGAAAAACGATCCTTTGGGCCAATGCCAGTATCAACCCTGTGTCTTCTGAGAGAGCTGGGAGCCAGTGACCTGACTCTGGGTTAGAAGCATGAGCTGCTGCTAGCAGCGTGTGGCTACAGGTGGCCACCTGCCCAACTAAGGTCCAGAACAAAAAGGATGAGCTCTGGAGGGTCTTGAAGTTTGGCAGGACGCCTCTCAAACTCTGGGTGTTCATGACCTCTGCTGAATTCAGCCAGGCCTGGGCCGGTCAGACACTCTGAAGGCCACTTTGCCTTGGGATGATGGTAACCAGGGAATAATCAGGGTGACACACCACTGCAGTTTACACAGGAGCTTTTCTCAGCCTAGATGCCCCAGGAGGCTCAGAGCTTCTGTCCTGTGAATGCTGCATGCGATTACCTGTGATTTCTCTCACAGGCGTTTCCCACTCTCTGCTTCCTTGAAAAGGACTCGGGGTGATGGGACCCTCAGGTCTAGCCCAGGGAACTACATGCTTGGCTGGCCTAACCTCCCTTGGATGGGTATAAAAAACTGTGGCTGGGCAGTACTTGCTTCTCAAATGTGGTGGCTTCAGACAAGACAGAGCCTTTTAACTCAGCCCCCGGCTTAGGAATGACAACCATTGGCTTAGAATAAAATGTTGGTGTCTCTAGAGTTAAGACTTGTTCTAATTGGGCTGGCTGATTAGTGACTTTCTTTAGCTTCTGGAGGGGGTGGGAAATGAGATTAGGTTTGTGGCCAATTGTGCCAAGCAGATGCACTACAGAGCCTGGGAACCAGGAGCCCTTGTGATTAAAATGGTCTGCTTCTCCTCAGTGGAGAAAAAAGACCCACTGCCATCTAATATCTGTGAAACCTGAGGACAGCCCAGCCCTGTCTGCAGCTCTTGCTGTGTCAGAATCCCCAAGTGTTGACTGCCTGGCTGAATATGATTTTTTTTTTTTTTTTTGACTGCCGACAACTTTCTGTAGTGCTGGGCGGGTCCTTCTTGCCTCATGCTCACTTGAGAGTGAGAACAGGCTCCAGCTCCAGGATCCCTGGAAGGCCCAGGTCAGTGCTAGGCCCTGAATCCAGGGTAGTTGGGGGTCTTGGCCCCAGTCCCCCATGTTTTCACGTTGGGTTATCTTGCTGAGTCCCCTCTCCTTGGCTTGCTTATGTTGACCCTTTAATTTGGAGGAAGGACCTTGTAATTATTTAAGGTCATGTTTAAGGTGATGCTTAAATGGTTTCCATTTGTTTGGAAGTGTTACCAAGAAGGAGCAATGGGAAAAAGTATGTAGAATGCTGAAAATGATCGTGGGGAGACTGAGATGGACCCCAAACTTGGCCCAGCCTGGGCTGCAGGGCTAGTCACCTGGAACATCGCGGGGTCCAGGATGTGGCCTGGGGGTTGAAATAGGACTTCGAGATTCTCTCTTCATTTTTCCTCCCACCCCCTGTAGGAACATAGAGTTGGTTTTGGCTTATGGTCTGGGTTGATTTCCGAGTAGAATTTGTGTGTTTTCTTGGTGCTGAAACCCAGTTTGGGCAGAATGGCTCTAGTCCCACTGGACCTCACATCCCCTCCCCCGCTTCAAGTGGCAGGCCCAGCCAGGCCAGCTTGGGACAGCGGAGGCAGGGGGGCCAGGCCTCCTTAGATGAGAATGGTGTGTTCAGAGGGCAGGTGAGCTTGGGACAGTCCCATTCCAGGCATGGGATTCATGGGGCTGGTGCTGGGTCTTAGGTTCTAGTCCGGTCTTGAGGAGGGAAGATTATGTCAAGAGACACACAGGGCCATGTTTCTGCTTGGAGGAAGGCCCCTAGCTGCCCTCCCCTTGTGGGCGCTTCAGCCGAGTGGGTGGAGCTGTGATATTTTAAGGAGCCTTTGAGGTGATCTCTGTGTGTTAGCCAGAGGGAGAAAAAGTGCCCTTTGGGGAGGAAAATGGTACGGCCCTTCTCTTCCATGTGGCTCTCCCCCCCCACCCCAATCCCTTCAAGTGGTATGCCCCGGAAATACCTATGCAATCCAGCCTCCCTAGGAGAGGGCGTGGAAGCAGGGGTATGTGCAGTGTATAATACAAATGCTACAGCATATATATTGTATATATGGACATATACAGTACGTATACACACAGAGTAAGAGATTGAATCACATCTATATATCTATAGATAATATCCTATATATTTATACATTTCTATGTTTTAAATAGATATAAAAATAGAGTCTATAGAGAGCTGGGAGAGCAGCGGGAAAGCCTGTGTCGTGCAAAGCGGGAGGAGGCAGAGCCTTTGTAGGGGGCGATGAGGGAGCTAAGCAGGCAGGATTTGTTGGGAATGGGGCCTCCTACCCGGAGTGTTGGAGAGAGGAGTAACTGGGTCCTGGCCCTCTCCGTGCACTTTCTCTCCTTTACCTCAGGCTTGGTCTGAGGTTGGAAGGAGATACTCACTCCCTGAGCTCCAGCTGAAGTCCCCCCTACATCCTCCTGCAAGCCTATGCTTAGGTGGTCACTGCTGCTTGGCTGTAGGACGTGGTCACTGACCCCTGGTGTAGGGACCACTGCACAATTTACCCCCAGTACCCTCCACCCCAGGAATGAGCAGCATTGGTGGCCATAGGAAAGGTGCAAATTGGACCATGAGTGGTCCAGGAAAGATGCTGCCCCTCCCCATTCATAAGCTTCTACTACCCCCTAGAGGCCAAACCTCTGAAGTACAGTCACCCACTCCACCACTGTCTGCCAGACACTGGAGAAGTGAAGTGGGCAGTGTGAGCATTGCCAGCCAAGAGCTGCCCACCATCCAGAGGCTTTCTGCCCAGGGGAGGGGGCATCAGCTAACGGAAAAGGGTGGAAGAGACACATCCACACACTCATAGATTCAGTAGCAATTCAAGTTCAGAAGCAGGGCTTTGGCCCAGCCCACTTTGCACAGCTGCTGCTGCTGGCTGTACTCAGGACAACACTCTTTCCTCTCCTGCCTATTGACCCCTCACCCCACCGCTACTGGCAGGTTTAGTTCACATACACTGTTCTGATTCTGTGACTCGAGGCAGAGGCTGAGCCGGATGCCCCAAGCTCATCCTCTTCCGTCGGGCACGGCGCCCTCCTCAGCTTGTACCTGCTCTCGTCCCCAGCGGGCGGGGATGTCTGGGGCCTGAGGGGGCACTGGCGCAGCTGGCAGCACAACGGAGGGCTTGTGCAGCCCTGACAGGATCAGAAGCCCATTTCGCTTCTAGGTTTCTCTCAGTAGTTTCTTTCCCCTGGAGGCAAGGGAGGGGGTCTGGTGGGGCTGCAGATGAAGGGAGACAGGGCAGGTTTGTCCTCTGTTCTCTGGACCAGCCTCTGCCTTTTGGCTCTCCGAAGGCACTTATCTCTCATCCCCAGCCTCCGCTGACCCCCTGTGCGCTCTTCCCCACAATCCTACCAACGGACCTCAGTCTCCAGCAGACCCGCCCCTGTACCTACCGTCCAGAGTGGGTCTGTTCTGCCAATGCCCACCTCCTCTTCCTTCCATGTCCGCCTGGGTCTCCTTGAGCCACAGCTAGCTGCCAACCGGGTCTCGGAACACCCTCCAGGGCCTGGCTCGAAAGAGACCAGGCCCAGCCCGAGCCTTCCTCCCGCTGCGGTGGATCAGACCCATGGCCAAGGGATGGGCACCCCTGGGTAGCAATCCCACAATGCACTGTACCTCAGAGAGAGAGCAGCCACGGGGCATCGAGAGCACCAGGCCCTCCGTCCAAAAGACAGCTGGTTACAGTACCGCTCACAAAAAGACAAAGGCCAGGCTGCCCTCGACACCACACCCCTCAGTCTTCACTTCTGTCTCTCCAGAAGAGCCAGCAGTCTGATTCAGTCTTTTGCAGCCCCTGTCTCTCTCCTTCTCTCCACCCCCACGCTGCTGAACCGTTTCATTTCGATCGCAAAGGAAAAATTAAGTGGGGGTGGGGGGAAATACCTAGGAGTCTGTTATCCCATACATATTAATATGTTAATACTTTCTTTCTTAAAAAAGAAAAAAAAACTCATTATTTTGCAGACTACGCTTTATAGTACCTGTGTGACGGGACCTAGAACACTGGATACCAATAGAGCTATGTTGGTTTATCATAATATGTACGCAGAACCTTTCCTTTTGTCATATTATCCTTGTAATGTAAGAAGATTGTTAATAAAAGCATTTAAATTTACTCACCACGGTTGAATCTCTGCCTTCTTGCCTCTATCCCAGGCCTGTACTCAGGGCGATTCAGATGGGTTCCATCCAAAAGGCTTCGATGTCAGGTTAGGAGTCTGCGTGTTGCCAGGTTGGAAGGAACTAAAAGAGGCCGTAAGCCCCTTCCTGCTGCTCTCACTTCAAGTCCACTTCCAGCAGGTAACTTACGTACCTCACCTGTCGGTCAGGCCAAAGGAGGTATAGCCCAAACCATTACAAATAAATCTGCCTCTCTCTCCGAATGTGTTTATCCCACAAGGATCTCTTGGAGAAAGCACACAGAGCTGTTGTAGGTAGATAAAAGGTTTCTAATTCTCCCTCCACTGCTGCTCATGATTCTCCGCTTGCAGGCTGGGTCGCTGAGGAGGGGTCTTTCCCCAGTTGTTTGCTAATGGTGCCGGTATAGGGTGGGTGACAAGTGATGTTTTGCCCAAATTGTTTTAGAAAGAAGGTGGGTGCAAATTCGATGAAGATATAGATAAGCGTTTTTATTTTTTCCTCCCGGATGCTAAGCCCTCCTGCTCCCAGCGGCCGCTTCCCCCGGGGCCGGCTTCCTCTCGGTGGCCTTTTCTCCTCCCTTCCTTTAGCCTCTGTGTTCTTACTGTCATCTCCCTCTCAGGCCCCAGAAGCCCCCTCGGCCACTAAGAGGCTTCCTGTCGTGAAAGTCACCCCTTAGTCTCCATGGAATGTTCTGATTTTCTTCTTTTCCCAGGGGACGGGGAGTAGGGGAGGAAGGATCATGGGGTCACAGCTGTCCATGTCTAACCAACCCAGGTGAATCAGGGTCAGCCACGCCCCACTGCTGGCCTTTCAGCAGCCCTGTCTGAGATCTGATGATAATTCCAGCACCAAGAAGCAAAGAAAGGAAAGTGACTTGGCACTTTCATCTGCACTCGGGGAGGTCGGTCTCCCCAAAACAGGGTTTGGAGAATGTGCTAGGGAGAAGAGGTCTAGTCCGCTCCCCTCTCTCTTCTCCCCAGCTGCTCTCCTGCTTCCCTCTCCAAGTTTCAAAGAGCAAGTTGCGTCCACCTCGGAGAGAAGACTCAGCAGACCGGCTTGCTGCCCGAAGACCTGAAGGGCTGCTATGTGACAATTTCTAGAGCGGTCTTTTGAAGACACAGATCTGGTCATGGCACTCTCTCTGCTTAAAACCCTCCAGTGGTTTCTTATTGTCTTTAGAGTTCACTCCAAAGTCTCGATCGTGACCCTAAGCGCTGCGCGATCCAGCCCCTGCCTACCCTCCGGCCTCGTCTGTGTCCTCCTCTGCACGGAGCTGCAGCCATGCTGGCTTCTCTCTGTTCCTCAAGCTCACCGAGCTCTTTTCTACCTCAGGACCTTCCAGTCCCCTGGGGTCTCTGCTTGCCATAGTTCCCTAGGATGGTTGCATGGTTGAGTTCTTCTCATCTTTTAGGTGTCGTCTAAAGTATCTTCAGAGAGGTCTCTCCTGACCACCCTCTCTAAAGAGCCTCCCTCAGGGTACTGTTCAGCGCATTTCCTGATATTTCCCTCATAACGCTTATCTCAGTTTGCAACTGTATATCACGTGTGTGTTGGGGGAGGGGGGCAGTTATTCTATATCCGGTCTTAACTCTCTAAGTTGTTGTGCCCGCAGGGAAAAATGGACAATTTTTAATACCACTATGTGCAGTTCCTATTAATACGCAGTGTTTATTGAAGGGATGAAGGGACGAACGACTTGAAGCAGCATCTGATAAAAGTGCAATCCCAGCAATGCTGTGTTGTTGGCAGCAGATGTCCTGGTTTCCTATTTGATCAAAATGACCCTGCACCTGAGCCCTGGCTACATCTGGCCTTGACCTTGCCCTTTCTCCGTACAAAGCTAGAGGTTATCCCTGAGGTGCTTTCTTCAGTTCTCCTTCCCTCCAACTTCCTCTTGTCCCTTGGATAATGTCCCCCCAAGCCTAGTGTCCCCTAATTCCTCTAGGTAAGAGAACTTTTCCAGCTTCTTTCAGCTTAGTGGTTCTCAGTCACTTGTTCCAGATAGCATTTTAAAGCTATTGCCTTTGCATCTGTTATGACCCTTGGCTGTATGGCAGAGCCTGGACTTTAGGGTTAGAGTTGTACCAGATTGAAATGCCCCCTCTGCCTCTTACAGGCTCAGAGATCATGGACAAGCCAGTTATCTAAGTCTGTCTTCAGTGCTGAGTACAGAGCAGCGGTTCTTACATGCTATTTCTCATCATTATCATTGTCATTGTTACCTCTTAGATCAGGATGAAGTAGATGCTAGACAGTGATGGGGTTTTCTTCTTTTATCCAGAATTCCTGGGGCTACCCTGAGTGAAGGGTTGCCCGTGACTTTTAACGTAGAACAACTAACACCTATTCTGACAGCTAGCATGGACGCCTCTGCCTGAATGGAGATCACTTTTTCCTTCTCAGCCTAGAGAGAGATCCTCATGCGACTTCTGCTTCAGCAACTCCTCTCACCTGGCTCTTGAAGGAAAAGGGACTGCATAGAGGTTCTGTTGGTTTGTTTGTATTTGGCTGGAAAAACGGGTTTCTCCTTGCCTGTCTTTGGTTTGTATCCCTGGGTTTCTGAAACAGGATTTCTGCAATCACTCCCTTGCCAACGGGCTGCCTTGAAACACCAAGAAAGAGTATGGGGATGTGGGGAAGGGAAACCATGCTCCAACTCGGGCTGCGTTGAGAGGAGACCACACCCAGCTGAGGATGAGCTGCAATAAGGCCCCGAGCACACACTGGCCACCACTAGACCCGTTTCCATTGCAATGTCTGGCTTCTGGCCCCAAGACTGGCTTCCTCCCACCTCCTCCCAGGTAAGTTCCTGCCTCCATCTCTGGCTTGGGGAAGCTGCTGAGGTTCCTGCCAGGGACCATCTGTGCTGGCTCACCTGCAGGAGAAGGAGGGGAGCGCTGGGGCAGTTCTTCAGCACCTGCCCCAAGAAAGTGCCCGACCCCGAAATCCGTTCACAGCCACATCTTGTGGCTCTTTCCTTGCCAGGCGTCTGCCCTGGGAGGGAGACGGAACAGATGCTAGGGTTCCGAGCTCCAGAAATGGCGGTGCTTCCCATTGGCTCTAAAAATATAGAAACTCTTGGGTGGAAAATTACCACCGGTTCCATTAGCAATTAAGGAAATGAGAAGAGACTGACTCAGAGCTTCAGGTGACATTGCATATTGTCTGGAGGAGTGGGTGGCTGTCAGGAAGGACTGTCAGAAGATGCCAGGGAGTATCACCAGGCATGGGGCGGGAAGAGCAAGTTCACATGGATGTTAGTTTAGTTTGTTTTACACAAGAGATTGGAGGCCAAAGATGTGTGAAAGCTATGTGGTTGCCAGTCTAGATCACAGAACCACAGAATGTTAAATCTGTTCAATCTAGAAGGGACCTTAGTGATCACTTGATTCAAATTCATTTTACAGAAGTGGAAACTGAGGTCCAGAGTCAAATGACCTGCCCAGGGCAATGAAGGTGGCCCAGTAACAAAGCTAAGATGGTTATAGGGTCTCAGCTCCTACACGCAGTTCTCAAGATTTGAGTCCGCTTTATGTGCAGGAGCTGAGTTTATTTAAGGCCGTTCAGTGGAAAGCCTTGTATAAAGTGATTAAGAATACTTCTTTCCTCTCCCATCTCTCTTTTATATAAATCCAGACTCTCAAATGTTAGTTTTGGGCTCCAGCGGGCCATTTCATATGCATTATTACACATGAAAGTCTGTATAATATTTGGCTATGTGGAATAAGACCCACTTCTCCTACTTTACTATAAAAATAAAAATCCTGGTTGTCATTAAAATATGTTTAAAATACAAAATAAAGAATTATATGCACAGACTTGGAAAATGAAGACATCTCATGGCTGGTTTTATGGAGCATTTATTTATCCTTTCTAAAAACTTTGCTTTAAATTCCATGTGACCTGGCAGATTTCCTGCTGACTCTAAAATTCAGGCCCTGCTTCTGGCGTATTGCCCAATCCTCTTCTTCCAGAGACCAAGGCTGCAGAGGCCACCAGGAGGGCCTAGGTGACAGGGCTCCAGGATTCCCCTGGTACCTGCCCACCATCTCGGGGTTCCTCTGGCTGCATCA
>NW_011888812.1:8939705-8942178 GCF_000151845.1 Pteropus vampyrus
TTAAATCTGTTCAATCTAGAAGGGACCTTAGTGATCACTTGATTCAAATTCATTTTACAGAAGTGGAAACTGAGGTCCAGAGTCAAATGACCTGCCCAGGGCAATGAAGGTGGCCCAGTAACAAAGCTAAGATGGTTATAGGGTCTCAGCTCCTACACGCAGTTCTCAAGATTTGAGTCCGCTTTATGTGCAGGAGCTGAGTTTATTTAAGGCCGTTCAGTGGAAAGCCTTGTATAAAGTGATTAAGAATACTTCTTTCCTCTCCCATCTCTCTTTTATATAAATCCAGACTCTCAAATATTAGTTTTGGGCTCCAGCGGGCCATTTCATATGCATTATTACACATGAAAGTCTGTATAATATTTGGCTATGTGGAATAAGACCCACTTCTCCTACTTTACTATAAAAATAAAAATCCTGGTTGTCACTAAAATATGTTTAAAATACAAAATAAAGAATTATATGCACAGACTTGGAAAATGAAGACATCTCATGGCTGGTTTTATGGAGCATTTATTTATCCTTTCTAAAAACTTTGCTTTAAATTCCATGTGACCTGGCAGATTTCCTGCTGACTCTAAAATTCAGGCCCTGCTTCTGGCGTATTGCCCAATCCTCTTCTTCCAGAGACCAAGGCTGCAGAGGCCACCAGGAGGGCCTAGGTGACAGGGCTCCAGGATTCCCCTGGTACCTGCCCACCATCTCGGGGTTCCTCTGGCTGCATCACTGACTCTTCCAGTGATGGGAGTATTTCTTTTAGGAATATTAAAGAAAGATGAGTCTCTAGTTTCCACCTGCTTTTTCTTCTCAAGAATGGGTTTAAAGCCCCAGTAATGTTCGCATCCCTACTTATATGTAGCCTCTTTGATTCAGTACTCAAGCAAGATCATTGAGGTGCATGTGCACACACACAGAGCAATCTATTATCCAGCCATTCTACTCATTCCTAGATAGATATGGTAGAGAAACTTGCACACGTGTACAAGGAGACATGCACAAGAATATTTATAGCAACAGCAAAAAAAAAAAAAACCCATCTAAATACACATCAACAACAGGTTGAGATTGTGGTATATCTACACAATGGAATATTATATAGCAGTGAAAAACAAATGATCTAGAGCTACATATATCTGCATGAATAGAGCTCAAAACTTTAACATGGATCAAAGATAGTACACTACAATTTACATAAAGTTTAAAATGCACAAAAACATCTATGGTGCTTAGAGTTTTGATACACATGTAGTAAAGGGTTAAAAAATGCTTACGGCGAGAAATCCTAAATTCAGGATGGTGGTCTCCTGAGTAAAGGGCCGAGGGGACTTCAACTGTATTTGTCAAGTTTTATAACACTTGATGGTGGTTCATGAGTATTTATCAAATTATTTTTCTGCATTTTATATGTGTAAAATATTAAGTGAAAAGAAAAGAAAAAAACACCAGTGAACCCAGCTGGGAATTATTTATTTATCACTGAAAGGTTTTTGCTCCAAAGAGTGACACCAGACATATGACTACAATGTCTCATGCGTCTTCTTGTGCTTCAGTTCATAATTACAAAACAAACACACACAGCATTGACAACAGGAAACATGGGTGGCAGAAACAAATCACAAAGACTAGATCACTCTTTTCTTGGTCCTCACCTCGATTTGGCTTAGATTGCAGCCACCTGCCACCCGGGACTCCTTACATCCCAAAGGAATTGCCCTTGAAGAACAGTTCTTCCATCTGGCTCTCTTTACATAGCATCATTTGGGGTGGTTTGTCACACGACCCACACCAAGAGTCATATCTCAAATTGAAATGGACAGACACGTGCAAGGTCTTGATCAATAGGCACTCAACAAATATATATTGATTTCACATAATAAGTGGAGTCACAGATTAATGAGAGTGGACTCCCAATTCTTTATCCCCATTGCAGTATCTATGAAAGAAGCAGATCATCTTGTGGCCATCAGTCTAGTCTACATGGTTTCTCTCTTTATTTTCACCTCAGCTTCATGCCCTTCTTAGAAAACGCTCTCTGGCAAAGTACAAGGTGTTCCTTTCAAAAAGATCAGATGCACTCACACAGACTCAGGTACTCTAATTTGGTAGTAAATTGCAGATGTATCTGGTACAAGGTAAGAAGATGCAAAGATTACTGGTGTTTTTTGATTTGGCAGTTTAATATCTCTGGGTAACATAAAATTCACCACGATGGAGTTTGGGTGGAAAAGCACAGTGATTCTATTCTTTTCTACCTTTAATTACATGTATGCGGAGAGCTACGAATTGTCACTAGGTGAAAGGTAATTCTCAATGTCATGAATTTCTAAGCCATCAGATTTCCGATTCCTTTACCATTGAGACATCAGCTAGCACTCTGATTTATATGCCATTTGCAGTGTCTTTTTCTGTCTGCTCCCTTATCCATCCTTTAGTCATTAATTCATTCAACAAAAATTCATTGAGGGCCAATGAA
>NW_011888812.1:8942228-8959681 GCF_000151845.1 Pteropus vampyrus
TTCTTCCATCTGGCTCTCTTTACATAGCATCATTTGGGGTGGTTTGTCACACGACCCACACCAAGAGTCATATCTCAAATTGAAATGGACAGACACGTGCAAGGTCTTGATCAATAGGCACTCAACAAATATATATTGATTTCACATAATAAGTGGAGTCACAGATTAATGAGAGTGGACTCCCAATTCTTTACCCCCATTGCAGTATCTATGAAAGAAGCAGATCATCTTGTGGCCATCAGTCTAGTCTACATGGTTTCTCTCTTTATTTTCACCTCAGCTTCATGCCCTTCTTAGAAAACGCTCTCTGGCAAAGTACAAGGTGTTCCTTTCAAAAAGATCAGATGCACTCACACAGACTCAGGTACTCTAATTTGGTAGTAAATTGCAGATGTATCTGGTACAAGGTAAGAAGATGCAAAGATTACTGGTGTTTTTTGATTTGGCAGTTTAATATCTCTGGGTAACATAAAATTCACCACGATGGAGTTTGGGTGGAAAAGCACAGTGATTCTATTCTTTTCTACCTTTAATTACATGTATGCGGAGAGCTACGAATTGTCACTAGGTGAAAGGTAATTCTCAATGTCATGAATTTCTAAGCCATCAGATTTCCGATTCCTTTACCATTGAGACATCAGCTAGCACTCTGATTTATATGCCATTTGCAGTGTCTTTTTCTGTCTGCTCCCTTATCCATCCTTTAGTCATTAATTCATTCAACAAAAATTCATTGAGGGCCAATGAACCAGCTTTATTCTAGGCGCTTGTAATACACCAGTGAACACAACAGACAAAAACCCCTGCAAAGTCTATCTCATTTCCATACATGCCTGCTAAGATGTTCTGTGGTGGCATTTGACTCTTATCAGGGGTAACTTTTAGTTTGGAGATTCTGGAAAACTAAACTTTTGCGATCCAAAGAAATGAATACCTCATGGTGGAATGACCATAGGTGGAGTAGATATTTCTGGGATCGGAGACACCACCCAATCCATCTCAAACATCCTTTGGTGTGACTGTAGGCAGGTGCGTAGATTTAGAAGGAAGTGGAACCACATTCCCTGATTTTAAGTCTAGAATCCAGAGTTTTCTAGATTGCAGTAGCAGATGTTACCAAGAAGAGAGTACCAGCCAGCTTACATAGGGAATGTTTTGTTCTCTTTTAATCATGCCAACCAAGAAAGAGAGACCAGCGGTAGGGGAGGGAAGGCTGTCTCAAAAACATGATATAGGAAATCACTAATAAAGGCTTTGCTGAAAAATCCTTGGCAGGAGGTGGGCAACCTTAGTGATCAGGATTTCCAATTATCTGAAAGACTTTCCCATTAAAGAAGAATCAGATATTTATTCTGTTTCTTCAGAGGGTGGGTAGAACTTATTTCTAATGCGTTTCTACTTCTATATAGAAAGGGAAAATAATGACTAAAGGTGATAAGCTCCCTGCTCAGAGTCCTGGGGAGAGGCCAAGAATGACTTGACTTGTTGAAGGTTTATCTATCTTGTTTAGGAAGTTTCTTTTAGATCAGGGGACTCGGGTGACATCAGAAGGCTCAGAGTTTGGATGTCAGTATTGAGGCGTTCGAATGCAGAATCCATGATTCTGGAAACGCCTGGAAGGGTCGCGACACTTTCTAGGCATCGTCAGCTGCCATCTTGAAGCTTAAAGATGATCTGCGAGTGGCCTCAGAGTTTGTTTTTAGCCTATACCTTCTGAGCACGATTTCGTCTATCGCATCGTTCCCACAGATAGAGCTGCCACGTCATCAGTCCTATTTTACAGGTGGCCAGCAACAGAACCCAGGACTCCTGGTTCATGGGCAAATATTATATCCACTCGGCAAGGCTCATAATTTAATTAATCATGCAGACAGCTAGTTAGAATAATAAGGTAGGAATCTGGAACGTAGTTGCTGATTATTTACGGATTATAAAGTTATAAGCCCTGAAAACTGAAGGGGGAAGCGAATTTGCAAAATCTTTATTTCCTATTTAAAGTTATCTTCCTTCTCCACCTCCACATAGCCAGATGTAGTAGACTAATTAACACGTTCCCCAAACGGAATTTCTCCGGAAGTGGCTAGGACGCTGAGAATGGGTGGGTCTGTCTCAGAGGGTCACTTGGGTGATGCTGGAAGGCATGACAACTAGTGCCCAATGACTAATAGGGGATCTCACCTCTATGTTGTCAGGGAAGTTCTCCCCAAGTATAATATAAACTGATTTTGAGATAAAACAATAAAGTTATTCAATGAAAAGTACAAATTCAATCCAAGAGCAGGATCCGAAAAGCACAAATGAAATATTAAGAATTAAAATAATTAAATAAATACAGAGGTCCCCAAATTTCGCAACAGAGATGGCTGAGCTGTCCATCATTGGAACCAAGGTATTGGGGCCCCAACGAGGACTGTGAAAACCTATCTGAAATATCGTAGGAACGGATTTCTCTGAATGCGGTGCTCCAACCTCTGCATCAAAACCACCGAGTGCTTGTTAAAAAGAGGGTTCCCGGGGTCCAGCCAGGAACACTGATTTGGAAGGTCCCTGGGTGGGCCTGGGGAATCTGCTGGTGATTCTTCACACACTAAGGTCTGAGAACTGCTGGGGCGTTGCCTTGGGTGGAGAGCTTGATCTCATTCTCGCTAAGGTTTCACCCCACCCTGACAATCTCTAATTTTATGAGTTGATCCAGGATACCTGTATTTCCTTTATCATTTTTTAAATGCTTATTTTTAAAAAGCCACATTTTTTTTTTTTGCTCTGTTATTCCCCAAATTCAGCTTTCCCTGCACCTGGCCTGACCCCACCTGCAAAACCTACACTAGGGCTGTATTTGATAAGAGTCTCTTCAATGACACAGATGAGCAAAATGCATTCCTCAGCGTGACCCGAATGTCCACACACTGCCCTGCCTTGCTTATTTTTTAGAACGGGAGTGTGATGAGAGAAGAATAGGGTCCTGGCCTTGGCAAACGTGGCTGTCTTCTGGGTGTCAGAATGAGGATGGGGCCCAAGGAGGAGGTCACAGAAGACAGCTAGGCTGGAGGGGTGGAGCTGTGCCCCAGAAGAGAGGTGGACCAGGCAGCTGGCTACAGATGCAGCTGGTGCCACATGGCGATCTGCCGGCGTGGGTTTTTGAGCATCTCCTCCCAGTGGCTGCGCTCGGAGCCTGAGGCATGCAGGCCCAGGCTGCAGTGGCCCAGCATGCAGCTCTGCCCCTCCTCCTCCTGGCCCAGCACCTCCAGCTCCACGCTGGAGGCCCGCAGCAGGTCGGCGGGTAGCTCAAACATGATCATCTCATTCCACACGGGGTTGATCTTATGCTTGGCTCGTTTCGTCTGCTTCTTCTTCAGCTTCCGAGCCTGGTGCTTTAAGGTCACCTTGACAGAGACATCTGGGGTGGGACAGAAGAGAAAGAGAGACGGAGAGAAGGGCCAAGAGTTAGCTTCTGGGATGTGGTGTGGGGGCCTAGGATGATGCTTCCTCTTGGGGATGGAAAGCTAGGGTCTCTGGCTCAAGATCTGCATTGAGGTTCCTCCCACAATGGGCCACGTATTCATTCGACAATTATTAAGTGTTCAGTGTATGATGAGCAAAAGTTCCTGCTTCATGGAACTTACACTCAAGTATGGAAAGCAGACAATGGCATAAGATATAGGTCTGGTCATGGGGTGGCCCACAATTATGCTAGAATACAGCCAGGGAACCATTTGCCACGAGCCTTTCCAAGTGCCTTCATGTCCTACATCAAACTAGGCCTAGGACAATGGCTACGACATCCTGCAGGTTGATTATAAACTCAGACCAGAAAAACTAAGCTACCCCATATCTTCATCCCCTTGGTTCTTCATACAAGCATTTTTGTCTGTTATTAAGATAGTAGGTCACCTGCTGGTTGGTTGCATTCTCCACCTCTGTTCTTCTGTAAGTTTTACTTGAGGACCCCAACTTCACGTGGAAGGTGAGAGCAGGCTGCCTGGGCCCCCGCGTGCACTGCACAAATAAAGCCACCCCCTAGGAAACCCTGCCTCTAGGAAAATGGGTCACCAGATGAGCTTTCAAGTACATCACAAGGCTCAGGACCTGGAGTGCTTTTTCATTGGTCAACGTTCCCAAAGCTAATGTTAGAATAATTGTTACTCTGTATTTATTGCTATAATTATCACCCCCCGCCCCGTGGTTAGTTTCTTATTTGAGCAGATATTTGAGAGACAAAGTGTTGTGCTGTAATTGTCCTGACAGGAGCTATAAAAAAAGAAGAGGAGGCAAAGAATTGTCTGGAGGGGATGAGGAAAAAGCATTGAATTCTGACCTTTGGTTTGGGGATCTGTCAGCAAGGCCAGCTCTTCTGATTTCACTCACCCAAGAGTGAAAGATTGCTCAAGAGTGAATCTTGCTCAAAGATTCTGTATGCAGTGGCAATTCTTTATTTGTATCCTGCTATAAATACCTATTTATTTATATCCTGCTATGAGCACTTGGTCTGGGTCCAGGTATCATACAGCTAACCAGTGCTGCTTTCCTGCTCTGACAAGAGAGCCTCTTTGGTCTCCAAGACTTGGGGCCTGTGCTGAAATGTCCAGAAGGACAGACCAAGGCTTCCAGAAAATTGAAGAGATGTTTATTTGGGTAAATGGACCACAGACGCCTTAAACTGCAGGCTGCCTCAGCCCATGCACCCACATACCTTCTGCCATCACCCACGCCCAGCTGGTGTGGGGGTGGCAGGTTGACAAAGGCTGAGAAGAGACTGGGGTGGGTGTGGGGAACACAGCGGAGGCCAGCTGAGATGGGAGAAGGAGACCCTGGGGTTCTGGACACTTGACCGTAAGGTGGGTGCAGCCAGGCCTGGGTGACAAGGGCTGGGCCAAGTCTCCTCTACAGCCCAGACACTCCGCTCCATGGCTACAGTCTGACTCTTGGCTTCCTACGACCCATGGGTAAGACTGATTCCTGTCACGGTGGATCTTCAAGGCTGGAAGTCCCAGGTAGGTATGAGCTCATTCCTGGGCCCTGACTGATGTGACTGGCCCAGGAATAAATACATATGAACTTAAAGAAGTAAGTGTGTCCTTAAAAATTGGTTCGTGAACTTGGGGTGGAGGACACAGCTGAGGCTGACTCCACAAATGTACTCACGTCTCATCTCCCTGCTCACCTGTCCCCATTGGCTCCCAGGTGCCACTTCCCTCTGCACACATTCCCAGGGGCCAGAGGGCCTCTGGCTCTCTCCTCTCACACGTCACTCACCCTTCCCCAGGAGCTCCTTGGACTGGTTAGAGTGGAGGTTCTTGGCCTTAATCAGCACCACCAGGAGGCGGTTGGCAGCCGGGAGGTAGCTGATGGAGAGAAGGACCTCTCCGCTTCCTGCAGAAGTTTCCTGAGACAGAAGAGAAGATACAGGAGCGGGGCTTCATTTAGGGGTGGCCTCTGCCACACTGACTAATGCTGAGGCTGCCATCACATTGAACTTGAATCCAACAGGAGTTCTAACAACCATTAACCCATCAGCTCTGGTTTCTCCACCCTCCTCCCTTGGAGGGCACAGAAGAATTAGATGTGGCATGTGCTTCAATAAGACATTGTGTCATTTGCGACAAAATGTGATTTTCCAAATATCTTATATTCAAATAACATATAAAACAGATCAAAGAGATGACACTCTGGATATGGCAGGGGTAGAGGGCCAGGGCCCCCTCTCATCCTTCATCCCCCCCACTCCCCAGCTCCTAGGGCATCTTTATGGAACACTAAGGTCCTAGGGAACACACAGAATCACTGCATTGATCAGTCGGGTTCTTGGGGCAGTGGGGAGTTGTGATTCATCACTCTGAAAAGATAATTTTTTCTAGCCCTTGCAGGGCCGAGAGAGTCAATAATGTCATGTACTAATGCTGAGCAGGGCCTTGCTCGGTCAACAGAATGGCCAACTATGTCAACAGAAAGCTGGGCATATGATGTTAGGTAATGCACCAGAGACCACTGGCAATAATTGCGCTTGGCAGGAGGTGTGGAGGCCTCTGCAAAGCAACCAACACGCTCTGTCCCCATCTGCAGCTTTACAGAGTGTCTCCATTGAAATTCCAAAAAGAAATTGTTTGGCATTTCAAGAAATCCATTGAGAGACAAAAATGACCAAAAGAGCCCCCACAGGACGCAGACATCTGTCATAGTCCAAAGGTGGTGCTAAGAATATAGACTCTAAAACCAGACTCTCCAGGTCTGAGTTCCAATCCTACCATTTACTAGCTGTGTGACCTCGGGCAAGTTATCTGACTTTCCCAAACTCCCCTTTCCTCATCTGCAAAATTGGAATAATAACATCTCCAAGCAATGGTGGTGTAAAAGTTAAATGAATTAATATGTAACAGCTTAGAACAGTGCCTGACACACTAAGCACTGTGTAATTGTTTGCTTTATCACCATCGGTTATTAAGGAAGGACAATGACTACTTCTTGTGATTATTAAGTGGGAACATTGTTTCTGGGTGAATAAGGGCCAGTCTAAGCTTTGGAAGTGAGCCTGGTTGAAGGACCTGGCCAGTCCTCTGCCTGAGTCACATATTTCATCCAGGAAAAATTTCTTCAGCATGACCCTATTGATTCGACTAGCCAAGGCGACTAGTCATAATATGAAATGATTTGGGAGCTGCTGGGACTTTGGTAATGGCGTGAACAATAGCAGCTAACATTAATTAAACACTTACTATGTGCCAGATGCAATTATATTATCTATCCCGCTAGGCTGTAAGCTCCACAAAGCCAACCCAGCACCCAGCACACAGTTGAAACACTGTAAATATTTATGAGAAAGAATGGTGAGACATCTCATTTTATCTTGACAACAACCCTAAGAGCGACACTGATCTTATTCCCATTTTCAGCATAAAACCCTGATGCTCAGAGAGGGCACGTCACTGGGCAAGGTCACGCAGCCAGAAAGTAGCAAAGCTAAGCCCTGAATGGAGGTCTGGTCTGACAGCAAAGCCCAAGTTCTAAACCTGTGGCTCTCCAGAGTCTTCAGCGGATAGATTTCTCATTTCACAGCGAAGGAACTGAGGCCCTGGGAGGCGTCCAGGTATCCAGAGGGGTGGCAGCAGAGTTGGAATAGGCACCACCCTGCTGATTTAAGGGAACTGACTGGAGGCCCATGGTTGGCCTGGGATGTAGCCACTGGGTGACCAGGCTTGAGCACTCAACTCTCCCCTGCCCAGGTGAGAGGAGCCTGGACTTGTCAGCCGTGAAGGGCTCATCACCTTTGTGTAGGGTGCTAAGAGCCCCAGACAAGCCCAGCCAGCTGCACCACAGTCAGAGGGTTTAACAGCATCTGCCCCTCAGCCCTGTTGCTTCAAGTATCTGCTGAAAAAAATACAGGCAAACCTCAGAGATATTGTGGGTTCAGTCCAGACCACCGCGATAAAGTGAGTATCATAATAAATGAGTCATAATCTTTTTGCAGGTGGAGGATCTTGCCGTCCAATTGTAAAAATATGCACCATCCATGGAGCTCAATAAAGTTAGACAATAAAGCGAGGTATGCCTACAACCCTCTTTCATTCTCCATCCTTTCATGGCTTTTCCTGCCCGCCTCCATCTTTCTCTTGAGCTGTCAATGAATCATTCAAGCTGCCTTTGGAGTGAATTGCTCTATGGCCTCCGGTGACGCACATGCCACTTTCAGCTGAGTGTCTTCCGGTGAGAACTGGGGCACCGCTGCTGGCACCTTTGTTAACTCATTCTGGCCTAGAGAAGAAACACATCTGGGCCGCAGTGACTGAAAGCTCTACCCGCCTTGCTCACATCAGCATGCATCCTCCAGCTGGAGCCAGGGGCTCCCTAGCCTGGCCTCAGGCCTCTGTCCTGCCACATGCACTGAGACTGTCACCTCCTCCGACTGACTCCAGGCTGCCCTCTGAGATTGCTCACATTTGTGGAAAGCAAGCCAGCAGTCCAAGTGGAAGTGAGAGTGTATTTGTGCAACAGAGACAACTACAAGTATGGTGATTACTAGAATGGATGAGCCATGAGGGCAAGGCTTTGTCTTAACTACTGCTACATCCCCAGCTCCTGGCACGGTGGAAACCGGGCAAGGTATTTGTGGAATGAATGAATGATTTTGCTCTTTTAGGGGAATGGTTAGAAGTGGATTAGATGACTGAGACTTCTGCCTAGATAGGCTGGAGTTCCGCCCTTTTGGGGGTGGCACTAAAATCTCTAGAACCCTAAGGGAGCCCCTCCACCTCCAGAGAAAGATGGTTTACCAGACGAATAAACCAAAGCGTTGGTTCCTCTGTGCAGAGCCCCCGGCTGGGATTCCACACAAATCCCAAATCACACACTATTTAGAGAGTGTGCTTTGGAACAGCCTATTTCCAGCTGAGAGTAACTGTCCATTTTTATCAATTTTCTGAGCCTTGGAAAGAGAGAAAAATAAGACAAGAAAGAGATCATAGCAAAAACGGCAGCAGGTGGGAAGTGAATGTATACTCCCTGCGCCTGCAGCATCCATCAGGAAAGGCGCCTGCTGATGGCACCTCACACGCTGTCAGGCACCTACATGGCATGGGGACAACACAGGACTTACAGCCAGAGCAACCTAGCCTCAAGGCCAAGCTTGCCTTGTCCCAGATGGGAGACCTTGCATGGATGACTGAACTGCTCTAAGCCTCGGTCCCCTTCACTGTAAATGGGGGAGCCACAGCGTTATTGGGTGCTCATCTCCCCTGCAGTGTCTGGCACATAGTAGGTACACAAGGAATAGAAACAAATTTAAGTAGGGATAATACTGTCAACACCAGCGCTAATACACTCATAACATGTCTTCCATGATGGCAGGAAAGGTCTTTGCATGCCAAGGTAGAAGCAAAACTAGACACAAAGAGTCCCAAATCTTGGGTTATGGATCTCTTCCAGCCCTGCACTCTGTTCAGACTCCAATCTTCCTTACACACACACACACACACACACACACACACACACACACACACCTGCATTGGGGTCTCTGTGGCTTGTTCTGGTTAGTTGGTCTCCAAGCTTGGTCATTTTACCTTTCCTGGTGAGAGGTAACCCTACCTTAACTGAAGTCTTCAGCTCATCCCACTGAGCAACCCCCAGAGGCACCGACACCCCATCCAGGCCCAAGCGGAGCTCCCCAGCCACACTGTGGCGGGAGAAGCGGTCGCAGGTCCTCAAGGTCAATGTCAGGGTTGCTGTGGGGAGCTCGTCCTCCGCCAGAGGGAGCACCAGGCCTTCCTCCCAGATGGTGTGCAGCTCCCGCTTCTTCAGGGCTGTCTGGGCCTCCACAGAACCTATCCGGTTGGCCACACTGCCTTGGATGTAGCAGTCACAGCCTCCGTCATGGTCACTGGTCACAGCTGCAGCCAAGGACAAAGCAACACAGACATGGGGCTTCTTGAGGACCAGGTAGGAGAGAGTCACTGCCCTGCTTTAAGCTGCGGAATCTGGCTTAACGGTCATGACCTTGGATGTGTGAAAGACCCCAGGGCTGACCACCCTGGCTTTGTGGACTCACCTTTCACTAAGACATTTAGAGATAGGAGATCTTCCAAGGGGGTCGATATCAACACACACTGGTCTTCCTTGGAAAATGGGGACAAGACTTGGTGCTTCCCAGAGCCCTCCGCACCTCGTGACTCTGAGATTTCCCCCAGGCACCAGGGCCCACAAACTGCTGCTGGCTTCTATTAATGTTGCTGCTGACACCATAATTCATTTGTTCTGTACTTCAAATATTTGCTACACAATCACTTGCAATGTGAATCACTGGGCCACTACCTCATGAACGGTTTTATATCCTGAACCTTGGTGTTTTTGATGCTTCACAATGTGAAAATTTGCACCTGTGGTGCTTTGATGACTGGTTCCTGAATGATCATGTGAGAAGTGGTAGCTGACGTTCCCCAGGAAGAGGAGAACTGAGGCCATGTGTCCTGACAGAAAGAGCTTCAAGGGACGTCAGTGTAGTCCTGGCTCTGGCATCAATTAGTTGGGGTGATCTTAGACCAGTCACCTGATGTTGCTAGATCTCAGACTCCTAATCTGCAAAATGGGACCACTGTGAAGACTGAATGAAATAAAGTATATAAAAATACATTTAAAATCTTAAAAGAAAATAAAAAGGAAAGATGATCCCTCAAAAAAAAAATAAAATTAAATACAAAAGTCCCATTTATCCTACCCACAGCCTCCAGCTTCCAGAAGCCATGGAAGAGCCATATTAGCCCCGACTCCTTTGCTAAGTCTTAGCTTTGTTTGCTGATGAACTGTCAGGGTAGGGAGACCAGGGACAGTCTGACCCCCTCATCAAGACAACCTGGTTATAGGAATGCTGACCACTCAAATCCTCTCTGTGTCCAGCACAAAGCCCTGCCTAATGTCAAAATCACCTATGGCAGAGATGGCTAGCCATTCGCCAAAATCCCATATCCTCTTTTTGCTGGGCACCTGTTGAGCCACGTTTCCCCTCATCCTTTGCAGTCAGTGTCCATGTGACTGAGTTCCAGCCAATGGGATGTGAGCAGGAGCGATGCATGCCATGCACAGGTTACAGTTTTTAAGGAACAATTGAGCCCTCTCCCTATTCTCCTGCTCCTCTGACCTGCTAGATACAGATGACAAGAGGCACGAGGGGCTTATGGAGCCACACGTGGAAGGAATCTGGTCCCTGAATTACCGTTTGGAGGAAAGCTGTCCACCCATCAGGAATCTCCACTTTGAACTGTTATGTGAGAGAGAAAAAAAGCCCCATGTGTCTGAGCATCACATGTTTCAGGGTCTGCTTGTTACAGAGTGCTCATCTAGCACCCAGGGATGCCTGCAGCTTCAGATGCTCCCATATTCACCTGCACAGCTCCTCCAGGGGGGACAGACACACAAAAGTCCCTGAAAGTCAACTGACAGCATACCTTCCAGACGAGTCACAAACAGCTCTGCCTTCTGCTGGTCGTAGTCCAAGCAGTAGTGGAGTTTGGGGGCTTGGTTCCAACTGGCAGCCTTTTCTGGGTTCCAGGTCTCCATGACACAGACATCCTCTACCACACCTGTTAAGAAGGTAAAGCCGTCACTGACACGCACGTAGGGATCCTATTTTCTAGATCACATCTTTCCCATCTCTGCCACCTATGCCACCAAATGAAACCCCAAGCTATACCTAGCCAGGTGCAAATTCATGGTGGCTGCACCTGTGGTCCTGGGCCTTACATCACAGCCCAGTAGTCAAGATATGGGCTTTGGAGTCAGACAGAGCTGTTACATAACAGTTATGTGACCTTGAACAAGTTACTTGACTTCTTCGAACCTCAATTTCCTCATCTTTACAATGACAATGATAACAGTTCCTTCTTCTCAGAGTTACTATGAGCATTGAATTTTTAAAAAGTACTTAACCCAGAGCCTGGCACATGGTGAGCTTTCAGTAAGAAAAACTATCACACCCTGTGTGGTTCTGGTCACCTTGCTTCAGGCAAACTATCCTGGCTCATCTGCAGCTCCACCTCTCCCACAAAGTCCAGTGCCTGCTCCCCAGGAGTTCATGGCTGAAGATAAATGTCAAAGACTGAGTCAGGAGGAGATGCTGGGGGCAAGGTCAGGGATAGTGGATTGGACTTTAGTGCATGTTCAATAAATTCTCGCTGAATGAATGCATGACTTTTCCTTTAATTCAGAAGTTTCTAAAACCACAAATACTTCTGACTCTGCCCCTCACTTGAACAGAAGCCAAACATCTGGCAGATTCTCATTATTCAAAATAATACCAGAATTAAAGGATCAAGCAGCTGCCGCAGACTCGACTCTAAGCAAATAGGAATTTTAAAAAATTTGATTTTCAGAACTAATTTAGGAGGCAGAAATATAAAGGACTATTTAATTTCCAAAATGGTTCATTATGGGGTTCCTGCAAGCAGCGAAAACCTCCCTGGTACATCTAAGCAAGGAACAGATTGGCCGCGATGTGAGCAGTGTGTAAAGTGAGACACACATTGCACACGGGACCCGCGCGGTGTCCAAGGGCAGCACAGGGACAACTGCAGCGAGGTCAGTGTCAGAAGGGGCTTGACTGGCATCCAGAGAGCTCAGCCCTCAGACCACCTCAGCCTTCAAGATCAAACCCAAACCAAACCAAACCAAAGCCAGCACTGCTGGGAAAAGCAGGAGCGGATTCAGCTTTTCAAGAATCAGGACTTTGAGCTCTACCGGCAGTTGATTTGGATCCTCACTGTCGGGGACAGCGTCTGGTCACTCTGGCCCCCTCTTCCCCTGTGCTCCCTTGCCTCTGGTCAATGTTTGCTGAACCAATCAACTCTTGATAGATTTCTGTGGAATCAGAACTTATTGGTTGTTCTCTGGAATGAAGAAACATGAGAAGGAGAAGACGCACTGTGTTCTGAATTTTTCAGAGTTCCAGACTCTGATTTGATCTCTTGGTCTCCTTGGTGCGGAGTGTGCAATCCTGGCTTCATCTGAGTTTTGAGACATCTGGGACCCCCAAGAAAAGGAAGCCCTCTCATGACTCTGATTATGATGAGCGCTCCCAAGGGTCCTCAAGCAAATTGTTTCCCACCCTCCAACCTTAGCTCTCAAGTCTTCAATGGGTTTATTTTAAATCTATTTAAAATGTGGGCTGGCAAACCTGCAAGCTGAAAGACAACCAGGGTTCATTCATGCCACAGGCGTGAATTTGTTCTTGAAGAAAGGCCAGGCTAATTGCTGTGGTTCTGTGCCAGGTTGGGAGTGGGGTGGGCACCTGTTTACTGGCCAGGGGCTGCATCAGGGGTGGGGTCAGTGTCAAACTGGTTCTGCTGCTTCTGCTTCCAATGTCTCTGCCTCCAAACACACAAAGCAAAATCCCAAACCACACAACAATCTATTCTCCAGGCTGTATTTTTCACCTCCTTATAAATGCCTGTATGCTCCTCTGGGTTTGGGACTGTCACTGCTCCTCATATCTGTCCCAGTGCCCAACATAGCACTGCATAGCTAATGGTGTTGCATCCTTGATGTCGATGCTGAAGAGGAGAATAGAACAATAATAATAATAACATATTTTAACGACATTCTTTGTGCTAGGTCTTGAGCTAAGCATTTTATATGCATTACTTTATTTATGCTTTACAACAACCTTACCAAGCAGGTAATAGTGTGATCCCATTTTATGGATGAGGAAACTGAGGCCCAAAGAAGTTAGCGACATGACCAAGACCACATAACGAGTATATAAAAGGGCAGAGAATTTAACCCATGATTCTGAACCCATGGTTTTAACCGTGACTCTAACCCCTCTCCATAGTTGTACACATGACTTGAAAGGGACTCTCCATTTCCTAGTGGAAATCTGGGGGCCTGGGAGAGAAGCAATGTGGCAACTCAGCAGCAGGAATAAAGGACCGTAATTCTGGGTTCCGTGCCCACCTGCTTGCCCAGCGTCAGACACCAGACACTGAGGCTGTGCCGTACCCAGCATATACAGATGCCAGCAAACCTCCTGTTACTCATGGAAGTGCGAGAGGCAGGAGACTCCTACCATTCTGAGGAAGGATGAACAGCTCCTCTGTGACCTGCCTCTTGAGGCGGCAGTCATTGGGGGCCTGGGGGCTGGCAGGTGCAGCAGGCTCCTCTGTGGTCCTCAGCGTGTAGTCTGCATAGTTGATGACTTCTGGGGCGGTCACAGCTGGCCTGGGGCCATAGATGTCTGGGAACTTGAGGAGAGCTCGGGGCTGGACGGGCTCCGTGGATTTTTTAACGTTGAACTGCAAACCCAAATCACGCCGGTTAGTCCACGAGAGGACCTCCTGCCTGTTTTCCACCCATGGGTGGGAAAAATGGTGACCCGACTTTTTATGGGAGGGCTGTGGTTCCCCACTGCTCTGAGGAGCGTAACATGGGAAGGCAAAACGTCACCTCCAAACCCAGCAGAATCCACACCATCACAAGTCATGCCGAGGTCTGCCGAGATGTCGGCCCTGTTCATCCATCCCTTCCTCCATGCATCCTTCCTACCATCCTCTGGCTGAGCCCCCGGGCTCAGCCCAGCCTGTCTCGGGTGGTCCTCCCTCTCCTGTTCTGTGTCACTTGCATCTTCGTTTTCTCTCCTCCTGGTGCCGCAATCTTACTCCTCCCCCGCTTCCCTTTTCCACCTAATAGTTCAGAAATGCTGGTGGCCCCAGCACACGTAGCACAAAGTCCTTGCAGTGACCTCTAAGCGTTTGCCCAGCCCGGCCCTGCTCACCTCCCTGACATCATGCCAAGCTCCTCTCTCTTTGCTCCCTTCCAGCCACTGAAAATTCCTGCTTCTCAAATAGGCTGAACTCTTTCTGGCCCCTTCCCCAGCCACCCACCCTCACCTCCACTGTTCTCAGTGACACTGCTCCCCCAAGCCTATCACCATATCCCGCTCTTTGTTTTACAGCATTGATCTCACCCTATATTGTTTTTGTCACAGGTTAGCTTGTCTGTGGACAGTCTCTCCCCCTCGTGTATGAGCTCCTGAGCACAGGGATTATGTCTTGTCTTGCTCCTGGTGCCTAGCACAGTGTCTGCTCACAAGGAGCATGTAGTACTTACCTGTTGCTAGGGCTGCCATGTTCAGTTGTATGGTTTGTGCATTGCACAAAGGCCCCTAGATGAAGGGCAAGTGGGGGCTGACATGTAGTGTGTGCACCACTTGCCCAGCCGTGTGCCCTGGGGAAGGGCTTAGTCCATGTGGAAGAAGGGGCATCTTCTTCTTTACACAGAGACTTGCTTGCTTGTCAAGCCTTATGTATGTGGGAGTGCCTCACGCAGGAGTGGAATCTTCTATCTTTGCCTCCATTAGGCACTGAGATCTTTCCTGCTTGAGTGATTCAAAGTATATAACAGGTAGCAATACCAGGGGCCTGCCCAGTCCCCAGGAAACGGAAGACTAATGACCAGATCAGGAGCTTGAAATGCTGACACCCTGGTGGGCAGCCCACAAAAGGGTCCTCAAGCCGAGGTAGGCAGAGCCCACCAAAAAGCCTCCTGCCTTTCATGCTGGGCCTCCTGCCTGTTCTCTCTTTGCGGCTTCTGCGTGGGCTGGCCAGGGGCCAAGGCTGCTCTACCCAGTGGCAGGAGTGGCCTAGGGGCTGGGGAGTATGGGGTTTGGGGTGGACGCAGCGCTGATCTGGTGGGGCGTGGGACAGTGCTTAAATATTACTATTTCAAAACTCCTGTTTACAGTGTTTTCACTGTTTCATTACTCAAGGACAAATCCCAGACACTCTGCCCTGTTCGAAACTGTGAGGGAGGCTGGACCTTGGTGACAGGTGCATTCTTAGTGATGCTCATCGACTGGACAGTGGATGGGAAATGCACGAGAAGGCGTAGCAGGGCCCAAGGGGTGAGAGGCAGGAGCCAGACTCTCCCGCCGGCCACCATGCAGGTTCCTGCCCTTGCATTACCTTCTGTATTCTTCAGAACTCCCTAAGGAGCTCAGGAGGCATTAAATACTTCATTCCTCTAGGTAACACTGCCCAGCAGACTGCAAAGCACCCAAGCAAAGTCACACTTGATCTCTGCTGAGTGTGCCTGGCACGTGTGGGCACAAAAAGCATTTCTGCCTTAAATGGAGTGAGGTGGCTGAAATCAGACAGTGGGAGTGGTGGCAGGATTCAACCCACATCAGCCCGGCTCCAAAGCCCACTGCACCAGTGACTCCCAAACTTTCTTCTGCCTTTAAGCCTTTGCCAGGCACAGCACTCACCCATCAAACTTGTTTGCCATTGTTACACATGGTAACTAGTTCCTACCAGGGAAGGGCCTATGTAATTTACAAAATCAGGTCCCCTTTGCACCTCTGCTCCATTGAAGGTGTCACTGGACAATAAGGGGTCTGGTTCTAGTACTGACCTACCACCGGAGCTGAGTCACTTTGGGCAGGTCATTTTACTTTTCTGAGTAGTCACCTAAAGCAACAGGTGACTTCAAGGCTTGTTCCACTCCTACATTCTGAGCTACAATGAAGTGAGAGACACAGTTCTTTATTTGCCAGTACAGGTGAGCTGGGGAGACAATCACAAACAAGAGAGTAAATGACAAGGCATATTTGGCAGTTCGGGACCACAGTGCAGAAGCAGGCAGCCGACAGCAGTCTGTGTGAATGACTGCTGGGAGAGAGGAGACAATACATGCAGGAGGCCAGGGAGGGGCCAGGGCATGGGCTGGACCTTGAAGGACAAACTGGATGGTAGAGAGAGGGGTGGGGAGGAAGGCTGTGCTCCTGACACAAGGAGTCCCAGGGCCATCCCAGACATAATGAAAGGGCTTACATTCCACGGCAGAAGGAGGGATTCTCTCCACTGCTGGACAGAAATCCTGTGCCATCTTGTGACTGCAAGGTGAGCCAGTCTTAGCAGAAAGCTGATGGCATAGACAGCCGGGTGGAGAGACAGAAGCTGTGTCTCTAATGACAGTGTCATTAAGCCAACCAAGCCCCAAATCTGTCCTATCTCTGCTCTTCAAATTACATGAGCAATATCATTCTTTCTGTTTAAGCCAGTCGTATTGGGGTCTTTGTGACTTGCAGCAAGAGCACCCCAAACTGATGTACTACGTTTTCAGTGAGCATCACAGGAGATCATGACTCTGGAACAGAGAAACTCTGCTTAGGGTCTGACAGCCTTCCGCCACCCACCCTCGAACCTCTCTGCAGCCAGCCAAAGGCATCCTCATTTGCCGTTCATCCTTCCCCTGCCTTCACAAGGTCCTATGTGCAATGGCTGCTTTTAGTGGGGGATGATTTATAGCCCTTGACCAGGCCAAGAGCAGAGTCTGATGACTGCTACATGAGCCTCTTCAAGGAGTGAAAGTACAGCTGATTACTTGTCTCATTCTCTTGTACAATTTTATTTATTGCATTTCAAAACCCTGGTTCCACCATATCCTTCAAATGCATCTATGTTACCACTTAAATAGCTTAAACTTCAGTGCCCAAGAAGCGGAAAAAAGGTTTGGGAGTTGAGGGAGGGAGCCTAGGAAAGGATCACAGGTGGGGAGCAAGAACGCCCGGCACAGAGGAGGCCCTCGGGGGAGCAGGTCCCTGCAGAAGGACCTGCGCTGAGCCTTACGCCTCAGTGAGGGGCAGGAGCTGGAAGTGGGATTCTCTCTCTAAAAGTCCCATCAACCTGGAGGAGAGGGAAAATGTAGATAAAGGATGGGCCAGTGGAGGCAGGTATTTAATAATTAGAGAATGCCTGCTGTGCTCGACATTGCGGGCACCGTAGAAACACCCTCCGATGGCGTATCAGATCCCTCCGATGAGTCTCCTTGGATTCACCCTGTCTCACCTGTCTCTGGGGCCTTGGACCACTTCCTCTTCCCCACCGTAGCCAGCTCTACAAAGACTCCCACCAACTTCCCATGGGCACAGCCCCACAGGGCTTCACTGTCACACCCATGCCCTACCCCTCTTGTCACCC
>NW_011888812.1:8963276-8967371 GCF_000151845.1 Pteropus vampyrus
GCCACCCACCCTCGAACCTCTCTGCAGCCAGCCAAAGGCATCCTCATTTGCCGTTCATCCTTCCCCTGCCTTCACAAGGTCCTATGTGCAATGGCTGCTTTTAGTGGGGGATGATTTATAGCCCTTGACCAGGCCAAGAGCAGAGTCTGATGACTGCTACATGAGCCTCTTCAAGGAGTGAAAGCACAGCTGATTACTTGTCTCATTCTCTTGTACAATTTTATTTATTGCATTTCAAAACCCTGGTTCCACCATATCCTTCAAATGCATCTATGTTACCACTTAAATAGCTTAAACTTCAGTGCCCAAGAAGCGGAAAAAAGGTTTGGGAGTTGAGGGAGGGAGCCTAGGAAAGGATCACAGGTGGGGAGCAAGAACGCCCGGCACAGAGGAGGCCCTCGGGGGAGCAGGTCCCTGCAGAAGGACCTGCGCTGAGCCTTACGCCTCAGTGAGGGGCAGGAGCTGGAAGTGGGATTCTCTCTCTAAAAGTCCCATCAACCTGGAGGAGAGGGAAAATGTAGATAAAGGATGGGCCAGTGGAGGCAGGTATTTAATAATTAGAGAATGCCTGCTGTGCTCGACATTGCGGGCACCGTAGAAACACCCTCCGATGGCGTATCAGATCCCTCCGATGAGTCTCCTTGGATTCACCCTGTCTCACCTGTCTCTGGGGCCTTGGACCACTTCCTCTTCCCCACCGTAGCCAGCTCTACAAAGACTCCCACCAACTTCCCATGGGCACAGCCCCACAGGGCTTCACTGTCACACCCATGCCCTACCCCTCTTGTCACCCACCCTGGGGCTTCTCGGTGGCTGCTGATATGTGAGACACCCAGGGACACTGCGGGTCCACCCCAGGACAACCCCGATGTGTTGCGTTAAAGCTCCATGAGGGGAAATGTGACCACTGTGAGCTGGAAACCAAACACCGAACTCTTCTCTCGTGCTCCTCCCAACAGTGTCTTCAGTGACCTCTTGAAAGATGATGCTTGAAATCCAGCAGTTGCCCTTGACCCCAACTGGCGGCCGGCTCAGTAACGCGCCCTGTGCAGGCCCTCACTCCTCCCATCCCTCCTGCATCCCTGGACAGCTCCTCCTGAGGGAGAGCAGCACAGAGGCTCGAAAAGCCCAGCTTCCTGTAATCCAGGCTAAGACAGATGGCACGGGAAGCGGGGAACCCAAACCTTCATTTAATGGACAAATATTTATTGAGTCCTACCGTAGGCCAGGTCCTATGCTAAATGTTAGGAACACAGAAGTGACAAGACAGATGCTGTCTTTTCCTATGGGGCCTCCGGGGGAAAAAAGAAATTAATTATGTATTTAATGATCTGTAAACAATACTTAACCTTACCAGAGATGTTAGGCGACCCCTTTTGTGACATGATTAACTTTTTCGCCTAAGGACTGTTTATTAATTTGAGTTTTCACACTGGGGCCTTCATCTTAAAGCATCACAGCACCCAGGAAGTTACATGGGGGTGGGGGAAGCAGACTCAGCTGGAAAAGGGGACGGATGGCTTTGAACTTCATACTCGAACTTTAAAAAAGGAGAGGGGAAGGTTGCACATAGAGTATTTAAAGGATGTCAAGCGCAGGCCATCACGCCTGGGGTCTGCAGTCAAGCACGATGAAGCCCCTCAGAGAGGAGCTGGGCCAGGGAAGTTTCCCACAAGCCTCTGTCACTCTGGGCTCCAATACTGGTAAATACGCACACTGACATGCACATGAGTTTGAATTATAGCCTGGTGGTCAGTGTCCAAGCTCTAAAACAAGACAGCTTGGTTAGAGTCCAGTTACTTGTTGTGTGATCTTGGTTCTGATTAATTAACCTCTCTACACCTCCACTTTCTTGATCTGTAAAATGGGGATGCTTACTTTAGGGAACGGGAAGTCTTCTGGAGCAATTGGGAATCTTTCCAGTTCTATCTTAAAATCCATGTGACTTTTTGAATTTGACTCCATATGATTGTTTTAGTATAAAAAGTTTCCCTTGTTTATTTTGTGACTTGGGATGTTTCCCAGGACACTGGCTGGCACCACGTTCCCTCTGCTCACCCCGCCTGCCTCCCGCCCACAAACACTCTCTCCTAGTGGAGAAGCAGGACTCTCTCCCTATGTTGGACGACATGCAATAAGTCAAGCTAGAAATTAATGGAGAGAAATAGTTATTTTACCTCCAGGGAAGGACCAACTGCTAGAGGCTGTCTGTGATTAAAAGGAACCCGCTGTCCAAGTTTTCCTGTAACCATATAAACAACTCTTCTGAGAGAATTTGGGGTGCAGCCATAGAAGCTCTTAACAAACCAAAGCCTTGATCCCCTGTGCCCACAACTGGTTGAACCTTCACGGCCAGCAGGCCACTTGTTATCTGTCTAAGATAAAGTTCGAGTATAAAGTTCAAAGCCATCTGTCCCCTTGTTAACAGCCTTGTATGAGTCAGGGAAGGCCAACTGCTGTGTAACCAACAATCCCAAACCTCAGTGGTTGAACAATAAAAGCTGATTTCTCACAGTCTGTTGGTTCTTCTCCAAACTCAGAGTCCCGGCTTCTTCCACCTTGTGGTTCTGCCCACTTGTGCCCTGCACTGTTCAGGTATGAGCTCAGTGAATCCTTATAATAACCCTACCAGGAAGCGCTACTGTGATCATTCCCATTTTACAGATGAGGATGCATGTCCAGCTCGTGAGTGGCAGAAGCTTGATTCAAACCCAGGCTGACTCACTGCAGAGCCCTAAGTTGACCCACTTTCCTGTGCTTCCAGCCCCTTCGCCCACCTGCTCATATTTCTAGTCATACTTCACTGCTCACCCATGTTTTTGTGCTACTTAGACAGATACCCAGCCCACCACCCCTTATTCTGCCTCTGTGGGCACTTTAGACAGAAGAACAGCACTGGTTCCCATACTGTGATGTGCAGAAGTTTCGCCTGAGGAAATATAAAATTCAGATTCCCAGAGCACGCCCCTCCGCAAGGGATTTGACTCAGAGGTCTTAGGTGAGCCCAAGGAATCTGCATGTCTAAGAAGCTCTCCAGGTTAACAACAATGTGGGTACTCTCTGAGGCTAACATGGGAACACCTTGATTTGGAGGAGGCCCAGAAATCCAGGTTGGGTAGATGTAGAAATGTCCTCTTGTATGGTGTACTGCTCACAGAGGCCACCTCTCCAACTCTCTGTCTAGTCCTCCTGGCACCCCACAAACATTTGTCTAATAGATCTCCAGCTCCTAGGGAGCTGCTGGTACCAGGATCTCTGCTTCTCAGCTGTTTATCAGCCAATCCACAGGGTCAGGGCCCAGGAGGAGAGCATATTTTCAAACTGCAAAGGTGAAATTCACTTTGAAGAAACAGCTTATCTTCCAGTCCAGACGCCAAACAGTGTTTCTATGGCGACTCAGCCACAGCATCTTCTTTTGTTATTCCTTCCAGCACCTCCTATTCTGTTTATTACAAGTCTGTGTCCCAATTCCTTCTCAAATCCCCTTCCCTGGGGACTCATCTCTTGCTAGTCTCTTTCCCCTCTGTGATTATTTTAAAATCTAAAAGGGGCTAGTTTGTGGTTGATCCAGCACAGTCCCTGCCCCCAAGATGGTACCTGATGCAATGGACTAGAAGATCTGTCGATGGGTTAACCCTGCTCTCAGTGGGGTAACGTACCTCCCAAGAATGAGATTGCCGGGAATAATAGCCAGCCTTTCTCTGCAAACTCTTTCTTTGCTGGTCGTCATTCATCCAATCATTTGTTCAAGATTTATTAAATCTCTAGATGCTGGTCAGCTGTAGGAATGACACTGTCCAATCACCTGCCTTGTGGAGTGAGCATGGCCAGTGGAGTAGGGAGCAAGAAACCAGTAGATACAAAAAGGCGATCTCAGGTAAGAGTAAGCACTATCGAGGTACGGACAGATAGGAATGCGGGGGGCGGGGGGGGAGGGGATGGGAGTTGTGTCCACTAAGAATTTGAGGGCCAGGAAAGGTTTCCTGCGCTAATTTTTTTTGGGGGGTGGAGGAATCACATCTAGCATTGATCATATGTAAAATTCAGGTGTAAGCATTTCACCCATAGGGCTCCATTTAAACCTCATGACCTCAC
>NW_011888812.1:8968633-8974135 GCF_000151845.1 Pteropus vampyrus
GGAGGAATCACATCTAGCATTGATCATATGTAAAATTCAGGTGTAAGCATTTCACCCATAGGGCTCCATTTAAACCTCATGACCTCACGAAGGAGGGATTATTACAGAGGCAGACACTGAGGCACACTGGACATAAGTCTGAAGTCACACAGTTAACTAGATGCAGAGCTGGGATTAGAACCCAGGCATGGGACTGTGGAGCCTTCAAGCTTTCCAGCTCGGCCATTTCCTGATTTGGTGAAACCAAGGAAGCAAAAATGCAATAATCTTATCTTGGGTAGATCTAAGGAGAAGCCTACTGGGGCTGCAGAAAGGATGGCCCATCTCCACCCTCCTATCCCATCCGGCCACCCATTCATTCATTCCATCAATCACTGTTCGATACTGAGAACCTTTTAATTAATAAGGACACAGAAGACAGTGGTCTCTGTCCTCACACACTATATGGGTAGGGAGGAGCGGGCAGTGGGGGATTAGTATAAATGCTGAGATGCAGACCAGCAAAATGTGAGACAGAATATGCAGAAGCACATCAAACGTTGCCTAGGGAGGCTGCAGGGTGAATGTGCATATTGAGGGGAGGAGATTTTCAGGAAGATTCGAGGCTCTGACTTTTGGCAGGATGCCTCCCCCGCAAAGCCCAGGCAGCAGTTTGACAGATGGAGAGGTGGGAGAAGGGCATTCTGGGCCAAGGCAGTGGCTTGAAAGTTTGTGGTGTGTTCAGAGAATAATGGAAGCTTACAGCCCCGTGAGAAGAGGAGAGACAATCAGTGTTGCTCTTATTCCAGCATTTCCAGAGGAAGCAGAATTCAATACCAGAATTCAGCAAAACAAAACTCCACGGGACTGGAACTCACAAAATGGCAACGTCCTGTCTAGAGATTTACTTCTTGTAGGTAGTCCCTACATCGACTTCGTCCATCATGCCACAAGGCCTGAACAGGTAATATGGCCACCATCTCTTGACCACTTCCTGTGTGCCAGATGCTCTTGGAAGCAATACAGACTTTATCAGATTTAATCTTCACACAGCCCTAGAGATAAGTGCCTAATATTTTCTCTGTTCTATGCCCCGATATTAATAAATAAATAAAAATAATCTAATTCTTTTCTCTACTCTATAGAGGAGGAAACTGAGGCTCAGAAAGTTTGACATTTGTCTGAGATCCCACAACTAATGTATGACAGCTCTGGGCTTGGAACTCATTCCATCCCAAAGCCAGTGATGCTAAGCACACACTCCATCCCATGGTTCCCTGGGGGCTATGTCTCTGGATACTAATGATAAACAGGTAAAAACAGAAATGTCCAGATCGTTGTTTTTGATTTGCTGGCAGGTGCCACATCGTCAGACTGATGACCCCAATCTTCTCCCCGACCCACTTGCCTGGGTTTTCTAATTAACTGCCTGGATGTTTGGGCATCAGCTTTGTCACCGCTCTAAATTCTGAATCTTGACACTCTTTGTGTTAAAATGTGTTGTATTTTGACATGAGCCAAGACAATGTCAAGACTATGTCATAACCTTATTAACGCTCATCATAAACATTATTTAAAAGCTGGGATATTTATAAAGGTCACAGAAAACTCCTTTGATCAGTAATATGGGGCTTAAAAACAGCCTTTCCACTCCACACACCCCATCCTCATCCTCCCATCTCCAGCCACCATAGTAGGGCTGTGGGCAATGGGGTTGACTCAGAGCCAGGTCTTTCAGCCAGCCTTCAACTTCCAAAATTTCCACTCAGCCCCATCCCCCTGTAATGTATCGGTTTACTAGGTCCTTAAAAGTCTTTCTGTTAAACTGAGTCTATGTCAAGGAGGGAGATCTCAGCCCTGCATCACCAATAACTTCTGTAAGACGGGACACACATATTTAATATTGGTCTCTGCGGTCTTAACCGACGGTGTCCATTTGAATAGACATTTTTTCAGTTTCTCATTTGTGGGGGCTAGGTTTTTAATGTAGAGAAGTCATTTTGGTATTAAAGGCCAAAGAATCTGGTTATATGCCAGTTTCCTTGACATTGAATTCAGGATCTTCTTCCAGAGCAGCTATAGGAGTTTTTGATCCTATGATGCTTAGCTAATTGATAAAACCATTGACAAAGGTAACAATTTTTAACCTTGGTATTATGCCAGTATTTTACAATTGACAGCTAACATACTGAAATTTGATACTTTTTTTATCTATTGAAAAATTGATTAGAGCACATTCAAGGTGATTCTTATAGCAATACCTCTTTCATGCATTTGCATTCTGATAAGCTTTTCTTAGTGGGAGAGAAAGAAGGTGATTTCTGTGGAACCCTTTGACTGTGTGGATACCATCTTTCAAAGATGCAGTGCAGAAAACAACTCCAGAGAACCACTAATCGAAGACATCCATCCACTTATGTGCAGACAGTTGGAAAGCACATCAATTTCTAACCCGGCAATTTGAAAAACAGCTGAGTTGTAAAGTGTGACTTCAAACAGGATAGTGACTATCTTGCTAGATTCTCCTTATATTTTGGTTTGAAGCCAAAACCCTTCAACTAAGCAACCCTCAGATTTCTAGCCAAACAGAAATCAGCATGGACTTGCTGCCTGCTGTGTATTTGCCACTCTAGAGACCACAGAAGATCCATGAATAAGAGAGTCCCTGCTTTCAGGAAGTTAACCATCCAGTGATGGAGGCCACCGCATGGGAAATATGAAGTGCTTATGTTACGACTCTTCTACTACGCTCATGGCAGACACGACTGACTGATTAAAGCACTCTTTCCTGCTGTGCTCAGACACAGCTCGTTCAGCCCAGGGCTCCAGGAAGCTGCTACCAATTAATAAGAATCAATACACAGGAATAAAGCTATCTGCTCTTCCTGATGCATACTTCTAAAAAAAAATAACTGAGTATAGAAAGTAGTCTTAAAAGGCCAAATGCTGCACTGTGTGCTACTGCAGACCTAAGGGAGATGCCTCATCATCAGTGAGATCAGAGAAGGCTTCCTGGAGGACAGCTTCAACCCAACATCCACGGATAATTATGGATAGGAGAGGTGGAAGGATCTCGAATGGAGAGAAAGGCTGGAGCACAGGTACAAAGGGGGCATGGTGATTCTGGCAAACCAGCTGAAGAGAAAGCCTAGGTGTGGTTGGAGAAATGGATTTACAAACTAATGGTGAGGCCAGGCCATGAAAGGCCTTGAATGCCCAGCAAACAATTTTGAGCTCTATTTTATAAACAGTGTAGAGACTTTGACAGTTGATGAATAGAAGAATGTCATGAGCAAAACAGTATTTTTAGTAAATCGAACTAGCAGGTGCATGCAGGAGAGACTGAAGTGCATGAAACTGGAAGCAAGACCAGCCTGGAGATAGTGGGAGTAATCCAGGTGGGAGGAAGTGAGGGACCAAGCCAGGGTATACCTGTCAAGGAGAAAAAGGAAAGCAGCAATGCTTGAGACTTCTCTAAGGAAGATTTGACAGTGCTTAAGGATGAATGATGCGTAAGGAGAAGGAAGAATAAAAGAGAGCTGCATCAAGGAAAAGATACTTCCATGACTACCTCTCAGGTCTCCTTTTCCAAAAAAGCATCATCCCTGAACATCATTAGATGTCTACAGCCACAGCAATGTCTGGGCAACCGACCGGGTCTTCCATGTGACTTTCACAAGTGGTCAGCAGGGAGATTTCAAGGGACGGCCACTAAGGGGCGGCTTCTAACATTCTCCTCCCGGCTGTCACGTTGGCAGACTCAAAGCTGGTGCGTATCATCCACAGAGGCACCTGTTCCTTCTTTTAAACGAGATGCAAACCTATTGGATTTCCCTTCTGTATCACATGAGTCAACGTTCCAACAGTCTACAAGCGTTGTCACAAAAATGCAATTTGATCACCGAAGGTCAGTAATATTAGAGTGTTCGGTTTCAAGTTATTATAGATGTCAAATATTTTTCCTCAGGGCCTTTCAAACTTTTTGAAACGAGAATAATGATCGAACCTTCTTATCAGCAGGTGTGTCTGTTTGGCAAGCACGTATCAAAAGCTTGGAGATGTGCAGAGCACCAGGCTAAAGGCTGGATCAAATGGAAAAACGAAAGCAGTTTTGAAACAATCAAGCCTTGTGCAAACAGAGGGCTTTATCATTGTTGGCCCTAACCTTTGCCAATTTGTACACACTCTCTCTGATGAGCAGATTCTTCTTTTATTATTATTATTATTAGGGCTGATAATAATAGTTAACGTTGGTTGAGTACCCTATTAATAGGGTTTTGGAGGAGCAGATGGCACAAAGTGGGTTATTGAGAAAATTTCATAAAGCAGACATTTACAAAAGTGTGGAGATTTAAGGATAACAACAGGAATGGAGAGTATCCTGGGGCCAGGAGCAGGTGCGCACTGTTCACACCCCTAGACCTGGCCGTCTGGAGCCAGGGCACGGGGAGGGGGAGTAGAAAAATGGGATAGGTTTGGACGTCGGAGGGGAGGGGAGGAGGATGTGGAGAGTGGTTCTGGATGCAAAGGGACCAGGTACTGCCTTACCTGGATGATCTGATTTAATCCCTACAACAATTCACTGACAATGACAATGAACAGATGGGCACATCGAGGTGCAGAAAGGTTAAGTCACTGGCCCATCATCATAGAGCAAGCAAGGGCCAGATAGAACCTGGAACCCAAAGCCCGAGTGTTTCATGTCCTTCACTCATCTAGTACATAAAGTCGAATCATTTTACAATAGTCGTTTTAATGACAATTTAATTATAATACTATTTATTAATCCAATAACTATTTCCTATACTGTGGCAATTAATGCAGCCTCCCAAAGGCCACCTGTAGGAGTCTCAGGAGCTCGATTTCTTTACAGTGGTGGCAGCAGCCAGTCATCCCTTCTCCTCTGTTCTGGCAAAGGCCAAGGGCCCCCATGCGCCGCCACTGGGAACAATCTGCGCACTTGTAGACGTCACCTGGATTTCAGGCTGCAGCCCAGAGAACTCAAAACCCACCAGTAGCATCGACCCAGCTTTCCAGATGCTGAGTCACCGGGACAACCAGACTCACAGCAAGCGCCCTGCAATGAGCCTCCTGTGGGCTTCAGAAGTTACAGATTTAAGGTAGTCCTTCAGGCTCTCATGTTTTCCTAAACTAAAGAGGAATTCCACAAACACCATACGGCACACGACTGCAGACTTAACTAGCTGCTGACTCATCTGCTCATCTTAATAATAACAATCTTAAGTCCATCAGTTATTCACTCAACCCGACCACTGCCTACCTTGTGAGGGAACTAAAGAACGGTTCTGGCACTTTGACTCTGGGGGCATATTGTCCTCAGGGTGCCCGCGGCCACAGCCTCTTTCTTCTAGCGGGTGGACAGAGCCCCCCCACAGCTGTTCTTCTACCTGAAGGAGGCTTCGGACCAGGAAGCCCTCCACTCTGTCCCCTTTCTTCACTTTGCAACTGTCCCAATTCCATTCTAGGCGCCATCTTTCAACCACACCTTTACTGAGTCTAAAA
>NW_011888812.1:8976425-8981650 GCF_000151845.1 Pteropus vampyrus
AATACCATTAACTGTATGCCACAGGGGTGTACAAGACAGTCCATTTGGGGTATGGGAAGAAAATAACAGAATTTCATTTTATCATTTGTTTTAATGTTTCATTATGTACATGACATATTAGTAGAGTTATATATATAATATATAAGCATATATATGTTTTACAAAGAATAAACTATACATGGATAAGGGGCATACAATTTTGTGTGTGTGTGTGTCTGAAATGTGTCTCCAAAAATATTGAAGTTCAGAGCACTAATCAGTTATCACTTCTCAGGAGGCCTGCTCACCTCCTTTGCACACCTAACACAGTTGTGGGTTTATATTCACTTGTACGACTGTGTGATGAACATCTCTTCCCCTAGAATATGAGCTGCAACAGGTCAGGGATGTTGCCCATCTGGTCACTGTGGTGTCCCCAGTGCAAACTCAGTGCCTCGCACGTAGTAGGTGATCAAGAAATATGTTTTTTGAATGAATATTTTACATGCTCCCCTCCCTATACTAACAGAAGCCTTTCATTTTTTTTTTCCCACCTGGAATACGTTTAATGAACTTTCTCTTTCTTACATAGTGAACATACAGACAAGTCATTGCTTTGGCAAAGGATAAATAAGAAAATGATTCAGAGATACCTAAAATATATTCTGAATAGTAGCCAGGTACTGAGTCTGCTGGATGCTCTCAAAAGTGTTACCTCATTTAGTCTTTATGATTACCTTAGAGAACCTTATTATTATCATCTCTGTTTTATTAATGAGAAAAGTGGTGGTCAGAATGTTCAAGGTCATTTAGCTGGAAAGTGGTGAAGCCTGAGTTCAAATTCAGGTTTGAGGGGGTAAGTCTAATTTGCTTCCTATTATTATCTCAGTAGCTCGATCATAAAATGAACATTTTTATTCTAAGAGGCAATTTCCTCTTCTGAGTGTTTTCAGAAAACAAGATCATTATTACCTAGAACTAATTCCAGTGGGTATCCAAAATCAAATGCCAACCTACCAGGTCTTGGTAATGAGTGGATTACCTATTCTTGTGTTCATTCTTTTCCTTTCCATTCTCCGTCTCTGTGTTTTTTTGTGATGAGGCTGTTGCTCAAAGGGTGACAGTCATGTTGTTGTTGAAAGGATTTGTTCTATTTTCATAGTAGGAGACGGGATCATTAAATAACACGATTGTAGAGAATGTACCAAAAAGCCCTCCAGGTCACATTGATATTTTCCTATAGAGTTTTGTCTCTTAACGTATCGTCACTGCCTTCACTGTATGTCTTTCTGATAGCCTTGCCCTTTCTTTTATGTGAAGTGACTTGCTGGAAATGAAAATGTGTTGGAGGCTGCTTGGGGGTACACTGTGAGAAAGGAGAAGGCCCTGAAACACAGGATGAGCTCAGAGCTCACTGAAGTTATTTCACATGTGCAGAGTTTCCATCAACTCTTCTAGTTGCCCAAACAGCTTTTCCCCAGCCTTACTTTCTTCTTCAAATGCTATCCTCTCCAAAATATTATTCTTCACTCTATTTGAAAGCAAAGTCTTCACTATCCTGCCTCAATAACCTACCTCCCCCTAATTATGCCTTTCTTAGCAGCAAGTCTCAAACTGTGTGGCTTATTATGCTGTTCCAAGTCAAATGTAGTCTCCTTGGGTATTATTTCATTGGCCTTGCAGCTGAAGATTTTTTTAAACGGTCTCCAATATTAGGCAAGTGATGGCAGATTCAAAGTGAGGGGAACCAATAGAAAGCGAAGCTGCCACACCCTCCAAGCTTGTCTTGATGCCTTGCTGTGTCACTAAATGCAGGCACAGAGATTCTTCAGGAAGCTCAGCACCTTCCCCTGTGTTCCTGTCCTTGTGATTTTTATTTTGGCTACAAGCAGAGGTGGCGGCCCCAGGAATCCCCTTCTCCGCATTCATCTATCCCTTCTTTCACGGTCTCATGCAGTCATTCACCATTTCTTCTCACCTCTTTTGCCATCTGCCAAGCCCTGCTCAGTTTTCCTATGAAGAAAAAGTATGTCTTGGACTTAATGAGTGGAGAATGGGGGGGAGTCAATGAAATATGTCAAAATACCCTAGGGTCTATGCCAGATGGACTAAGACTCAATTTCACAGAATTCCCATAGGAGGCTCCTCCCCCTTTTCTTGTTCATATTCATAAATGCATATGCACAAAGACATGCATCTATTCATATATGCAACTACCCCTCATTATTTGACTCTCATCTGTTCATGGAAACCTGCTGGCTAGGGAATTCCAGATAGCAATCACTTGTATTCTATTATTTTAAATGAGAAAAATTATAATGCATGCCAAGTCCACTCCAAAACCTTATCAACTTCCCAAAACATCACTGTATATCAGAGTAACACCCTCAAATATCATGTAAGAGTCTCCTGGGAGCTTTTTTATAATATAAATCAATTAAAACACCCTTTACTTAATTAGCACTTAAGAAACTCCTTGGTGGGAAGATTTGTGTGTGTGTGTGTGCAGAGAATTGACACCGTAGGGGACCAAGGCTCCTCCCAGCATAGCAGCTGCCTTGGTGATGTTAATCTATAAGGAAATGATATTGAAAGGATAGTAAATATCACCTCAATTGGACCCAGGTTTATAGGGCCCCCAGGTACCTGAGTGAAGCAGATCAGGACCCACAAGGAGCTAAAGCTTCGAGGAAAAGGGTGGGAAAGTTGATAGTATAACGTGCGACATATTTAAAGGAGGGAACAGCAGGTGCGAATTTACTGGTGGAGCAAGGAAACCAGGACCGCCACACACCTCACGCCTCTTATGAGGCTCACGAGCCATGAGGTGTTTCATGCGCGTGCCCACGTGGACTCACTGTAATGAGCATCACTGCAGAGAGCAAATTTTGTGAAAAACTTGCCAGATGCTGATGAATACTTTAAACAAAAGAGTTTGGATTACTTTTTAAATTAAACGCATAGAAAACACCACAAGGAGATTTGCCACGTCCCACCTACCAGGATGGCTGTAATAAAAAATTAAGAAAGGAAAATAATAACTGCTGGCAAGGATAGGAAGAAATCGGTATTCTCATGCACTGCTAGTGGGAAGGTCCAATGGTGCAGCCACTGTGGGAAGCAGTCTGGCAGCTCCTCAAACAGTTAAACATAGAGTTACCGTATGAGCCACTCCTGGGTATACACGGGAAAGAACTGAAAACAGGAACTCAAACAACTCCTTACATAAGAATGTACACAACAGCACTGTCTACGATAACTAAAAGGTGGAGTCAACCCAAATGTCCAATGACCAATGAATAGGTAAACCAGATGAGATCTATACATACAATGGGATATTATTCAGCCATAAAATGAAATAAAGTACTAATACCTGCTACAAAAGAATGAACCTTAAAAACATTATGCTAGGTGAAAGAAGCCAGATACAAAAGGCTGCGTGTTTTATAATCCCAATTATATGACATGTCCAGAAGTGGCAGATCCATAAAGACAGAAAACAGATTGGCGGTCACCAGGTCTGGGGGAGGAGAGAGGAACAGAGAGTGTCTGCCTAATGGGTATGAAGTTGTCTTCAAGGGTGAAGAAATGTTTTAGAAATAGATGGAGGTGTAATTGCACAATACGGATGTACTAAATGCCACTGATTCATACACTTTCAAATCACTACTTCGATGTGCATTTTGCCCCAATTTTAAAAGTTTGGAAATAATGGCAATCTTCATATTGTCATTACACAGGTCAGTGAGCCTCATATGTGTGTATGTGCTATATGCCACTGAGTCGGCTCTGAAGCTCGGCGACCCTAGGAATGAGAGATGTCCCATCTCCAACAGCCCCGCTCAGCTCCTATAGACTTGCGTCTAAGCCTTCTTTTATGGAGTCAATCCATCTTATATTTGGTCTTTCTCTTTTCCTGCTGACTTCTATTTTTTCCAGCATTACTGTCTTTTCCAAAGAACCCTGTCATCTTATGATGTGCCTAAAGTGTTAATGGCCCTCACACAGGCATTAATAAATGTCTGATACATGAATGAATGAACTTGTCCATGGTCCGCAAGGCCCTGCTTGCCCAGACGCCTGTTGACCTCCCCAGCCTCACTGTATCCCAGGCATCCCCTCTCATTCTCTGCTCTTCAGGTTCAAAGGCCTTTCCCTAGACCCTCTGAAGCGTTAGGCTTCATCCTACCACAGGACCTTTGCAGCAGCTCATCCTTCTGTCTGGAGTCCCTCGCACTCCACCCCACATCCCCTCCAACTCCAGCTCTCAGCTCAGCCATTGCTTTCGGGAAGGCCTTCCCCGACTTCCTGGACTGCGTCAGTCCCACCTCGTACCTGAACTTTCCCTTCAGGTCACTATCACCATTGCACACGTTCATTTATTTGTGCTCTTCTTCTGTTAACTCTGGTCTCCCCCATTACACCATAAGTTTCATGAGGACTGACAACAGGTCACTGTGTCATTGAGGAGGGGGCATTACTACTGTGTTCCCCACCCCCAAGCACAGTATCTGGCACAAAGTATGTGATCAATAAACATAATTGAGGGTGGAAGGGGTGGGGAAGGAATACATCGACCCTTTTTATTTGTTTTCCTTTGGATATCTATAAACATTATTTCTTACCAAATTGGTTATGGGGGCCCTTCGTATGCACATGTTGATTTTGACATATAGAATCCCTTAGTTCTTAAAACCTGTCTCTATGAAGCTATTCTCCATATCCTCCCACTGGGGTTTCTCAATGTTCGTTAGCTAGGAAAAAGCTCCGGATGTAGTGACTACAGTAACACAAAGGCAGAAGTGGGAGATGAACTGTCACTGGTTATGAGGAGATCGTAGGTCAAATCGCATGGATCGTGCGGGCCCGTCTCCGTGTATTCTGATTTCTCCCACTGGCCTCTGACTCTGGATGGTCAGTTGCTCTTTCTCTTGTCTCCTCTTTGTCCACTTCCCCATCCCGCTGGCCTCTCCCTTTCCTTGCTGCACCGTCTTAAGCTCCCTGATTTCTCTTTCAGGTGTTCCTTCCACCATGGACAATGGCCTCTCCATTCCTCTTTCTGCACTACAGGAACTTGACGGGAGCCCAGGCCACGATCTGAAAATCTGAAAACTTCCAAGGATGCAGCAATGTTTTCTGCTGGAGTTAACCCAAGGTGCTAGCGAACCGTCAATCCCGTGAAGAGAAGAGCCAAGCACCTGAATTACCTACATGCTCTACCAGAGGAGAAACGAGGAAAGGGAAGG
>NW_011888812.1:8981700-8984639 GCF_000151845.1 Pteropus vampyrus
CCAGATACAAAAGGCTGCGTGTTTTATAATCCCAATTATATGACATGTCCAGAAGTGGCAGATCCATAAAGACAGAAAACAGATTGGCGGTCACCAGGTCTGGGGGAGGAGAGAGGAACAGAGAGTGTCTGCCTAATGGGTATGAAGTTGTCTTCAAGGGTGAAGAAATGTTTTAGAACTAGATGGAGGTGTAATTGCACAATACGGATGTACTAAATGCCACTGATTCAAACACTTTCAAATCACTACTTCGATGTGCATTTTGCCCCAATTTTAAAAGTTTGGAAATAATGGCAATCTTCATATTGTCATTACACAGGTCAGTGAGCCTCATATGTGTGTATGTGCTATATGCGACTGAGTCGGCTCTGAAGCTCGGCGACTCTAGGAATGAGAGATGTCCCATCTCCAACAGCCCCGCTCAGCTCCTATATACTTGCGTCTAAGCCTTCTTTTATGGAGTCAATCCATCTTATATTTGGTCTTTCTCTTTTCCTGCTGACTTCTATTTTTTCCAGCATTATTGTCTTTTCCAAAGAACCCTGTCATCTTATGACGTGCCTAAAGTGTTAATGGCCCTCACACAGGCATTAATAAATGTCTGATACATGAATGAATGAACTTGTCCATGGTCCGCAAGGCCCTGCTTGCCCAGACGCCTGTTGACCTCCCCAGCCTCACTGTATCCCAGGCATCCCCTCTCATTCTCTGCTCTTCAGGTTCAAAGGCCTTTCCCTAGACCCTCTGAAGCGTTAGGCTTCATCCTACCACAGGACCTTTGCAGCAGCTCATCCTTCTGTCTGGAGTCCCTCGCACTCCACCCCACATCCCCTCCAACTCCAGCTCTCAGCTCAGCCATTGCTTTCGGGAAGGCCTTCCCCGACTTCCTGGACTGCGTCAGTCCCACCTCGTACCTGAACTTTCCCTTCAGGTCACTATCACCATTGCACACGTTCATTTATTTGTGCTCTTCTTCTGTTAACTCTGGTCTCCCCCATTACACCATAAGTTTCATGAGGACTGACAACAGGTCACTGTGTCATTGAGGAGGGGGCATTACTACTGTGTTCCTCACCCCCGAGCACAGTATCTGGCACAAAGTATGTGATCAATAAACATAATTGAGGGTGGAAGGGGTGGGGAAGGAATACATCTACCCTTTTTATTTGTTTTCTTTTGGATATCTATAAACATTATTTCTTACCAAATTGGTTATGGGGGCCCTTGGTATGCACATGTCGATTCTGACATATACATATAGAATCCCTTAGTTCTTAAAACCTGTCTCTGTGAAGCTATTCTCCATATCCTCCCACTGGGGTTTCTCAATGTTCGTTAGCCAAGAAAAAGCTCCAGATGTAGTGACTACAGTAACACAAAGGCAGAAGTGGGAGATGAACTGTCACTGGTTATGAGGAGATCGTAGGTCAAATCGCGTGGATCGTGCGGGCCCGTCTCCGCGTATTCTGATTTCTCCCGCTGGCCTCTGACTCTGGATGGTCAGTTGCTCTTTCTCTCATCTCCTCTTTGTCCACTTCCCCATCCCGCTGGCCTCTCCCTTTCCTTGCTGCACTGTCTTAAGCTCCCTGATTTCTCTTTCAGGTGTTCCTTCCACCATGGACAATGGCCTCTCCATTCCTCTTTCTGCACCACAGGAACTTGACGGGAACCCAGGCCACGATCTGAAAATCTGAAAACTTCCAAGGATGCAGCAATGTTTTCTGCTGGAGTTAACCCAAGGTGCTAGCGAACCGTCAATCCCGTGAAGAGAAGAGCCAAGCACTTGAATTACCTACATGCTCTACCAGAGGAGAAACGAGGAAAGGGAAGGAGATGTGACAAACAGGTCCAGGACCTGCCACTGGAAAGGGATTGATGGACACAGACTAAAGGGCCTCATTACGTGTATTTCCAAGAGCCTAGTGTTTCCAGTGGGTGTGTGCTCCTCTCCCTGAAATAATCTATGCTAATTTCTTGATGAAAAATTCATGTCTTCCATATTGCTAAGCAACTAGCCCAAACATGTCTACTGTGTAAATCTCTCCGGAGGGCCCTGAGCTGCACCCAGGGCCTGAAGCCCAGTGAACACAAGAGGCGGTGAAGAAATCCAAAGCTTTGGGAAAGGTTTCTGAAGCTCACCTGCAAAGATGTGTATTTGTAGATGCTTTTATGCCATATTGGAAAAACACAACGGCTCCAATAATATTCTGATGAGTGTTTTCTGCTAATTTCCAGCCTAGTAGTCAAAGCGTGGGCTCTGGAACTAGACTTCCTAAATTTCATTCCCAGATCTGCCACTGAATAAGTTATTTAAGCATTCCATGTTTCATTTTTCTCATGTGTAAAATGGAAATAATAATTACACATATTTCATAGGGTTGTTGTGAGGATAAAATTAATATGGTTAAAATGCTTAGAAAGTGCCTGGCACATATAAAAAAACTCAATAAATGTTAGCTATACTATCACTATTATATATCACTCTATGGAAATGGAAGCTATTTTTTGTTCATTTATATGAATAGGAGACTACCTGCCAGGAGATCAGCTGAGAAATGAATCCTATTAAAGGGTGAGAATCCACCTTACAGCAGCGCAGAGTCAAAGCAGTTCCAGGAGTGGTGTTAGTAATTCATGGAGCCCCTGTGACCACTGAGGTACAGGGAAGAAAGACCCTGGCAGAGTAGGCAACCAGAACCAAAGAAAGTTCTACTTTGGGCTGAAGGTGGGGATGTCCCATGGCCCCCACACCTCCACTGCACACGCTTCAGGGCAATTGCTGGCTCTGTTGGTCTGTCTCCCTACTTACCAGAAAGAAATACACACCTGTCTTTTCTTTGCGGTATCCCAGTGCCTAGCATTAACCTTTAATACTCATTAACCTTTAATGAATAAACTTATTATTAGCTAATAAAATGCAGCATCTGGGCTCTGAAGCA
>NW_011888812.1:8986148-8989367 GCF_000151845.1 Pteropus vampyrus
TGCGAGGAGAAAAATCGGATGCTGAAACTAAAGCTTTCTGAAAACAGAACCCCAGCTCCTGCTAAGTGATGGGTGTCTGGGGTAACGAGCGGTGGGAAAAGAGCTCACTTTATAGTTATTTAGTTTGGCCCAAAAGAAGGATTCCTCTGAAAGGACCCAGAAATGGGGGGAGTGCAGACAAGCGTGAAAAGGATATTCAAGGGAAAAGAACCAATGCGTTGGCTGCCTCTCACTGACAGATCCGGAAGCAACAGTGAAGGGAAGATGGGCACACGCACACCATCCTGTCTCTCTGTTCCGTCTCCTTGCTCAAGCTGCCCAGCGACTGCGTAATAACCAAGCTTCCAAAGCTGGGCTGACGACAGCGAGGGAGTTCCCAAGTGATCTTGCCACACCGTGGCCAGGAGGCATCGTGAGACTGAACTCCTTGTGTCCCTCCAGCAAACCGCACGTGGGTGAGGGTGAGGGTGAGGGATGGTCTAAGGGGGCAGAATAAAGGTCCAGAGTGTGTATTTCAGAAAAGCAAAGAACTGTGAATGGGAGCTGGCTGGAGGTGTGGAAGGCAATAGATGACCGAGGGCTTTCGCCTTCTCTCACTTCCCAGTTGGCAGAGATTCTGCATCTTTTTTTTGTTCTATGGATTCCTTCAGCTGTCTGGAGAAGCCTATGGACACTTCCTCTAAATGTTTGGAAAAGCCGAAACGACGTGACTACAAAGGAACATCTAATAAAATCAGTTTGTGAAATAGCTACATGTGTGCCTCCTCATTCATTCATTAACTAACAGGATCTAGCAGGGGATTTAATAAGCATCATGATTTAGAATTAGAGATGAGCATAAACAATATTGTGGAGTATCTATAACAGCTGCAGTGTGCGCTGAAACTATCTGTGATTTCCCTTGAGGACAAAGTCACCAATATTGTTAATACTCTTGTGATGTGTTGTTTATATTCCTACTCGCAGGAAATGCTAAGTTTCAGTTAGACGTTAGTGATATTAACAATGTAAGTTTTTCCTCTCCAAGACCATGAACCCTTTAAATACCCTCATGGGGGTATGTGTGGACCTCAGGTTAAGAACTCCTCGGAAAACCTCGAAGTTCTTTTCAAAATTACTACAAACTTCAACTTCATCCAACCATTTAGGGCCAGAAATAAAATTCCCAGGTACAGCCTGCAAATCTAAGCACATTTTCCAGCAACCACACCAGCCACTTTCGGAGACTTGGGTAGTCACACTGTATCCCACGGACATCTCCGTTCTCAGTGGCTACAGGAATCTAGAGCCCTGTTCCCCAGACCCCACGCCTTCTCTTCAGCAAACATCTTCAAGAGAGCCTCCCCTGACTCTTCCCCTCCTTGTCAACATGTACAATGTCCACCACCCTGCTGTCACCTGCCACCCATAACACCACCTCCTTTACTTTCCTTGAAATGTCAATTGTGTTGTCTTTTCTCTGTTTACTCTATCTGGGTCATGGCTGAATCAGTCTAAGCACAATGGCAGCCAAGCCAATACTGTGAAATCTCAGCCTCATCACATTCACGCCTTTACATTCAGCCCCAGGTTTCCCAAATCCTTGTCACTGGGAGGAGGGGGAGGGGCCGGTGAGATGTGTATAGATGGGTCTCACGTTTCCAAACATTTACTGCGCCCCTGATGAGCTAACACTGTGTTGCAAAGGCCTGGTACAGTGTGTACACACGTGAAGAAATCACTCAGAAAATAATCCCCCGGGGCTGGAGACTGGGATGCTTTTATTTGTCAACAACATCCTATTGGGCATCTATTGGTTTCCAGGTACTGAGTGGGTGCTGGAAATAAATACACAAGCAAGCAGATATGAACGATCACATTCAATTGTCACAGGTGCTATAAAAGAATTTGGAAGGAACATGTGGAGAGGGTATGGGGGAGGGGTGCTTTGTTACATGCAGCAGTAGATACAAATCCTCCCTGAGAAGGTGCAATTTAAACAGAAAGAGACCTACAGAATAAAGAGGAGCCATCTCTGTGAAGAGCAGGAGGAAAATGGGAGGGGTTGGTGTCTTTAAGGATAATAAATCCAGGGAGGCAGAGACTGCCAAGGAAAAGAGAAACTGGCATGAGTCTGGCCAGAGAGGTAGACAGCTGCCAGATCAAGCAGGTGAGGCAGTCGAGTGGAATGGCTCATAGCACAGACTCCAGAATCAGACCAGCTTGGCTAGAATCTGGCTCTAAAACTTCTCTAGTTGTGTGACCTCGAGGAAAGGACCCTCTCTGAGCCTTAGCTTTCTCGTCTTTAAGTTGGAATCACCATGTATGTCCTTCATTGAGTTGCTAAATGCATTAAGTGTAAAGCTTAACTGTGCCTGGCGCTTGGTAAGTGCCATGTAAGGGTTTGCTGATTTGTTCAACACTCAATGAGAGGTCATGGAGGATTTTAAGCTGGGGAGAGTCATGATCTGTTTGTCTTTAACAGATGATTGCTATTGTGTGGACCACTGGTCCTCAATAAGACAAAGAGTTGGAAGAGATCCCAGAGTCATTCACACCATCACCTTTCCCAGTGGTTATCTCTGGGAAGGGGAAGGGATAGCGCCTGAAGAGCCGCCCCCTCCCCCGCACCCTCCCTCCCCATCCTCCCCACCCCCCCTACCCCCGGGGAAAGCAGAAGAATAGCCGTCCTTCAAGGGTACTGGGCTGGAGGGAAGGTTGAGAGGCAGCAGGGTACAACTTCTAGAGAGGGGCTCCTTCAACCCTCAGCCAGTGGGGAGCCCTCTACTCCCTCCCTTTCCCAGACAATTCCAGGTCTCACATCCTGCTGCCCAGCTGGTTCCTATTCTTGCCAGTGTCAATGTCACTTTTCTTGGATTGTAATTGCCTCAAGGACAGCAGCCATTTCCTCTCACTTGTTCTATACGGTGACTGACACAGGCCTCACACATCTGGGTCTCAGGGCATTTGGATAATTGATTGGAAAAAGGAAGGTGGAATCACCCCATTGTAGCGACATTCCTGGGACCATAAGCTCTATGGGGCATCCTGAGGGCTTTGGGAAGTCGTTAAGTCATGCCCCTGCCCAGGTCCAGCCTTCCTCAAATACTCCGGGCACACTCTTTTCCTCCCGTTCTCCAGAGGACATTCTGCTCTTCCCACCTGGGAAACGTGTCCTGGAGTTCACAGCCCACCGAGGGCAGTTCCTCCCAAAGCTGTTCCCAGACCCCTTCTACTGTA
>NW_011888812.1:8990557-9002171 GCF_000151845.1 Pteropus vampyrus
CCAGCAGCAATCTCGCCGCCGGAGGGGCGGGGAGGGAGGGCGGCTGCGAGGACGTCAGAGGAGGGGGCCGGACCCAGGCTGGCGGGTGCGCCCGCACTCAGTACTACGTCAACCAGCACCCGCTCCCCGCCAACACGTGACTGGGCCCCCAACCCAGCTAGAGCCTTGGAGCCTTTCGGGTGGCAGAACCCTTAGGATTTTCTTAGGCTGTACTTCATGCTTTCTGTACGAAGACACTTGTACCCAAGAATGGCAGGAGGTCACACTGCCTTAGCGGGCAAATCAGGGCTTGAACCCAGGCCTTCTGGGTAGGGGTCATTTTAAAGGACTCCTAACGCTTTGTTCAGCCTCTCTGGCGGAGGAGGCCGTACCGTTGGGTCTTCAGAGAATGTTTCAAACACAAACACATAAAGCTGGAGATTTCCCATCTCTTGATCTTGCCAGGTGTTCCCAGTCTGTGAGAGGGGCAGCTGGCGCGCCAAAGGGAATTAGTGTGGTATTTGGAGTTGAGTCTGTACCTGCCTCTGGAGAAGATGATTGACATGATTCTGTCTCTACCTGCATCACCTCCTCGCCTGCGGACCTGGTAGTTTACCTTTATTACCTAATTTGATCTGCAGGAACTCTCATGTCCATTTACTGATGAGGAAGCCAAAGCTCGGAGGGGATGTGGGGCAGCTAGAAAACTCCAGTCATCCTGAACCCAAACTCAGGTTTGTAGGTTCCAAGTCCACCCCTCACACTCAGAGAAAGGACTTGTCTTAGAAGCACAAAGATTTTCAAATGCAGCAGCCAGGAGTCCAGAGTGGGGGAAATAAAAGAAATGCTACAATGAGGGGAAATTAGAATTCCAGGCATGAGGAGGACTGTCTTAGATCAGATAACAGTGATTTGGGGTGTTTTTCATTATGTGGAGTGTTTAATTCGACAAGCATTGGCTGTGAGTCGGTGGTGCTCTGGGCATGCCAGGCCAGCATGAGAAGGGGTGTAAACGATTCCTTCTACAACAGGGCTTTCGATCTTCCACAAAGCCGATGACTCCCAAGTGTATGATTGTTTTAGCCAGAACCTTTCTGCTGAGCTGCCAGTTGTGGTACCTCCCAGCATTTCAGTAAATAAACCACAGGCAAGGTTAGGCGTGCCGACCCCCACACCGTTGAAAATCCTCCTATAACTCCCTCAAAACGTAGCTACTAGTAGCCTGCTGTTGACCGGAAGCTTTACCAATAACATAAACAATCAATTAACACATATTTTGTATGTTATATGTATTATATACTGTAGTCTTACAATAAAGTAAGCTAGACAAAAGAAAATGTTAAGAAAATCATATAAGAAAATATGTTTACAGTATTTATTGAAAAAAATCCGCGTATAAGTGGGCCCGTGCAGTTCAAACCTGCGTTGCTCAAGGGTCAGCTGTGTTTTGTTACTTCTCACGATTTTGTGGGTTAGCTGGGTTAAGCTAGGCGGTTTTCCTGCTCAGCGTGATGTCTTCTGAGGCTGCAGTCAGGCTGAAACATCCAAGATGCTGTGCTACATGGCAAGCAGTTGGTGTTGGCTGCCATCGAGAGCACAATTGGGCTGTCAACCGTTGCACCTTGGTTCTCCTCCATGTGACTGGAGCATGGTGGCCGGGTTCCAAGAGGAAGGAAGCAGAAGCTGCTCGTTCTCTCAAGGCCTGGGCTCAGAAGTCCTAGAACTTCTTTAGAGCCACCCATGGGTGCATAGCATACAGCAGGCACTCGGTAACTGCTGAAAGAGTGAATGACATATCATTTCGTGCAGGATGACCAGTGATTTGGAAGGAATTCATTTGCTAAGCGAGCCTCACTTGATTAAATTGAGCCTCACTAAATAAATTCCACAGGTATTTATTTAGTGCCTGCTGCATGCCAGGCACATTTTCCTACTGAGCCCCATTTGCTGCCAAGTGTGGAGCCAAAGTCCCTCAGTGCCTGGTGGTAGACATAGTGTTCTCTCTCATTAGAGCTTCCCTGGGAGGCTTTCTTGGCTCCTGGGCCTAGCAATGCAAAACGTTCAGGGGAAATAAGAGGTTTAATTAATGCTGTCAGCTCAGATCTCCCAAGTCTGGGCTCTTCCCCTGGGAAAGCTCAATGCCACATAGCAGAGTCTGGGGTAGGGGTGAGGGAAAGGATGAAGAACACTTAATATCAGACATTGTCTGATGGAGATCAGACACCTGTCATGTGGTCCACCGTTACTATGGTTACATGGATGACAGCAGCTGCAGTGTCCTTCATCTTTAACGGGAAGAGGGACCCCAGCCCAAGAAGAATAGCTTGCCTTTCACCCCTTTCACACACAGTGAGCCCATGGCAGGGCTAGAGTAGTCCTCAGGAGATTTGAAACCCAGTTAAGTTATTAGGACTGTGGGTCAACTCGGCTACGTCTCATCACAGATGCAATTTTTGCTTCTTGGTGACTGATATCCAGGCAGTAGACTTTAATGACAATTCTCTAAGAAAAGGCATTAGTGGGTTCCTTTGGAAAATGAGATCGTCTCTGTTGAGAAAGGCAGTTGACAGAGTCAGCCGCATGGAACAGTTGAGACAGTCTAAGGCTGAGACCTGCAAATAATTGGAAATGCTGGGGCCACCAGACTGCCGAGGGCAGACAGAGCGGGAAGCTCGGGAGAACTTCTGCAAGGCTAAAGATCTCCGAAGGTTTCCAGGCCTCTTGACAAAATGTCACCATTGTTATTTTGATTGATATTTTACTTGTGGGATGATTAAATAATCTAAGTAAACACTCTGAATTTCTAAGGTATTAAAATGCTTTTACCTAGAGGAAAGGGTTTCAAATATAAAAGGTTCTCTAATTTAGCAAACATTTATGGTGTCTACATATCATGCTAGGCAGAAGGGAGAAAAATACGCAAGCAGAATAACTGAATTTTAATGTTGGAAGGATTTCCGAGGTCACCTTGTAGAATGTTTTCTATTTGCCAATGGGGAAACTGAGGCCCGGAGAGAGTGTGGTTTGCTGAATGGAAGGAGTGAATGACAGAGCTGGGAAGGTCTTGTGGGTCGAGGTAGATTAGATTCTGCTGCAGTAACAAATAACCTCAAAACCTCAGGGATGAAATCAATAAAAGTTTCTCTTGCTTCTATCACAGTTCAAGGAGGGTCATGTGACTCATCTGGACCACTCATCTCCATTCGGCGACTCAGGAATCTGGGTGTTTTTTCTTGTCTTGTGACTCCTCTACTTCCAGCCAAGTAGATGGGGAAGAGCAAGCACATCGAAGGCCGCTTTTGACATTTCAAAGCCCATGGCTGGAGACATAGTTTCCACCCCATGGCATTGGTTAGAATTCGGTTATATGACAAATCTAACAACAAAAGAAACTGGAAAATATAGAGGAGAAGCATGAGTAAGAGTAGTCTCTGCCAAGGAAGCCAAAGCTTAGGGCTTCTTGTCTAATGTGTATTTCTCTAACTCATTCATTAGTTCGATAATTTTTTTGAGTTTCTACCACGTACCAGGCACTGTTCTGGGTGATGCAGCAAAGAGAGTGAGCAAAACCCGGCAGGATTCTTCCCATCATGGAGTTTACATTCCCATGGAGAAGATGGACGATAATCATTCATGATACAGATACATGTGAGATTACTGTGATGCAAGCCAAGAAGGACAGGTTCAGGGTTGGGATTTGACTTGTTCCAAGACAGCAAGGAAGGCTTCCCAGAGGAAGGAGCAGTTGGACCGAGGTCTAAAAGAGTAAAGGTAACTCAGCAAAGAAGGAAAAAGAATGCTCAAGGCAGAGAAACAGTACGTGCAAGGACCCTGTATGAAATTACACAGTGGGCACTAGCAGCTGTGTACTTACTGGTCAACCAGCTCTTGGGACAGGGGTAGGGGTGGGGGATTGATTTTTAGCACTTGTCGATTTCTCTGATGTAAATAAATCAACACCACAGTCAATTTCCAGCTACTAACAAATTCCTGAATATTTACAAATTGGCTCTGCAAGCTGGTAGGAACCAGCTTCGGCACACAACTGGGAGAAACTCTGTGTGAGATGAGCCTAAAGGGAGAAGCAGGGGACAGGCAACGGGGCCTGTAAGCCGTGATGAACGTTTATTGAGTATTTTTAGGCAGGGGAACATGATATGATCAGATTTCTGCTTTAAAAACATCCTCCGGCTGCGGTATTGAATATAGATTGGAGAGGGACAAAGTGGACGCTGGTGGACTAGAGAGGAAGTTGCAGCAAGCATCCAGGAGAAGGATACCAAGCTTCCCTTTAGACATGTGTGGCCGGATGACAGGCTGAAATTGTTGATAGCGTGAGGAGAGGGCAGGTGTAGTGGGCAAGTCACTCTCTCTGTCGGCTCCCACTTTTCAGCTCTGTGTTTTACTCTCTCATTTGATGACTCTGTGGTTCGCCAAGCTAACTGGTTCTCTGCTGCTAACTGCAGATTTGCCAAGCCCTGGACCCTGCCAAAGGTGGGGTGTACAGGAAGAAGCTGCCTGGGATAAGGGGGTGGAGATCCTGGAGCGCCAGCAAGGTGATGCAGACTCCGGAGAGCTGAGACACTCACTGGCAGCAGGGCGAGTAGGTAAGGAGCTCAGTAGAGGCCCAGGAGTGAGGCACACTCTCGGGATTCAGCCGCTGGCTCTGAGAAATGTTGGGGCCACATCTTAAGGCAGAAAGGAGAGAGGGGTTGGATCTGGTGGTCCCTGATACAGAAATCCAAGTCTGTAAAAGGTAGAGAAACAGTCTAGAGTTGGAGCAAACTGCAGCATCATTTCCTGAACACTGCTGGTTGCCTCCTGCCTTGGCAGGTCATTTTCAACAACCCAGTAATCTTTCAAACCCCTAATTCCATTTCAGCACAGGATGAAATAACGCATTCTGATTCTCAGAGGCACAGCCCCTCAACTCCACCCGATTTCTCTCAGAGCTGGTCTAAAGGCTCCCTTTCTCTCTAAGTTTCTAGAATCTATAAAGTTTATGGGGCTTCGTCAGGAGGGTTTCGCCTGCCTGGTTGGGGGATGATCAGCACTTGTAAGATGCAGTGCTTAACTTTGTAGGGGAACATAGATTCCTTTGAGAATCTAAAAAAAGCGATTTCCTTTTTCAGAAAAAAAGTTTGACTGCAATACATACAAAACTTTGTATGTACTCCTAAATTATTCGAGGACCATGTGGGGTTTTCTGGAAGTTCATGGACCCCGATGGAGAGTCTTTCATATGACTGAAAGAATAGTGAACTTGAAATCAGAAGAAATAATTAAAATCCCTTGTCTTTATGTGCATAGGGCTACGTGACCCATTGGCAAGTAACCTTAATTTTTCTAAGCCTTAATTTCTTTATCTGTAAAGTGGGGATGATCATCTCTACTTCTTGGAGATGTTATGAGGATGACCTAGAGGATAATGCTGTATAAATAAGAGAGGATGCTCAACTGATGTTAATTTAAGAATGAGAATTATCCTCTTTGCTTCAGGCCCTTTAATTTCTTACTAAAGCAGCTTAGCCTAGTGAAAAGAGCAGATATTAAAGTCCCCCGGGTATGTGTTGTTCTAGCTCTGTTGCGATTAGCTGAAATACCCTGAATACATTAGTCAGCTTGACTTGCTTGGGCTTAAGTTTTTTCATTTGTAAAAATGGTATGCTATATTGTTCGCAAAGATGGCTGCAATTATCTCCTTCCTGTGTCCACATTCTTCGCAGTATTATGACTTCATAAAGAAGTAGGTGGTCTGCTGGTTCACTCCTTAATCTGGGCTGGCCTTGTGACTTGGTATGACTAGAAAACTGTGCTGAAAGTGACATTGTGCCCATTCTGAGGCTAGGCCTGAAGAGACCTTGGATGCTTCTACTCTTAGTCATGGAATCCTGCCCAGCCACTATGGGGAGGAGCCTAGGCCAGCTTGCCCTAGGACGAGAGATCAACTAGCCCATTGTCTCCATCACCCCAGCCCAAAGCTACCAATTCCCAGAAGCAGAGCTGTGCAGTTGACTGGCAGCGCATCACAGACACATGACTGAGACCAGTCGAAGGTAGAATCACTCAGCTGAGCACCCCAAAGTGCTAACTGCAGAATTATGAACTAAATTAAAATCATGAGTCATTTTAAGCCACTATGTTTTAGAATGCTTGGTACACATCAAGAGCTAACCGATTGATGGATTTAAATGGTAAATGATATTCTGGCCTTCATGGGATTACTGTGAGGGTTCGTATGTATGTAAGGCACCTAGCGCTGGGCCTGGTACACAGAATTTGCACGATAAATGGCTCTGATTATTGTTCTGAGTTCCCAAAGGGAGCCTTACCAAGCACTTCCAGTCATGCCTGATGGGTACACCAGGCCATTAGTAAGTGTAAGAATCAATCTCGGGGACCCCAACACTTAAGAAGGGAACAGCTGTAGTTCTCTCACCCAGCCTCCACTAAACCAACTTTCCAGACTGGCCCAAGCTCTCCACTCCTTCTGGAAAACTTGCTGCCTGATGCCCACAGCCTGGTGAAGCCTCACGGCCAGCAGCCCCCTCTCTAGTTACCCTCAGCCTTCCTCCCCTTCCAGTTAAGTCATGTACTCAGGGTTAATTGTGTTTGTCTCCAAATTGTCGTATGTCAGGAAATCTCATTATTCAATTATATAGTTTAATTAATTAATTAATATGTCAACTAATAAAAAAGAAGTATGAAGGCAAGCTAGTTCTATGAAAACTAAGGCGAGTACTTTGGAAAGACTCATAAAAGTAAGTTGCTTTTAGAACTTCTGTTAAAAGATCTGAGCAAGGTATCTGTGAAAGGTTGGAAAAATCACGAAATTCTAGGATTCTACCATCAGATTCCTAGGCAAGTGTCTGTAAGTTCTTCCTCCACCGTAAAGAAAGCAAGACTGGAGATCATAGATGATGCATCGTGGTGTGTATAAAACGAAATGATGTTAACGTTTATGATGTGCTCGCTACGCGCCAGGCAGGGCTCTGAGCGTTTTGTCTGTGCTGATGTGTGTAATAAACTTTCAGAAAGATGGGCAGAGCTCTAATCAGCAAGAGGTGGGAAAATAATGATAACCATGATTTAGATGAAAAAAAAAGTGCTTAGGTGTGCGTGCATGTCATTTTTAACTTTTTATTGAAGTGTAACATACAAGTTAAAGTGCACGGATCGTAACTAGGCTTAGTGGATCGTCACATAGTGAACGCACCTGTCTATGCAGCACCCAGATCAAAAAACAGAACAATACTCACACCTTAGGAATTCTTCAGGCATCATTTTCTAGGATTCCGCATTTTAACCAGAATTTTCACATAGGCTGACTAGCTTTGGTTCTCATAGGGTCAAACTTGAGCAAGCTTCTCTGGCGGAGCTCCCTATAGGGCTGGGAAGAGGGCCCCCACTGGGCTGCCCCGCAAATGGGAGGATGCTGCCGCCTAGAGGATGTAACCGGAAATGGACCCTCCCAGGTCTTCCAACTTCTTTCTACATGAGGCCTTCCTTCTCTGACCTTATCTAAAATGACCAGCCCTCTGCCCCATAACTCCGTTTCCCTTTATTGCCTTACTTTTAATATTACTTAATAGTCCATATAATTTCATATAATGTCATAGCCTGGGCCAGCGGTCATGCAAGCGGAAGGTAGTCCTGTGCCTTGGTCAAGCCGGAGCGCTGTGGCACTTGGAGTGAACCCAGGTCCTGCCCGGAACTGGCTTGGTGGCTTGTGACAAAGCAGTTTAATCTCGGGAAGGCTCAGTTTTGCTATCTACCAATGGACAGAACTAAACACTAGAGTGGGTGTGAGGTGCTCGGCTTAACGCCTGGCAGGCGGTAAGGGCTGGGTTGTTGGAAATTATTACCATTATTACTGTGAAAGGAAAACTAGAGGTCGTATGGTGCAGGGGAAGCATTTTTATGGTTGTTATTGAAAAATATTTTTCCCCCAGAGATTTTATGGAACGTTGACTTGTACACAAAAGACAAGCTGCTCCGGTAGAAGGGAGAGTAGGGAGAAGAGTCGCCTGGGACCCCTCATCGCCACGCCCCCTCTCCCTACTTTACATACCACATACCTGTAAAAGCTTCAAAGCCACCCCCAAGCTCTCGTGAAGGTGCCGACGGTAATAGTTGGGGACACTAAGGTCCAGAAAGGAGCAGGGTCTTGCCCAGGACACACCAATGCTGTGGCCATTCTGGGCTGAGACCCCAGACCTTCTCTCTGCTACTACCCAGATCTTTCACAGGGTTATTTCTTGGCTGGTAAATTAAGGGCCTAAGGGGTCCTCACGAGAGATAATCTCTTTTCTCTTCACTCAAACCACAGTGGATTTGGGGAGATTTTTTTTTGAAGGAGACGATTGCATATCAGAGAAGTCTCAGAGGCCAAGTCAAGTTGGCGAATTTGAAGAGCTGTGTAGACAAAGCCAGGGCCCATCCGGTGTCACCGAGCAAAAACACCAGAGGGGTTTGGGGAATTATTGAGAAAAACAAATCAGATAATCAATGAAAAGCACTTTGAAGATTGCTAAGTGCTTAATAAATGACAAGATGTTTATTGTGTCATCAATATCATCATTACGCTTTATATTAATCAACAAGCTTGGAAGTGGTTCTAATTGGGAGGAGAAGAATTAATGCTATGAAAAAAAAAAGCAAAACCATGAATAAAAATCACAAAATGCCAACTTCTGGGCCCCACCTCTAGAGAGGCTGATTCAAGGTCATTGGTCCAGATCTCAGCTACTCACGTCATAGCCACAGCCAGTTGCTCAACTTCTCGTAAGCCTCAGTGTTCTCATCTGTAGGAGGCGGGGAGGATGGTTAATATTAAGGTTGTCAAGTCAACGGGAATAAAATAATGTTAATGGCAACAAAAAAATGTTAGCTCTGATTAGTTGGGCCCTGGTGGCAAACACTAGAACCCAGAGGTTGTCTAATACCCTCTCTATGGTGAGCCTCATGTTAAAGGTATTGTTAGGTGTGTGTGTGTGTGTGTGTGTGTGTGTGTGTGTGCGCGCGCGTGTGTGTGCATCTGTGTGCATATGTGTGTGTATGTGTGTGTCTCTCCAATCAGTGGTTCTCAACTGAGGACAATTTTGCCTTTCAGAAAACATTTGGCAATATTGTAGACATTTTCGGTGCGAGGGGGGAGTTGCATGTAACTGGTAAAGGGTGGAGATGCTGCTAAAGATCCTAAAATGCACAAGACAGGCTCCATTCTCCAACAAAAAATTATCCAGCCCCAAAGGTCAATAGTGCTGAGGTTAAGAACCCCGTCCTGGTTAGAATGCACGCTCTACGAGGACAGGTGTTAATGTATCTGTTCACCGCTGTATCCCAGACCACAGCAGTGTGCTTGGTCCACAATAAATACTGAATGAAGGAATGATTGACACGAATAAATAACAATCAAGGTTCCCAGAGGGTAGAGATGTCTGTGGAGCTGGGTGAGTGCACGGTTTGGCTGCAGACCTGATACCCTCCCTGAGGAGTCACCGAATCTGGGAGGAAGGGTCCCAAGCCTGGTGGGGGGTAGAGGGGTGGGATAGAGTGAGCTCCAGGAGGCTGGGTCTGTATGCAGGTGGGAGGGTGAATTGCAGGTTCCTGCAGTCTGCACCAGGCACACCATCCCGGGAAAGCCATCAGAAAACTCTCATGCAGCAATCACCAAGGGCAGAGATTCATTCCCCTCAGTGTCTCTGGAGGCAGGGACCATGGGAGCCCTCACCACTGCAGGCACCTGGGAGACCTCGCCAGGTTGTTCCATCAGGCAATTCTGAGTTGTCCTGGGTGGGGCGGGGAGGGCTGGAGACAGCACTAGGGTTGCTTTGCAAAGCACTTAGGGCAAATTTTCTAGAGTCTGCTGATTCCAGCAATTCTCCAAGTTTTCTGCGTTGTTTTGTTTTTAGTGATTACTGCCTGCCCTAAAAGTGCTACCTCCGCACTTCTAAATTTTTGAAAAGAAGAGAATCCACACCAGCAAATCTCAGTAACTCACTAACACTGATCCAGCTTCCCTTTAGTGGAACCAAGGAGGCCCCAACTTCCATTCCCTGCTCCTCCCACAGAGCAGTGAAACCCAGAACCCTGGGAGGGTACAAGGCAGACTCAGGGTGCTGTCCTTGGAAACCACATCTTCATGAGCCTTCCCACAAGTCCACACCACAGCGGCTGACAGAGGGGCCTTGGGAGTGGGGCCCAGAGCGTCGTCCGGGGGATTTTCATGGGGTTACTGGAGTCTCACTCGAGTTTTCCAGGAGTACAGGGCTGAGTTGGTACCTCCAGTCTTTGAAAAGTGCAAAATAAGCTTTGAGATCAAGACATACATGCATTTGAACAATGTTTAAAGTACTACATTTAATTTTACTTGAATTTAACAGAAGAAAAAGAAATTGAGGTCACGCTCAATGAATTTCTGAACTTCAGATAAATGCCCTTCTCTATAAGATACTAATGTAAAAGATTTTTAAGATGAAAAATCAGTGTGGAAAATTAGAGCCACTATAGTTTTCTTAACTCCATGTTTTAATTGGAAGCAGAACAGATTAACGTCCTTCTAAGAGAGAAGAGAAAATTAGTACCACTAATAACGACCCCACCTACCTTCCCCACCTCTGAATATTATTATTATTGTTGTCGTTGTTATTTATTTTGTCCAAGTTTATATAAAGCATAGACATTGCGTTCTGACACCATCAAGGCTTTTGAGACAGAAGTCGTTTACCAAATCGTTCATCCTTTCTTCCCGCATATAAAGGGACTGCAGTCCCAGCCTCCTTTGCAATTGGATGTACCCATCCTCTAGATGATGGCCTGTGAGCAGAAGGGCCGTGTGCCACTTGCTGGCCTGGCCTATAAAAGCTACAGTGAATGATCTTCCCAGCCCATTGGCTGGACGCTTGAGAACCGAGCACACCTGGGTGCCCAGGCTGAACGCTGTGCGGCCACAAGATGACAGATACTGGCACCATGAATCGCCAACGAGAGCAGAGCTGCCACCAATGAGGAAACAGCTACTTTGGAATTTATGTGATCCAGAAATAAACTTCTGTCATGTCTGAGCCCTTATAAGCCTTCAGTGTGTTTGTTAAGGTCGTTAACACGACCTTCACTAGTACCTTTGTTCTACAATTAAATGGACACAATAATCTCTGCAGTTTTGCCAATCATGGGTTTTTTATTTTGATTGGTTGGTTTCATCCAGAAGTAGATGCTTTTAGAAAATCTCGTAATAGTAATAATGGCTAAGATTTACTGAGCTCTTACTATATGATAGACCTTGTATAAATTACTCTACATATATTAATTGGTGTAATGTGTACAACAATCCTATGATGTGTTAATGTCATCTTCATCATACAGATAAGTAAACTGAGGCACAGGGTAGGTTGTATAAAATCACACAGCAGATGAGTTCCAGAGCTGGATTTCACAAGTTCAAGCAGCCTGGCTCTGAGTTCATTTATGGCTCTAAGAATTATTCACATCTGTACTTTCCAGGGGCCACCATGAGGAGGGGGTCGGCCTGAGACACAAGCCCTCAGAGGAGAGAAGGACCCAGAAATGAAGACTCGGAAACAACAGTTCCAGGATTCAGCTCTGCCTGACGTGAGCACAACCTTTGGTTCAC
>NW_011888812.1:9002521-9004964 GCF_000151845.1 Pteropus vampyrus
TAATATTGTCATGATTTATCCTTTTAGTTAGCCACTTTGGTGGGGTAGGTTTTGTTCACCCTAGGCAAAAGAATCACTAAACCTTTGTTTCTTTGAGAAACAAAAACTAACTAAACTAAACTGAATTGACTTGGGCCTCCTGCCTCCACCGTAAGGAAAAAGCTTAGGTTCGAGTATCTGGCACAGGTGCTTCTCCAAGGAAGGTGGAATGGCTTATTCTCTTACTTAGTTTAGTGCTTAGGGCCTATGGAGGGCCATGGAATCTCCAACTAAATTTAATTGTTATTGACATTTAGTGAGTCATAAAATCCTGATTTCCTGCCTGCACCCCCAGCTGTAAAGTAACAGTTTGTCACAGCCCATAAACACCCCTTGGTCACCGGGCCCTATTCCCGCCTGGTGCCTATGGTGCTGGTTAATGAGCATAAAGCAAAGGCCCCCTGGACAGCAATTCTCTCCCTTTTGTCTCCCCCACCCTGGTTCCTCTGTCTTGCTCCTCAGTCTTGACAGGCCTGGCTTGTCCACTGAGCAGTGGCCAGAGTGGCAAGCCGTCCCCAAGGACAGGCGAGGGCTCTGTGCTGAGAGCTGGTGGTCTCAAGCGCTCAGTTTAAGTGGGCCCATCTTGAGGCAAGGGAACAGCAGGAGCCACCGTCCCCAACGAAGCCTCACTTGGTGACTATGCCTTGCTCAGGCTATAGGGGTGAGAGGGCTCAGAAGCCTGGCCCACATCTTAACCCTCTCTCTCGGGGCCCCTGCCTCCTGTGCCAGGCCCCGCGGTTCCATCCTCGGCACACTCTCCCCTCTACCGTGGCCTCCAGTGAAGTCAACGCAATTTGTGCTCTCGCATGGGGTGGGATGCCATCCACCTCAAACAAGAAGACTGGCTTAGGTGCTCGTTACGGCTTACCTGCCTTCCTCTGCTGAGTTGAGTTTACCTTAAGGACATGAGCATATGTTGTTCATTCCTGTATCTCCAGGCACTAAACACGGTGCTAGGCCTGGTCCAGGTGCTCAGTGCCTTTCTGAGGAAGAACGATGGAGAAAAGAAAAAAAGGCAAAGAAAGAGCAGGAACTTGAGCCATATAGAACCCACTGGGTTTCTGAGACAGACAGGTGTCTTGAATATGGAATATTATTTCTTGGAATACATTCTCCGCGGATACAATAGAGAGGAGGTTTTGTGTGCAGTGGAGGGTATACTGGACAGGCAGTCAAGAGTCTCCTGGTGACATCGGACGAGCCTCAGTTTAATACCTGTCAAGGAGAAAGTTGGAGAGTTTCTCTCTAGAGTCTTCTTTGTCCAACGTTCTGAGAATGAATAAAAGATGACCAGTGAGCTTCATTTATGGTGCTTTTAGTACACAAATATTTCAAATGTTAAGATAGTCATTTATCATTTTTTCTTTCATGGCTTATACCTTTTTGTGTTTTAAGAAAACATCTCCTACTCTGAAGTAAAAAAGATATTCTTCTATATTTTATTCTAGAAGTTTTAAACTTTTTTTACATTTAAGTCATTAATCTATCTGGGATCTATTTATGTATTTGGTTGGAGGTAGGGATATAATTTCATTTATTTCATTAAGATAATTGGTTAATCGACTAACCCGTATTGACTTACAATGTCACCTCTTTATAGTCATGTGGGAATATAAAGCTTCCATATATTTTTCTGGGTTCCCTATTCTGTCCCATTGATCCATGTTTTTATTCTTGCATCCATACCACACAATCTTAATGATATTGGCTTTATATGAAATCTTAGTATCTGCCAGGACAAACTCTACTAACTTCAAAATTGTCTTAGCTATTCTTGCTCTTCCGTAGACATTTTTAGAATCCATTTGTCAAATATAATGAAAACCCTTTTGAAGATTATGATTGAAATTGAATCGAATTTAGAAGATAATTTGGAGGAAATTGACATATTTATGATGTCAAATCTTACCGGCAATGAACATCTCTTATCCCTTCATTTCTGTGGCTTTCTTTAATGTTTTTAAATAAAGTCTTACTGGTTGCTGAATAAAGCAACTTGTAAATCTTTTGCAAAATTTATTTTTTGCTTACTTATTTTTATTCTTATTATAAATAGAATCTTTTTAAAATTACTTTTTCTAGCTCTTTGGTGCTAGGATATAGAAATGCATTTTATTTTGCTAATTGATTTTATATACAGTAATCTTGGCCAAAGTTTCTTGGTTCTAATAGTTTGTCTGTAGATTATCTTGGGTTTTCTATGTAGGTAATTTTGTTTCTTCCTGTTCAATCTTTATTTTATTTCTTTTTCTTTTATTACTGTGTGTCCAGAACCTTCAATTCAATATTGAATGAAAACAGATAACATATTCTGCTCTACTGATGCAGTTTATTTTTAAATTATAACCGTAAAAAGTCTATTTGGATTTTCTAATTTTTTCTTTCTTTATGTTTTATTTTAAAC
>NW_011888812.1:9005014-9008668 GCF_000151845.1 Pteropus vampyrus
CTTTCTTTAATGTTTTTAAATAAAGTCTTACTGGTTGCTGAATAAAGCAACTTGTAAATCTTTTGCAAAATTTATTTTTTGCTTACTTATTTTTATTCTTATTATAAATAGAATCTTTTTAAAATTACTTTTTCTAGCTCTTTGGTGCTAGGATATAGAAATGCATTTTATTTTGCTAATTGATTTTATATACAGTAATCTTGGCCAAAGTTTCTTGGTTCTAATAATTTGTCTGTAGATTATCTTGGGTTTTCTATGTAGGTAATTTTGTTTCTTCCTGTTCAATCTTTATTTTATTTCTTTTTCTTTTATTACTGTGTGTCCAGAACCTTCAATTCAATATTGAATGAAAACAGATAACATATTCTGCTCTACTGATGCAGTTTATTTTTAAATTATAACCGTAAAAAGTCTATTTGGATTTTCTAATTTTTTCTTTCTTTATGTTTTATTTTAAACATTTTTTCTATAATCCATAGGCATTACATTTATTTTTTTCCTACTTTCTTTAGAAAAAAATTCAAGCTCCTAGAAAACGTAAAAAATAATTTGATGAATACTCATGTACCTTCTTACCTATATTTACCAACTGTTAACATTTTGCTACACTGGTTCGATGTCTCTCTGTATTAATACACACACACACACAGACACAGACACAGAGACACAGACACACACACACACACACACACACACACACACACACACTTTCCTTTCACCAAACCATTCAAAAGTGAGCTTTAAAAATCATGGTATTCATCACTAAACACTTCAGCACACACGTCCCAAGAAGAGGATATTTCTCTATTCCACCTCATTGCTATTACCACACCTAAGAATATGATATTAATTCAATAACTTCATCCAACACACAATCTATACTCAAACTTCTTTGATATCCTCAAAATAGATTATGCAGCTTTTTAAAAAAAATATGAAATACAATCAGATTCTACCCACTGCATTTGGCTTTATGTCTCTTTAGTCCTTTTCAATCTACAACAATTTTCTCTATTCCCTCAATTCTTGTTTTAGTTTCTTTCAATAAGCATTATGTCATGAACTTCATCAATGCCATTGTGTATAGCAAGAGTGTTCACTTATTCTTAATGCTGAGTGATATTCCGTAGTGCATGAATCCTCCACAATTTATTTACATATATTAATGGTGGTATTTGGGTAGTTTTCAGTATTTTGCTCTTATTAATATTGTTGTTGATAATATCCTTGCACATATCTCCTGGTGAACATATACATATACCTAGGAAGGGAATTGTAGGTCTTTGGATAGGTGTGTGTTCAGCTCTAGTAGATACCGCCAGTTTTCCAAGTCGTTTTATCAATTTGTTCTCCCACTAGCAATGTGTAAATGTTTGGGTCGCTCCATTGAGTATTGTCTTTTTAATTTTGGTCATTCTGGTAAGTGAGTTATAGTTTCTTATTGTGTTTTTATTCTGCATTTCCTGATAACAGATAGAGTTGAGCACTTTCTCACATGTCTATGGATCAAGTTGGGAAAAGTGGACATCTTAGCAATATTTATATCTTCTTTAATTTATCCAAAAATGTTTTATGGTTTTCAATGAAAAGATTTTGCACACCTTTTATTAAATTTATGCCTTGATATTTGATGTTCTATGGTGCTACTGTAAAAGGTTTCACTTTAAAATTTTTGTTTTCTGTGTGTTATTACTGGTTTGTAGAAATATAATTGAGTTTTCCTGTTGGCTTGGAATCCAATAACCTTTTAAACTGACTAATTAATTCTAATAATTTAACTATAGATACTTTAGCATTATCTACAAATGCAATCATATTTGCAAACAATGACTGTTTCATTTCTTCCTTTCCAATATTTACATAATTTAATTCATTTACTTTCTTATATCATTAGCATAATGTTGAATACAATGCAATGCTGGATAAAAGAGATTATAGCACGTGTCCTTGTCTTATACCTGATCTTAGAGGAGAAAGCTTTCAAAAATTCACCATTAAGTATAATATTCTCTGTAAGTTTTTTGTAGCTACCCTTTATCAGGTTAAGGAAGTTGCTTTTCATTCTAGTTTGCTAAGAAATTTATTTTTTTATTAAGAATGGGTATTAATATTTATCAGACAATTTTTGATGCATCTGTCAAGGTGGTCATATGGCTTTTTCCTCCATTGATCTATCAGTGTGGTTAATGACACATCGATATTTTGAATGACATTGATATTTAGATATTAAAGCAACTTCGTGTACCTGGAATCAACATCGCTTGTCTATGATGTGTCGCTCTTTTTATATATTGCTGGATTTGGCTTTTCACTATTTAAAAATTTTTGATTTTTGCATCTAAGTTTTAAAAAAATTCACTATAGTTGTTTTTTTTTGTTGTTGTTGTCGTTTTTCTGTAACATCCTTTTTAGGTTTTAGTAGCCAAGTTTTCTTGGCGTTATAAAATGAGTTGAGAAATGTCACCCTCTTTTTCTGTTTTCCAGAAGAATGCATGTAAGATTGCTATTATTTTCTCCCTAAACCGATGAAAGAATTCTCTCATGAAGCCATGTGAGCCCAGAGTTTTCTTTCTGGGAAGACTATTATTAATCGATTCAATTTATTTAACAGATTAAAACAATTCAAATTGTCTGTTTATTCCTTTGGTCATTTGGCAGGTTTATCACTTTTTAAAAAACACTTGTCCCAATTTAGTAAGATTTTAAAAATTGATTCAAATAGTGACTTATAATGTCTTCTTTATATATTTTAAAGTCTATAAAATCTGTAACAATGTCCTCCTTTTGTCTCTTATAATAATAATTTATGTTTTCTCCCTTTGTTCTTCATCAGTTTTGCTAGAGGTTTATACATTTTGCTAATCTTTTCAAAGAAACAATTTTAGGCTTAATTGATTTGTCTCTATAGCGTGTTTGCTTTCTATTGCATTCATTTCCAATTTTGTCTTTATTATTTCCTTCTTACTTTCATTGGGTTTAATTAGCTGTTTTTTCTATTTTACTGAGGTAGGAGTTTCCCTGGAACCTTGTGCAAATGCCAGCCCTACTTCAAGCTCAAGTCCATCCTAGGGTCACCTTCCTCTTCACTCGCACTCCTACTACCTTCTCCTGCACCCCGGATTAGGGCCAGCGGGGTGCCCTTCCTTGGGAGCCCGGAACAAGGGACAGTCTCTCACCTTGACTGAAATTCAACACCTGCATTGGCCCTGGCTGGAGGAACAGCTGAAAATTTTGTGGGGTTCATCTTCTCTGGTCTCAAGTGCTCAGCAAAACCATAGTCTTCCAGCACTCAAAGGTCCCCAGTGCAGCCCAGCCTGTCTTTGAAGAGGTGTTTTGTTTTGTTTGGTTTTTGTTTTGTTTTGTTTTCTCTCAGCCAGAAAGTCCTTCCCCACCCCTCCTAGGGGAAAGGTTCTAAGTATCAACTCACTTAGAGAAAATCTATTAGTCTCCTGCTATAGCACATGCTCTGAGGAGGGTAGTCTCTATCTCTCAGAATGAAAGCTACATATTCTCATACAGAGTTGTGAGGAGAGTGGCATCTTCTGTCTCTGCCCTGTTTGGGGTAGAGGTTTGTAGTATCCCAGAAGCTCAGGCTTAGAGAAGTTCGGGGCCTAGCTTCAGCTCGTATGAGTGCCTGTGTTGCCTTTGAAAAAA
>NW_011888812.1:9008718-9012545 GCF_000151845.1 Pteropus vampyrus
AATGCATGTAAGATTGCTATTATTTTCTCCCTAAACCGATGAAAGAATTCTCTCATGAAGCCATGTGAGCCCAGAGTTTTCTTTCTGGGAAGACTATTATTAATCGATTCAATTTATTTAACAGATTAAAACAATTCAAATTGTCTGTTTATTCCTTTGGTCATTTGGCAGGTTTATCACTTTTTAAAAAACACTTGTCCCAATTTAGTAAGATTTTAAAAATTGATTCAAATAGTGACTTATAATGTCTTCTTTATATATTTTAAAGTCTATAAAATCTGTAACAATGTCCTCCTTTTTGTCTCTTATAATAATAATTTATGTTTTCTCCCTTTGTTCTTCATCAGTTTTGCTAGAGGTTTATACATTTTGCTAATCTTTTCAAAGAAACAATTTTAGGCTTAATTGATTTGTCTCTATAGCGTGTTTGCTTTCTATTGCATTCATTTCCAATTTTGTCTTTATTATTTCCTTCTTACTTTCATTGGGTTTAATTAGCTGTTTTTTCTATTTTACTGAGGTAGGAGTTTCCCTGGAACCTTGTGCAAATGCCAGCCCTACTTCAAGCTCAAGTCCATCCTAGGGTCACCTTCCTCTTCACTCGCACTCCTACTACCTTCTCCTGCACCCCGGATTAGGGCCAGCGGGGTGCCCTTCCTTGGGAGCCCGGAACAAGGGACAGTCTCTCACCTTGACTGAAATTCAACACCTGCATTGGCCCTGGCTGGAGGAACAGCTGAAAATTTTGTGGGGTTCATCTTCTCTGGTCTCAAGTGCTCAGCAAAACCATAGTCTTCCAGCACTCAAAGGTCCCCAGTGCAGCCCAGCCTGTCTTTGAAGAGGTGTTTTGTTTTGTTTGGTTTTTGTTTTGTTTTGTTTTCTCTCAGCCAGAAAGTCCTTCCCCACCCCTCCTAGGGGAAAGGTTCTAAGTATCAACTCACTTAGAGAAAATCTATTAGTCTCCTGCTATAGCACATGCTCTGAGGAGGGTAGTCTCTATCTCTCAGAATGAAAGCTACATATTCTCATACAGAGTTGTGAGGAGAGTGGCATCTTCTGTCTCTGCCCTGTTTGGGGTAGAGGTTTGTAGTATCCCAGAAGCTCAGGCTTAGAGAAGTTCGGGGCCTAGCTTCAGCTCGTATGAGTGCCTGTGTTGCCTTTGAAAAAACGGCCAAAGCCGCAGAGGGAACTTGCATGCTTCCCACAGTCCTGGGTTCCTTTATTTGCACCTGCTTGTATGTCCTAGTTTTAAAATACTTTATTTTTTATAGTACAGTCATTGAAAATAATAACAAAAGAGAAAAGTAAAAATAAAAACACCCACGGGCTTGTCAAAATGAGTAAATACAGTAGACCTACCCCCAAGACTGGCTTAGCCCGTCTGTCCTCTCTGAAACTTTGTACAGCTGTAGGTGTGGGTAGGGTTGCACAAGAAAAATATGAAGAACACTTTGTTGATCATGATAAATTTAGAGTGTGCACTACTTCTTGGAATTCAGTTAATAATAGCAAGTTGACACAAGAGTTACTGAATTTATTTAACTGGAGCATAGTTTTGAAACCAATATGCTTTTGTTTCAAAGTCAAATCATTCCTCTGAAAGACATGAACCAGTTATGTCAGTGTGGATGCATAAATTAAAGAAAAATATTTTCAAGTATTTGATTCAGTTATTGGAAAACTTTTTAGTTAGTAAAATAAATATAACAAAATGTACCATTTTAACCATTTTAAAGTGCACAGTCAGTGGCATTAAGTACATTCACAACCACATCACTCCAGAACTTTTTCTTTTCCCGAGAAAGCAAACTTGTACCCATTACCAATCACCCGCCGTCCCTCCCGTCTCCCCGCCCGGAACATGACACCCACTGATCTGCCTGTTTACTCACGTCGTAGCAGGTGTCAGTACTTCGTTCTTTTTTATAGCTCAGTATCCATTTCACGGATATCCTACATTTATTGTATCCATTCATCAGTTGATGGACATTGGGGTCGTTTCTTTCTTTTTGCTCTTATGAATAACACTGCTATAACATTTGTTTACAGGTTTTGTTTAAACATCTATTACCAATTATTTGGGGTGTAAACCTAAGAATGGGAGTGCTGCGTTAGATAATAATTCTATGTTTAACTTATTGAGGAACTGCTAAACTGGTATGCACAGTGGTTGTACCATTTTATAACCCAACTAGCAACTATAAGTGCTGCGATTTCTCCACATTCTCTCCAACACTTACTATTTTCTGTTTTATTGATTTAACTGTCCTAGTGGGTATAAAGTGATATCTCATTGTGGTTTTGATTTGCATTTCTTGAGTAAACAATGACATTGTGCATCTTTTCATGTGATTGTTGATTCTTTATACATCTTTGTAGATATGTCTATTCAAGTCTTTTGCCCATTTTTAAATTGGGTTGTATTTTTGAGGGGGTGTTGATTTGTATGAGTTCTTAACAGATTCTGGATGCTAGACCCTCAGGTATATGATTTGTAAATATCTTTTTCAATTCCGGGGTTGTCTTCACCTTCTTGATAGTGTCCTTTGATGCACAAAAATTTTTAATTTTTATAAAGTCTAACTTATCTATTTTTTTATTTTGTTACTTGTGATTTTGATGTCATATCTATGAAATCATTGCAAAGTCAAATGTTATGAAGATATTACTCCTATACTTTCTTCCAAGAGTTTCATAGTTTTAGTTCTTATGGTTAGGTTTGATCCATTTTGAGTTCATTTTTATAGATGGTGTGAAGTAAAAGTCCGCCTTTATTTTATTTCGTGTGCATATCCAGTTGTGACAACATCATTTATTAAAGAGACTATTTTTCTTCCATTGAATAGTCTTGGCACCCTCTTGGAAAACCGGTTTAATTCTAGACTCTCAGTTCTATTCCATTAACCTATATGCTTATCCTTATATCAGTACCACACTGCTTTTATTATTGTAGCTTTGTAATAAGTTTTGAATTCAGTAAGTCTGAGTTCTCCAACTTTGTTCTTTTCAAAATTGTTTAACTATTTGGGGCTCTTGCAATTCCACATGAATTTTAGGATAAGCTTTTTCATTTCTGCCAAAAAAGGCACCTGGGATTTTGGCATCTGAATCTGTAGATCACTTGAGATTATTGACATTTTAACAATATTAAGTCTTCCAATCCATGAACGCAGGGCGTCTTTCCATTTACTTAGATCTCTAACATTTTTCAGCAATGCTTTTCATCTTCAGGTACAAATCTTCCCAAAACATCAAAAAAGAGGGAATTTCTTTAACTCATTACATGAGGCCAACATTATCTTCATAGCAAAGCCAAAGACACCACGAGTAAAGAGAAGATCAATATCACCTATGAATATAGGTGTAAAAATTCTTACCCAAATAGTAGCAAACCAAATCCAATGGCATAGTTAGAGGATTATACACCCATCACCAAAGGGGATTTACCCCAGCAATTCAAAAATGGTTCAATATACGACGATCAATCAATGTAATACACCATATTATACAGTAATATGAAAAACCTGCAGCTAACATCATCCTCGATGGTGAAAGAATGAAAGCTTCCCGCTGAAGAACACGTACAGGATGAGGATTACCACTTTTACCACTGCTATTCGACATCGTGCTGGAAATTCTAGCCAGAGTGATTCGTCACGAAAAAGAAATAAAAGGCATCCAAATCAGAAAGGAAGACGTAAGACTATCTCTACTCTTGTGGTGAGAGAGGGAGTCTGTTGGGAGCAAGTGATCTCTTTTCTTTTTTGCTTTTGTACTTGAAAGATCACTGATTACAGGACTCCGGGTTCACAGTTATTTCTCTCAGC
>NW_011888812.1:9013710-9014843 GCF_000151845.1 Pteropus vampyrus
AGGAGTATTTCCTGCTGTGATGCCCATTTGACAGCTGAGAACATCGAGGCTCTGAGTGACCACAAGGTCCGTCAGGGTTGGAACCAGTGCAGCTGTCCTCTCTCTTTCCACCACACTGTGGTAGAGTCAGGATCCCAGACTCGCCTCCACCAGCCCCCCTGCCCTCCTCAGGCCCAGACCATTCTGTTTTTTCTTATTCCGCCTTCAGTGAGATGTACTTCTGGCATGTGTACACACCCCACCCAGCCCAGCCACAGATCTTGCTCTAGGAGTGAAACAAGTCTCCTTTCTTTTTAGTGAAAAGCTTCCTTGACCTTTAAACCTGATGCCTAGCATTACCTGATGAGGCCAAGCTGACTTCGGCCTGAGGCCTAACAAGATGATGACCTATCAAGACCGCCTTGATTGCCATTTTACCCCCTCCTGCCAGGTGGGCTACTTTATAACTTGCTTTCCTCAGCCTCTGACCAGAGTCTAATTTTAGTGAATGCAGACTTTGCAATAATTGGTGGTTTCTGCAAAAAGCATGTTCAGAACAGAGAGAACTTGGGGAGTCTCAAGGCTGAAACAGGTTGGTTCACGTTGGGAAATGCTGCATGTCAAGTTGGGCCACCAGCCAGGAGGCCTGAAGGGAAGTGTGACCATCTTCCTACACTTTGGTTTCTGTTCTTGTGTCAAACAAGTCTCCACAGTTTAACCTCAGACACAACCTCAAAATACACAACAGAGATGCACTTGTCATCTGAGCGCTTACAATGTTCTTGCCTCTGTGCTGAGCATGCTCTGTGCGGGCATTATTTGGTTGTAATGGGTGAATGGTGGCCCCCAAATGACCTGCTCACATCCTAATCCCTGGGGATGAACTGTGAATGCGATCTCCTTAGGAAAAAAAGGGTCTCTGCAGTTGTGATTAAGTTAAGGATTCAAGATCATCCTGGATTATCCAGAAGGGCTAATATCCAGTGCCAAGAGTCCTTATAAAAGACACACAGAGGACAGACACATGAAGAAGGCCATGTGAAGACAGGGGCAGAGGTTGGAGTGATGCAGCCACAAGCCAAGGAATTCCTGGAACCACCAGCAGTTGGAAGAGCGAGGAAGGATTCTCTTCTAGGGTCTTCAGAAGGTCCACA
>NW_011888812.1:9016158-9016688 GCF_000151845.1 Pteropus vampyrus
TCCTGGAACCACCAGCAGTTGGAAGAGCGAGGAAGGATTCTCTTCTAGGGTCTTCAGAAGGTCCACAGCTCTGCCGATACCTTAATTTTAGACTTCCAGCCTCCAGAACTGCGAGAGAATACATGTCTGTTGTAAGCTGCTCAGTTTATGGTTATGTGTTACGGCAGTCCTAAGAAACAAATGGGTCCCTCCACCGCTCTGGGAGGTGGACACTGTTATCATTTCCCATTTCGTAGATGAGAAAACTGAGGCACGGAGCTCAGATAACTTGTGCAGGGTCCCCAAGGCAGGAAAAGGCAGCGCCAGGATGAAAAAACAGACACAACGGCCCCAGAGACCCAGCTCCCAGCCGTGGCCTGAGCTGCCTCTGCTCTGCTGGACTGCTACAGCGGACTGGAAATAAATTAACATTCCGACCCCCATTTTGCAGATGCGGAAAACAAGGCAACCATGGAGAACCTGTTGGGGGAAAAAAGTTAGATGGCACATTTAAATTTACAAGCAGCTCCTGTGTGTGTGATTTTGCATCG
>NW_011888812.1:9016738-9019101 GCF_000151845.1 Pteropus vampyrus
GAAAACAAGGCAACCATGGAGAACCTGTTGGGGGAAAAAAGTTAGATGGCACATTTAAATTTACAAGCAGCTCCTGTGTGTGTGATTTTGCATCGTGTTTACAGCCAGCTGGAGAGGTCATTGTTACGATGCCCATTTTCTGGATGCAGACATTGAAATGGTAGCTTTTGGAGGGTAAGACCTGTTCACCACTGTTCCCCCAAGTGAGCCCTGGGCCTGGCTAAGAGTAGCTCAGAGAGATGCGATGATGTGCCCAAGGTCACACAACCTGCCGCTGCGGGACCAGGCACTCAAGCCTAGGTTTTCTAATTCCAAATGCTGTGATTTTGTCCTGCTGAAAAAAATGCTAAGCTCTGCCGTGCAGATTATAAGAAAGAATGAGAGGAGAGCAAGGAAACCCTGAGCCCTGGAGAAGGTGTCGATGGAGGCTTCGAGAGGACAAGGCTGTGCCTCAAAGGTGGCACCCGTTTAGACAGGTGACGCGGCAGCGGGTCTGACGAACCGGCACCGGGGTGCTGCGGCAAGTTCCTGGGGGCAGGAAGGGGACCCAGCTCTGCTCTACACCTCTCTCCTCCTGAAGCCCACCCCACAAATGACAACACCGGTGGGCCTGAGTCATCAAGGACACGCCCTGCAGTTCCAGGGACACCTGCTTCCTTTGTCAAAAGTCAGGAAGGTGACGCCACTAGGTAGGTCTGGGGCGGGTTACGCCTGTGCATGCAATTTTACACATTCTGCAGGGGCCCTGGGAATGTTAGCTCGGTGCCCAGAGGCAGCCACCTGGCTTCGCCCGGCTCCGAGGCACTGTGCCGAAGCACAAGGTGTCCTTCCTCTGCTTCTCAGGAGTCAGTTTTTATCATCAGAGGGCTGTGAACACTGTATTTGAAAGGGGACAGTTGCTGCTGTGAGTCTTGGGGATCCTTATCCCGGCCTTCGATAATCTCTAGCAAAGCTTTTCCTTTCTATTATGTAACTTCTGCCTTCTCTCCTGCCACCATGCCCAGGAGCTGACAGTGAAAAGATGCTTTCCTACATGCAGGGCAAAGACAAGAGAAGGCTGTGGGGAGAGTCCCAGCCAGGAGATAGGATCCTAGGGTTCTTTCTAATCTTCCTTCCACCTTTGTTTGGGATAGTGAGTATGAGCCTGGGTGCTGGAGTCAAACAGACTCTGGTTCAAATCCCAGTTAGGCCCCTTGCAGGCTGTGTGGCCTTGGCCAAGTGGCTTAACACCTCTGAGGCCATAAAAGGGGGATAATAATATTATGCAAGCCGTAGATTTGTAGTAGTGGTGCAGTGAGAAAGTGCACCCAACACAGTGCTCGGCACCTAGTGAATGTCCAGCGCAAGGTCATTATCGAGTCATTGAATCGTCACCTCTCTTTCCTTTCTGGACCTGATGCAGCCTCACTGCTGGTCTGCCAGGTCCAACACAAGTCAAGCCCTCTTCCTCTTGCTTTTCCTTATTCCTGGAATTTTTGTCCTCAGCGCCTTGAAAGCTTGGCTGCTTTTCACTTTCGGATGGGGGTAAATGCCACTTCTGCACATTTCTTGTTCCTGACCCTCCCTCCTTCGCCCCTCCCCCACAATCCCTGATAATTTAGTTGATTCGCTAACTTCTCATTGTCCGTGTGATCCACTAGACTGCAAGCTCCGTGGAGACAGGGGCGACGCCTTCCCTGACCGCCGCTGTACGTCATCGCCTATGCTGTGACCCCGTGTGGCCTAATGAATATTCAAATGTTTATCGACTTAATGATTCCCGGTGTCTGATCCTAGAGAGCAACCTGAACCTGAGGGATTCCATTTTTTTCCCATCACAAAAGTGAAGATTTTGGAATAAGAAGCTGAAACATATTCTTCCCCTGAGGTTCCTATAAACGTCCCAACGGAACCAGGGAGAAAAGGCAGTGAGCTGCTTTATAAATATGGCTTCTTGCTGCCCTCTAGTGGCCCCAGCGATGAATGTCGCTTTATTGCCTCTTTTGGTCTGTTTCTAGCGCCACTAAAACTGGTAAAAAGCAGCCCATTTCAGCAGAATAAAACTTCAGAAAGAAAAAGAAATGTCTTTGTGTTCTCTTCCAGGATTTCCTTGAACATATTCAGTGTCTGAAGCAAAGGAGCCATGTCTTCGTCATTAGGGTACGCCCAGCGAGATGTGGCGGGAAGGGTTGGATGGGACCCGTGCTCATCTACTCCAGCCGGGAATTTAGGCATGGCGCAGCCCTCTCAGAGCCTCCACAGCCTCATATGTGACAGGGGCATAATAACATCTACCTCACTTTTATGGGATTAAATAACGTAAAGTGCCTGGCATGTGGTAGGTCCTCACTATAAATTAGTGTCCTCCTGGCTCTCAATATATT
>NW_011888812.1:9019351-9033889 GCF_000151845.1 Pteropus vampyrus
AGAGAAAAGACTTTCTCCTGCCATGGCACTTTTATCCAGGTAGAACATATTTCCCAAAAGCCCTATAGGAGGTTTCCTCTATCCCATTGGCCACACCTAAGTCACATGGCAAACCCAGGACCAATCACTGAGATCAAACTATTGCCTTAGCCCAGTGGGGCTGCTGAGGACTCACCTTTCCTGAGACGAAAGGATCTGGGCAAATTACAAAAACAAAACCATAGTTATATTAGGGAAGAAAGGAGGCAGAGGATGTTACGTTGGCCCGAATCACTAAAACCTCTTGCACAAATAGCATCTTCAGTTTCCAGTTGCATGATCCACCTTAGAACTGAAATTTGAATACTCTTTGTTGACTTGAACCCACTCTCCAGAACTTACGATGTATTTGTGAGCGGTTTCCTTTACTGAGGATTTTTTGATCGAAACCTTCTTTGAGTTTTGCTTGGTTTGAGGCCTTGCTCTTAATGATGTGTTTCAATGTCAATCCTTACTGTAAGCCCCACTCTGCCTACATGTCTGAGAAGGATGAGGAGTAACAGGAAACAGGAGATTTTCCCGGGCATCTGTCACAGTCAAGCCTGCTCATGGCTGAATCGAGACAGATTAAAGGTTCACCAGGATGGTTAGACTGAAATCCTGTTTGGCCTCTGAGAGAAAGGTCAAGTTCTTAAATTATTCCGGTGGAAATGCATCCCGCCATGCTGCTATAGTTCTCTAGAGCTACTAGAAGAAGAAACATAGCTTTAAGTATCAAATGGGGACAATTTTGTAGGCAAATCGAGAAGCAATTTCATAAGAACTTCGATCAGAGACCGTAGCCTTCTTCTTGCTAGAAAGATAGGGAGTTGCAGTTACAGACACAAAGGAAAACATCATAAAAATGGAAGGAAAGCCAAAAGAATTCACATGGCAAATAAAAAATGGGTCAGAGGTCCCAAGAGAGGAACAAAGTTTTAACGCACATGCTCTATCTAGAAAGCAGATGGTAACTTAGAAAATGCAGAAGAGATGTCAGGCTACAGTGCTTCTGAGATGAAAGAATGTCCTTGAACTCTTCTTGATCTTGGGGCGTGTTTCCTTATTAAGGATGCTTTTTTGAACATTCTATACCTGAGTTTTTTGTATGCTAAGGGAAAACAGGGAAGTGAATCCTAGTTTCCCCAAACAGGAGCGGTGGGGCTCATTCCTGGCCATCAAGATTCAAAAGAATCAAAAGACAAAATTCCTCTGCACCTCAGTTTCTTCACCTGGAAAATGGAGATTTTGGTGCATGTGTGACTGACTTGCACCTTTCCGTTCCCCTCCAGACTGCCTTCTTGTACTATCAAAGCTGGGAAGCTGGAAACGCAATGCCTCAGACTACTTTGCAGCTACCAGGTACGGGCACGTGGCCTGGTTTGCACCGATCCTCCGATCCTTTGCACTCACTCACGGCTCAGATGTGGAAGTGAGCAGTGCAAGAGGTGGCCACAGGCTGGGAGACTGGACCTTCTGGAAAGCACGAGGCAGAGTTGTTAGATCTTCTGGGGAAATGGGGAGGAATTTTGACATTTAGCTTCAAGTACCATGTGTGGCGATTGGCAGGTGTCAGCAGCAGAGCCTTTGTTAGAATAGTTTTACAATGAATTGAGGCTTTTTTAGGGTTCCGTTGACCCAGAGTTGCCCAACTGTTCTGAGCCTGAGTAGCATTCAAGCTTGATTCTTTGGTCCTGTTAGAATGTCCATAGGTACCTAATAAACAAACTTTACTAGATGTCTTTTGGTGTGAACTTGCTAATGTGGACTCTATTATCTGCAACTAAGGACCTTGGCCTAAACCACACACAAAACGTGCGATCGGTGCCTGCCATGTGGCACCTCCTCACCCTATGTTAGCTAAAATTCTGGATTGCTCAAATATTCTACGAAGAGAATGACGTGTTTTCTCTTACTCAGCAAGCATACGTTTTAGAGGCCATCGATTTCCCACCAACAAAACTAAACTCTCAAAATCCGTCTCCCCTGAGGATAGAAATTTAACCTTGCTAATTGAGGCAAAATGTCAAGGTCAGGTTTTCCCAAGCTCAGTCAGTTAAGGCTTCTTCCACTCTGCCCTCTGACGTGACCTTCTGGAATCAGAGGCCTGTAGGACACCCACTTCTCATCCTCACTTGTTTCCATCTGATTTCAGAGCCTGGGCTGACCAGCCTCTTAGTCTAGCTATGGTAAGGGAAGGCAGGACAGGGCAGCAAGCCGCCTGGCTTGTCTTCTTTTCAGTGCCTCTAAATGTAAAGTACTTAGAAAAGTCCTGGCACATAATAAGTAAGTGCTCAATAAATAATAATTATTACTTTATTAACACCCAGGAACCAGGCAGGCTATGGCCCGCCCAAGCACCCATGCTGTGTGGGATGCAGAAGTTGCCTGTTAGGAAAGAACTGATTTATCTCAAATGCCAAGCCGTCAAAAATAACTGGCAGGAGAGGAAAGACCAGACAGAGTGTGTAAGTCTCTCTGTTTCTCTTTACTTGTTGTCGCACCATGATAGTGAGAGCAAAAATTTCGCAAGAAAAAGAGCACATATCTGCCTGTGTTTTTCTAGATTTACATTCTTTTCACTTATTGGAAAAAGAAAAAACATAGGACCAAATGTTAAAGGCATGAAAAAAAAAATGAAAAGGCAAAAAATATGGGGGGGGGGAATCAGACTGGCAGCTACGTGGAAATTGAAAAATATAAATGTCACAGAGTGTGTTTCAATGATCTGACATCCCCATGCTGGAATTGATTACTGTTGTTGGGAGGAGAAAGTAGGATGAGAGAAATCTGCAGTATGTGATCCTCAAAACTTTGGAGGGAAAATCAATCCCAAACACAAAAGTGGGCTTGTGGTGAGGGCTGGTTTAGCAGAGAAAGCTGGAACCCACCTTTGGTCGGAGGAGCTGGCTAGCATTTCTCCAGGATTGATGTCGCTGTAATAACAAGGATTCACCTCTAGGGGGCCATCAACGCCTTACACCGGAAGGCGTGACTCCAGCAGCCCGAGTCGGGAAGGAAGAGACACTAGGCTGGACCCACACAGAGGCAGGAGAACAGATAAGCAACTCCAAAGGCAGGACAGCTCAGACTGCCCCACCAGTCCTCCCTCCATGCACAGGGACTTGAGAAAGGGCTTCCGGAGTCAAAAACGAGCCACGAAAGAGTAATCATACAAAAGAAAAAAAAAAGTGGCCTGGTGGGCCACAATTCGACACACTTCCACTTGGCAACTCCAGAAGTCGGTAATTTTTTCTCATGAGAATTGCTTTTCTGGGAATGACAGGCTCATTAAGGAAGGAATGGAGATGACGCCTTAAATCAAGTGTCAACAAACTTTCTGGAATGGGACAGCTAGTAAATATTTTAGGTTTTCTGGCTTTGGGGCTCTGTCACGACTCTGCTGCTACAGCATGAAATTAGCCATAGACAATGAGTAAACGAATGAGCATGTCTGTGTTCCAATAAAATTTTTTCTGTGGATGCTAAAATTTGAAGTTCACTGTTAAGAGAATGAAAAGACAAGCCACAAACGGTGGAAAATATTTGCAAAATACATCTGATAAAGGAACTTGTTTCCAAAATATATAAAGAACTCTTAAAACTCAACAATAAAGAAACAGAAAACCCAGTTTAAAAAATGAGCAAAAGATCTGGACAGGCATCTCACCAAAGAAAATATACAGAAAGCAGGTAAGCATATAAAAAATGATCAATTTCATATGTAATTAGGGAACTGCACATTAAAACGACAATGAGATAGCACTACGCACCTACTAGAAATGGCTAAAATCCAAAACACTGACAAGCACCAAATGCTGGCAAAAACGTGGAACAATAGGAGCTCTCAATTATTGCTGACGGGAATGCAAAATGGTACGGCCACTTTGCCAGCATTTGGCAGTTTCTAACAAAACTAAACACACTCTTACCACATGATCTAGCATTTGCATTTTTCGTTATTTAGCCAAATGAGTTGAAAATTTAAGTCCACACAAAACCTGCACGCAAAGGTTTATGGCAGCCTTATTCGTAATTGCCAAAACTTGGAAACAACCAAGATGTTCCTTAGTAGGTGAGTGCGTAAACGAACTGCAGTGTATCCAGACAGTGGAATATTATTCAGTAATAAAAAGAGTTGAGCTAACTAACCACAGAAATACACGAAGGAAATTTACACGCATATTATGATTGAAAGAGGTCAATCTGAAAAGGCTGTCTATTGCATAATTCCAACTAGATGATGTTCTAGAAAAAGCAAAACTATGGAGACAGTAAAAGATCAGTGGATGTCAGGGATTTGAGGGGAAGAAGAGAGGGCTGAATAGGTGGAGCTTATACACTCATGCAGAGAATTTTTAGAACAGTGGAACTGTTTTGTATGACACTATGATTGTGAATACATGTCATTATATATTCGCCAAAACCCATAAAGAGTGGACCCTAATGTAAACTATGGACTTTAGTTAATACTATTGTCTCAGCACTGGCTCATCCATTTTAACAAATGTACCTGCTAATGCAAGATAATAATAGAAGAAATTGGAGTGGTAGTGGGAAGTGGGTATATGGAAATTCTCTGTACTTTCTGCTCAATTTTTCTGTAAACTTAAAACTGATCCAAAATTAAAGTCTGTTTTTAAAAAAATTTAAAAAATTGAATCTCATATAATTTTCAGGTATCAAAAATGTTTACTTTTGATCGTTTCCCAACCATTTGAAAATGTGAAAGCCATTTTTAACTGTGGGCCATACAAAAATAGGTTGTGGGTAGATTTGGCCTGCAGAAGGTATTTTACCAGTTCCTGCCCTATATAACCATATTGATGAAGGTAAATCTCCTCTGAGAACTTAAGGAGAGGTGGGGGGAATGGGAGGGAGCCACCTCTTGACAGCCTACTTTATGCATGTTATTTCTTCCATGGTCACAGCCAACCTGCAGGCTGGGAGTCCTTCCCTCCCAAGACAGTACTGATGAATCAGAGTGACCACAAGAGGCCAGGAGTAGAATGGGTGTGAGTAGGGATTCTGGAGCCAATTTGCCTGGATTTCAACTCCAGCTCTGCCACTTGCTGGGTCTGCGGCCTCACACTGGTGACTTACCTGTAGAACACAGATGACTGTGATACGACCTATTACACAGGGTTGTTATGAAAATTAGATTGTCTATACACTGTTATAGTATCTCCAGACCCTAGCATAAGTCTTGGCACATAGTTGCTGCTCAAATATTTTTGAAAGGAAATGAGAAAGAAAGAGGAGAGGAAACTGTGTAAGTCAGCTATTTCTATAACAATGCTGCATAACAACCACCACAAAACTCACTGGCTTAAAATTAAAATCCTTTATTTTCATACTCATGGTCAGCGGGTCATGTGTTACTTGACTGGGCTGAGCTGAACTCCTGGCTCCAGGCTCCAGTTTGTGGAGGTTGCAGATTGGGTTCAGATCTGCTCCATCTTCCTTGGGCCAGTGGCTATGTCTCACCCTGGTGCCCAGGTGAAGGGGTGGTGTCTATTTGGGGCACGTCTTCTTGCAGCAATCACTGAGGCATAAAGACAGGCCCAATGTGCAAACACAGTTCAAGGGTATGACTATGTCATCTCCACTAATTAGTGTCATGTCATATTCATTGATCAAAACAAGTCATGTGGCCAAGCCCAAAGTCATGTTGCTCTGTAGATGACAGAGAGCCGTGATAATCTCATATTCCAGAGTTGATGTTTTCTATGTCCCTTTCAGGCTCAGAGTTCCAAAGTTTCAGGGACCAGATCCTGCCTGGTAGAGGTTTGCTAAGGCCAGGTTCAGGAAGCCAGAGTCAGGCACCAAGATGCAAGGTTTCTTGTGGCAGGAGGAAAAGCAAATTCAGGCTTGTCTGGGCCAGTGGTGATCTGGCTGTTCTGTAACTTGCAGCGAGCAAGAAGGAGCGTATGGCTTTCCGAAGCTTGGAAATACATCCACGGGCAGGGCAGGAAGGGCTAATGAGGGAGGACAGTGGGTCACAGCAGAGTGGCTCTATGCAACTGGAGTGGCTCCATGAACACTGAATGTCCACCAGAGTGCGTCCTTCCTGCACAGCCTGTAATGGCCCACGGACAGACTCTCTAATTTATTTTTTATTAAAAATAACTTTTATAGAATGCTCTTGTTTCAAAAGTAACACCTACTCTCTAGAGAAAAGTTAGGAAGTGCACATAAGGGAAGCAAAGAGAAGAAAATAAAAATACACCTATGATCCTACTATACTACAAAAGCCACTCTTTACATTTGCTCAGTATCCATCTGGCCTTTTTCCTACGAGTGCAATATGGTCATATATTCATCCTCGCATTGCAATATATAATTAATGTTTTCCAATGTCAACAATCTACGATCTCATTATTAATGGCTATGTAATCTCCCACTGTATGGACACACAGACACCCTAATTTATCCACCCTTTACTATCGGACCATCCTAATTTTCATTATTCTAAACAACTGAGATGAATATCCTTCTAGCTCAATATTTACCCACATTCCCATTTACCTACCTGAGTTACTTTTCTAAAGGTAGAATTACCTGATGAAGGAATATGCACGTTTTTAAGGCTTGACGTACACTGCTTAACTAACATCAGGAAAAATAGTAGTAAATTATACCTCAGGGATGAATCCTCAAGGGGAATATGCTGATCTTTATACACAGGGTCTAGAGCAAAGCTTTGCACATAGCAGGAGCTTAATGAATATGTATAGATTGTAATATGAGCGTAATAAATCCACACGCTTCCAAGCACGCGATCTGCAGTTCTGCTGCTGTCTTCTCTCAGCTATCGGAAGCAGGGCAAAGAATTGCTCGTGAAAATGAGAGAAAGGTAAGTGATCACGAAAAGAAAGAGGGGCTATATATACTCAGGGGAGGGTGCCATTTAATAACACCCGAGGTCATTACACAGCCCTTTCAATGAAATTCAGCTGTTCACGGTCCAGTTATAAACAATATAAATTAGAGCATAAATGATTTAAAATAACCCCATGTAACTATGCCGAGCAAAAATCATGTACATAGAAGTACCAAGGCTCAGGGGTTAAAGACCATGAGGTAAAGAACTACTGCAGTATCCAACTCAGAATAAACATGATAGAATTGCCACTCAAGAATACACACTTTCACTTCTTTATCCAACGTAACCGGCTTACAGAAGACACTTCACAGAAGTGTGGATGCCAAGATGAAGGAGCCCTTAGATACGATCTGAGCTCACCGCCTGAGCTTTGCTTTCTATTTTTGGACTTTTTTTTTTTTAACAAATCCTCAGACTAGAGGGCTTGGTTCATTTTTACAGAAAAAGATAATCATTGTAAAACAGAAGGAGGTTTGGTCCAGTCTTACAATGATTTCTGTGTTAAGCCTCACAAATGAAAGTTATATTAAACTGGATTTATACAGTACTGACATCAAAGAAAGGAGAATCAAGGAGAAAAATGTATTAAAACATGCACAAATAATCTGACATTTATGAACATAACTCAAAGAAATACCTTAAAATTAATCTGTGGATTACAGCAATTTGAAATGTATGAGAAAAAAATACAAGCATGGAGAGGGGGGAAAACCAACAAAATGAAATATATTGACGTCTGAAGTCTCTTTTCATTTAACGGCAAATATTTTCAAAGAACACGAGGCTCTCTCCATTATTAACAATTCATTTTTTTACAAGCTACATGCAATTTTGATCATACACAATAATATGAAAAAATCCTCCTTAGGATTACCTGCACAAAATTGCAAAGCAAAAAACATTATAAGATTATACGACAGTCTCAAAGCTGAATTACGAAGCGTACATCCAGCAGCAGATAAAAATGAGAAAGCAGGGATGATTAAGTTTTCAATTTCCCCACAAGGACTTGATGTTAATTTCTATTCACTTACACACCGCTTCATAAAGAATAAAGAAAACAAATAACCTGATGGTTTGATGATATGAAGGTCATGAAGAATTATTTTCCTGATTGTCACTTAGAAGCCGAGTGAGTTTCTCAAGTCACTCAGAGCCTCAGTTTTCCATCTGTGGACTGGGACATGACAATGACACCTTCCTAGTAGGGTTAATGTCAGGGTTTTAATAGATGATGGAATTTGAACTGGGCACATGGTAGGGACTCCCTGGAAAAAAAAAAATGACAATTTTTATTAACATGGGCATGGCAAAAATTTATTCTCAAAGAGCCTGTAATAAAGATCATCAATAAGTATAATATAATACATTTTCTAAACTTCGTCCTTCTTTTTAATTCTTTGATGTCTACAATGCAACCAGTAATAAGTCCTGCTCAGTGTGTTTTAAGATGGAAGGCATCAATAAAAAGCAATAACGTTTATTGAGCACTTACCACGTGTTGGGTGAGTTATAGTATCTTGACCCTTCATCACAACAACCTACTGAGTAGGTACTATTATTTGTCTTAGTTTATCTATAAAAAAACCCTGAAACCTAGAGACGTTAAGCAGTTTTCTGAATGGCTGGAAGCAGCAGAAGGGTTAAGAGTATGGGCTCTGGAGCCAGGCTGCCTCAGTTTCCCCACTGAGGAGAATTAGGATGGGTGGTATATCAAGGTTCTCTGGAGAAAAAGAACCAGTAAGATATATATCCTACATGTGTGTCATATGTGCCTATGTGTACATATATGTGCATGTAGATACATATAATATCTATTATGTGTGTGTACATATATATATGAAGAGAGTGAGAGAAAGATTAATTTTAAGGAATTGATTCACGTAATTGGGGGGTCTGGAAAATATAAAATTTGCGGGACTGGCAAGCAGTTTGGAAATTCCAGCAGGAGTCGATGTTTTAGTTTTAAGTCAAAAGGCAGACTGGAGGCGAAATTCCTCTTTCTTTGGAGACTCTCAGTCTTTTCTTTTAAGACCTTCATCTGATTAGATGAAGACCACCCACATTATGGAGGGTCATCTCATCCAGTCTGCTGGTCTAAATGTTGATCATATCTAAAGAACAGCAACGTTTGTGCTGGTATTCGAGCAAAGCAACTGAGCATTTTAGCCTAGCCAAGTTCACATATAAAATTAACCACCACAGATGATAAGAATATTACCTTGATAAGAATATTACCTTCATAAGGATTAAAGGAGGTAATGCATGTATAGTACCTGTTATGCCTTTAGTACTCAGTCTCTTTAATTCTTCTGCACAGAGCCTGATATGGAAGCACAGTCCATAGATGTTAACTAATATTATTAAGGGACAGGGTCATGTTGGAACCTAGGGCATTTGCCTGCAGAGCTCATTGTCAACCTCTCAACCTGTCCACTATTGGCTACTAAGCATTTGTAATGAGGCTTAGTGTGACTTGTTACGTAAAATTTAAATTTAAAACTAGAACAAGAAAAAATTTTTAAATATTGAAATGGGTTCCAAAATATATTGCATTAAATAAAATATACCACCGAAAAGAAGTTAATTTCACTTGGATTGGGTTATTTTTGTTTTGCTTTGCTTTGCTTTTCTTAAATGTGGCTATTAGGAAATTTTTAATTGCCCATGTGAATTGCATTATCTATTTATTAAACAATGCTGCTCCGAACACTATACTTTCAAGCAACACAAGGTCTACACAGAACATGATACACAGAACGAACACTGCACCAACGCAGTTTAATTTCTGTGAGGGTGCCCACATTCTTTCTTTAAAAATTGTAACAGTAACACCAACCCCAAAGGAAAAAGAAATTGGACTTTATTTCAATTAAGATCTTTTGTTCATTAAAAGACAGGATTAAGAGAAAGGCAAACCACAGATTTGGAAAAAAATATTTGCAATTCATATACCTACCTGACGAAGGAATATTATTATATTGTTATATATCCAGGACTTAATAACGAATCTCTGCAAATCATAAAGAAATAGGAATACAGATTAATAAAAAAAAAGTGTGAAAGATTTGAACAGGTATTTTTAAAAGAGGATGTCAAAGGACTAATAAACACATGGAATGCAAATTTAAAGATAATGGCTACAACGAAAGTGACAAAATACCAAATGCTGACAGAGACAAAGACCTGAAATTCTCATGTACCACTGATAGGGTACAATTTGGCACAACAGCATCGGAGGATTTTTTTTCCTTATCTGTACTTTCTAATTTTCCTACCAAGAGCAAGTATGCTTCCCTCTCTCACCAAAAACAGTAGTAAAACTGATCTTTAACTTAAAAAGCCAGTATTTCAGAATACATAAAACAATGAGGCAGAGAGAGAAGGCCCTGGGGCCCTGCCATGCTGGAAGGAATTGTCAGCGGTTAATTGAACCACAGGGAGATGGAAAGCAGGCCTGCAAACTCAGTGAGCTTCACAAACGACAAAACACAGTGCTCATCTGTTTAAAGCAGAACCCGTGGGCTCCTGGAAAACTGCAGGGTGTTCTTTGAGGCCAGGAACCAGAGGGGTCCTGGCCGGGGGCTTTGTGAAAGCAGGGGCAGTCTGCTGGGGGGTTACTTTCACGTTAAGCCAAAAAATAATGGTCTTTGGAAAAAAATGTATCTGTAACAAATGCCCCCCGCAGAATGAGACTAGATCACTGACAACTGGAAATTTGCAAAGCCTTGCTCGGGCCTTTGATATCATGCTCTGTCCTAAATCTAAGAGATACGAGTTATTCTTATCAGGCATCTGTTTTTGACGCTCCTCGACTGTTAAGCAGTGCAGGGGCCCCGCTGCAGCTCTTGATCAGGGACGTGGAGAGACGATCGTCTTTAATATAAAACCCAGGGCCCTGGGATCAGCTTTCTGTCTGGCTGCAAAACCAGCAGCTTCCAAGCTTCTTCACCCCATGGCTCTGTTCTCTGTTGAGGTGCGAGTCCAGGGCTTTTATCCTGGGCTCCACAGGCCCCTAACATGTCCATGGCGGGAATTCAGGGGGTCTGTGAACTTGGATGAGAAAAAATAAATTAATGTTCACTAACTTTTAAGGGAAATTTAACACTTTGGTTTGGAAAGTAGAACAAACCATAGTCATGTTATCAGTCCCTGTTGTCATCAACAGAAATCAGGTATTTTTATATCACATTCTAGTTGTTGTCGGTACATTGAAATAAAGTCTAGGCTCGTGCTCATTCAAAATTGGTTATTAAACCCACTGCTAGAACTTGTTACGTAAGGCATCAATAAGGAAGCATATATATTGCTCTCACAACTTAAAAAATGATTTGATAGTACTTTTTCAATATAACTGCAATCTTATGTGTCACAAGCATTTTAAAGTATTATTCTGAGGTGCCCAGAGGCTTCACCAGTCTGCCAGAGGGGTACCTGGCACAACAGAGATTAAGAACTAGCAGACAAGGAGGGGTGGGGTTGTTTAGGGCAGGAAGAACCAAGCCAAACAAGCAAGGCAGGGTGTAGGGGCTGGGCTCTGATTCTGGTGCAAGCATAGTCAGGTATGGCAAGGAGGGGCCCGACTCAACCTGAGTGCCAGGCAAACCAGAGAGGTTCAGAAGATCAAAGAGCCTGGAAGGGCGCCACTCATGGCAGCACCAGGAAGCACAACCAAGAGAGCTCCCTGCCCACTGGAGGACCCGTGGTCACTTTTTGAAGCTCTGACTTTGACTTAGGTCGCACTTGGTTCAGTTCTGGCTTCATTGCTCATCTCGGGCAACTTACCTCATCATGGTGAGCCTCGGTTTCTCCATTTGTAAAATGGTAATAATACTTCTTGCCCTGACGTTTTGTTAAAGTTAAATAATTTATTCATAATGTCAAAGAAAGCAAGTTACAGAATGATATTCCATTTATGAAAAATGTTATATGTTTATAGATAACGATTTACATGGTAAAATAGAAAATCATGCATGAGAATGATAAACATCAAATTCAATTTCCTAGTACTTCCATCTGGGAAATGGAGGAAAATTGGTTTGGGAGGCATACAGGAGAGGGGGCAAATCTGCAACAAATACGTATGGCAAAGGTGACGAGTGGATGAAGCTCAGCAGTGGGTTCTTTTTTCAGCTTTATTTAAGTGACTTATAATAAGCTGAACATTTAGCAATGCACAATTTGATAAATTTTAGCATAAGTGTACAGTCATGTAAACATCACCACAATCAAGATAATGAATATATCCATCACCCCCCAAAAGATTCCTCCTGCCCTTTTATAATCTTTCTATTCTGACTTTTCTTTCCCTTCCCCCATTCCCAGGTGATCACTGGTATGATGTTTGTCACTATTGATTACTTTGAATTTTCTACAATTTTATATAATTAGAATCATACACTTTTTGGCGGGGGGGTCTATATCCCTTAGCATTTCTGGGTTACTGGCTTCTTCACCTCCAAGTCTGGGACACATGATGCAAAAACAAAACCCAGATAACTTGCCACCATGCTGCTTTGGGGTCCCAACATTTCTAGTCATTGTCTCCTCTCCACCCTTCAGAGTCTTTTTACATTTATTGTATATCTAACGTCCAGAGTTTTTAGTTGTACTTTGTGGGAGAAAAAAAAAATGGAAAGTACATGTATTCCATCTTCCTGGAAGCAGAATTTCTGAAGCAATTTTTAAAATGCTGCCTCTGGTTCCTCTCTCTCTCTCTCTCTCTCTCTCTCTCTCTCTCTCTCACACACACACACACACACACACACACAATTTCCCTATGAAATAGGGGCAGCATCCCACTGTCCTTCAAAATAAATGAAAAACAAGTTTGCAGTGGGAAACAAGATGATGAGTAAAGCTTAGATACCCCAATGTGCCCGCCAAGCCATTATACCAGAGGCATAAAGCTACTTCCGCTTACTAGAAATGCCTCAATAAAATGAGATAATATGAACATTGGTGATTCATCCATTGCCCATACAGACCTCACTTGTCTGGGATCTACATGGCTTAAATCTGCTTTTTCTTCTTTGCCTTCTCCTCAGCTGCAACAATTATGTGCACCTTCTCCACTGTCCACAAGCCTCTCAGACACTCCATTCCCTTCTTGAAATGAACTCACCTCCTTTTTCCAAGCAGAATACACACCATGATAGAGGAAGTACCTCAACTTCCAGCACTAAAATTCCATTACTCATATCTGCTATGGCCACTGCATGTGAATTAGAAAGAAGCACCCTTCCCTCAAGGCTCTTTACTACCATCTGCCAGGAAATAGTCATGATTACTATTCAAAATTAAGATGACACTGCAGACGACAGTGCCTCCCAGATTTGTAAAATGGACAACCTCAACAGCATAGATCCTATGAATGTCTCTGTGCCTGCCTCCACCCCATCTTCCTTCCTTTCCCAGGGTTACTACCTGAGGTCAGCCCCTCCACCTCCTGTGCTCTGCATACCCTCTCCTCCTGTCCTGTCTTCTTAAGAACAGTTCTCATAAACTGCTCTTGGGGATGGGTCAATTTGGTTACGGGCTGATGAACACCCAAAGTCCCCGGCTCTCCTCCTCGATATTTAAACAAGCGTATGTCTCTCCAATCTTAATAAAGATACATTAACATCTTCCTTCTAGTATCCTCTTCATTTTTTTTCATAGGCAACATCTGGAAGGCCTGCCCGTGCTCATTTGTCTCCATTTTCTCATCATCCCCAGTTGGCCTTCTCCCCACCATCCCAATGAACCTGCTCTAGCTAAATGCAATGCTTGTGTACTCATGGCATTTCTCAGTTTTCATCTAATTTCTCAGGAAAATTGACCCAGTTGACCACTTTTCGTTGAGGCGCTCTTCCCTTGTCTCCTAAAATACTACGTTCTCCTCATTTTTCTCCAAAGACTACCTGCTCTTCTTCCTCTCCCTTAAGGAGAGAAGCTCTTCAGACCATTCTGAGCCTCTTTCCCAAGTGGTACTCTCGCCACCAGGTACTCTTTCCCATGCTTCTGCTCCATCCTCATCCCCGTACACAAATCTAAGACACACACTTCTAGCTCAGGCCTCTCACCTAAGAGATCCAAACAGGCACATTCCTGCTGAGCTTCTCCTCTAGGGGGTCCCACAGACTCGACAGATCTAAAATCAAACGTCCTACAGATTTCTTCTTCCTTCTGTGTTCCCTTCCAGTATGTGCTACCCCACCATTCACCCAGCTATCAGCCAAGACCTGGCAGTCACCCAACTCTGCATATTCCACACATTCAATCTACCACCACCTACCTCCCAACTATCTCTCCAACCCTCCCCTCTACTATTCACCATGCTGCTCCCTAGCACAAGTAACCCAAGTCCAACAAGCCTCAACGGATGCTCCCAAAGCAAGGGGGCTTGCGTGCTTCGTGGGCCTCATGCTTCAAACTGCAGCGAGTACCCTGTGGTTAATCCTTCAGGGTCCATCTATGGCCAGGCGGTTTGAATGTCCGGAGAGAAAGCTCCCTGTGGGTCCTGTTCAATGGGTTCTGGTGCATAGCACAGTACCTGGCACCTAGTGAGGTCAGTAATACTTGTTAGAACAACAGAACGAGAGAACGACAGAGAGAGAAAGAGAAAGAGGAGATGGAGGAGGAGGAAGAGAGGG
>NW_011888812.1:9034739-9037151 GCF_000151845.1 Pteropus vampyrus
TAGATGATGAGAAAAACGGTCACCAAATGAATGTCTCTTGATTCCACAGACCTAGTGAGCAACCACCTTAGCATTGGAACAAGCTAAAAAGGTTGCCCTTCCTCAAACCGGTTCTCACATCCCCACATTTAGTTTTGCTTAATTGTTTTAAGCGGCTTCTGGCCTGATTTTTTAAAAATTATTTTGTTTTATTATTATTATTATTATTTTTTTGCAATGTGCAGCAGAAGCCCTTAGGTGGCCTAGAAGTTCATGGAATCTTCTTATTCGTACAACTTTCACTATTGCTTGTATTATGCAAGGCAAGCGTGAGTGGACATTTCTCAAGTGCAGTTTACCTACACATCACACTATACAACTTGACTTCTGAAAGTTAAGAGAAGCAAGTTGGAACAATTGGCAAGTGTAACATAGAAAGGACATTTTGTTTGATAATAAAATGGTTTTTAGTAATTAGCATAATTTTCGTTATCAATTGGTTCATAACAAACAGACTAATTAGGTACCCTACTCGTTTATCTAAATGAAAAGTTCTGCTGAATTGTATTCACGGGCATCGATTGAAGCTAATGGGGAAAAGAGATTAAGATGAAAATCATGGAATTAAATTTTTAATTAATTTGCCCCCTGAACAATTGCTTTGTGTGACACGGTGATTGATTGGCTACTTATGCCTGCCCAGGAAGGATGTGGCTCTACTACCAAACCTCTGAACATACAAGTGTTTTACAAAGGACCGAATATTTTATTCAGTTATCTTTCTCTTTGTTCCTGTTTAACAAGGAATTGGAAAGGAAGGCAATGTCTGAGATCTCATAGTCCTTTGGTGATACATATAAAGTATTAGAGGGGGGCTTCAGTCAGTTTATTAATAAATATCTCAAACTTAACATGTCTAAAATAAAACTCTCCATTTCCCACCTCCAACCTCTTCCTTCCCAGGGTTCCTTATTTCATTCAGTGGCACCAGCACACATCAGTGTGCTCAAGGCAGAAACCCAGGAGCAATCTCCATTCCTTCTTTCTCTCATTCCCCACAGTTTGTCCATCAACAGCTCTATTAGCTTTTCTTCTAGAACACATCCCAAATCCACCTACTGTTTTCATCTCTATCACCCTAACCCAGGCCATGTCATCCTTTACCTGGTTAACTGCAACCCCCCCTTAATCTGTTTTCCTGCTTCTAACCTCATGACCCATTTCTACCACCTCCAGTCCATTCTCTACACAACAGCCGAAATATTTGTTTAAAACCTAACTTAGATTCTATAACTGCTCTATTTAGAACCACTGATTGTCTTCCCGCATCAATTGCTGAGCCCTACAAGATACTCCATGAATCTGGATTCATCTGCACTCTCTACCCCTCCACTCACTATGATCTGCCACACTCTCTGTCTTCAATCTGCCCAGTTTGGACCTGCTTTGGGCCCTTACACTAGTTATTCCCTTTACCTGGAACCCTCTCTCCTCAGATATATTCAGAGCTGGATCTCTCTTGTTTACATCTAAACTTAAATGTTACCTCCTCCAACAGGCCCTTCCTTTGCCACCCAAGCTGAAGTAACCTTCTGTTACTCCCTATCACATCATCCTGATTCAGCTTTATCACAACCCTCCTCATTATTGCTGTTTTCTTATATCTTTCTCCCTTTGTGGATTGACTGTCTCCCCCCACTAATATGTAAACTCCGTGAAAGTAAAATTCTTGTCTTTCTTGTGGGTTACCATATCCCCAGGGCCCCAAATAGTCTCCAGTGCATGAATGAATAAATATATGAATGAATAGATTCTTTGGGCACCACGGCCGTTTCTCGTCTGAGGTACACCAAAACCAAAAGGCTGGGAAAGGTCAGGGGACCAAATATCACATAGAGTAGACCCTAAAGCGTGACATATGGACAAGGATACAGAATGGAGAGAAGCAAGAGAAACACTGGAGAAGGTGGGCAAGGGGGCAGTGAAAGAAAATGGAAATGAGATAGTACACAACTCTACGGATACATTCCAGAAATCCTAAGATTTGCACAAGCATGTGTCTATACACATATAGTCAGAATCTGGCCTAAAGAATACTGTCTCTCAATGTTTGCTCTGTACCTGCATCTCACTGAACACTTTCCTGGTAGAGATGCTTAGCCTTTAGTGTCATAAGAGCCTGGAGGCGGTGTGTTGACTTCAGTGTAATAATTGTAAGCTGGCCTCATTCTTGGCCAGGACAATAAGGCTGCAGTAAATACTAGCAGCGTGGAGAAGGCAGCATGGCATCCTGTAGTGGCTCTGTCAAATCACCCCATGGGCTGGGCCTGAGCAACTTTCCTTCCGTGGGCCCTAGTCTTCCTCAAATATCAAGTGAGAACCTAACTTGGACTGCTGCGTAACTAAAATGCGTAACTAAAACTCAAACTTCAC
>NW_011888812.1:9038296-9058035 GCF_000151845.1 Pteropus vampyrus
TTGCTCATTGAATGGGGTTCTTTTTATGCATGAGTTCATTCAGCAAACATTTATTAATAGGGGCTAACATTTTTTGGAGTGTCTATAGTTTGCCAGGCACTGTATTAGGCTCTCCATCTATTATCTCAGTTCACATGTATAATACTTTAATGTAGATATTATTACCCATTTTACAGATAAGGATCCTGAGGCTTAAGGAAGTAAGTTGCCCGAAGGCAAGTGGCAGAACTTGGACTTTAACCCAGGCCTGTCTAACTCAAAAGTGTGCAGTTTCCACAGCACCAAGCTCACTCCCCTACTATGTGCCAAGCACTATAATCAGTGCTGACGATGCAGACATGTAAGACGCATGTTTAAGAAGAGCTCATACTACAGCACAGGAGGCCTTTGGAAGAGGCACAGAAGAACCTTTACTCATGGCTGTCATCTTTTTTTTCTGAGTTGCAATTCCCCTGCCTTGAGAATCACTGAGCTGATTTTTCTCAGGTCTTTACTGAGTCAGGCCGGGTTTGCTCGGTTGTCTTCAGCTACAAATAGTTAACTAGAGAAGGGAACTAATATCTATGGTATGCTTGCTCTGCTTGCTGTTGGCCTTTATTCATCCCAGGCACCCTATGAAGTGGGCAAATTCTCTCCACTTAGCTCATGAGGATACCAAGGCTTAAAGAGGCTTAATAACATGCCCAAATTCACCAACTAGTAAATGGCTAACATGGAGTTGGATCTTAGATCCTACTGATTCTGAAGCCTGTGCCCAGTCTTCAGTCCTCTTGGTATGCTAAGGCTACAGATTCAGCATCCTCACCACCAACAGGACTACGTGCTGTTATCTTCCCGTTTATAGAAAACATGATCATGTTTACATTATGCCTGGCAGATGCTGACAGCAGTTCATTTGAAGCAAGCATTTTTTTTGCTCAAACCAAATGATCTTTGTGCAGCTTTCGCTTTTTGTAACTGCCCCCCGCCCACAGTCAATCCACGTCAACAGAAGGAAAGTGGAAAGTGATGATTCTGAATCATTCGTGACATATAAAATGCTACAGTATAAACAAGCATGCCTCCCTAAGAGATATGGCATATGGCAAGTCAGGTCTCTCTGCCCCTTGGCTTTTGATGAGAGAGTTTAGTTCTTCCCAGAGTCAGTGCTTAATAAATAGCATTTGATGCTGCTGCTAATAGTCTTGGCCTTCATGTCACAGGGCATTTGCTGAACTGTCCAGTGAAGGAGAGGAAAGAAAAGGTTTGTCATTTTCCTGCCTCTTACATTTTGTCATCTGAGAGCATAGATGCTCTCAGATCATTGTTCTTTCTATTCCGTGTTGGTTTTGAAAATGAGATGGCAAGGTGGGGTGGCTATACTCGGTGGAAAAGAAAAGGCAAACTGATTATTAGCAGGCTTGGGGATCAAGATGGGGAGATCATTTGGTAATCCAAATTACTCCATTTTGTCCCTACCATGTGTGACTGAGGTTCACTGGTTATCGTGACCCTGCTACTATTGTTCTGGTAGAGGCAGTGAGAAAGAATGACCAGATGAGATTAGAAGGGTGAAGAAGAATGGGGTGTAAGGAATTGGAAGATACTGTTTTTCCTGTCTCAGTTTAGACTCCCCCAGATCAGACCCAGAGTCAAGAATTCAGGTGTAGGTAATTTATGGGGAAGGTGCAGGAACCATTGGTAGGGAATTGGGGAGAATGAGCTAGAAAGGGGAAAAGGCCAATAAAGGATGTATTGTCAAGCTAGCTGCTACTGTGGGTCCACTGGTGAACCCTGGGAAATGGCATAGAGCACATATGTCAGAACGTTCCTCCCATCCCACCCGGGGGAGGGACCTGGGTGATTTATACACCAACTTCTGAGTGTCAGCGATTGAGGGCTGCTCCCATGAGGTGTGCTGGGCACCCAGAGTGGTTTCTGCAGCTTGGGAGAAAGATCCCAGGCAAAGAGATGTAAATTCTGGCAGGTGGAACCGACCAGTGTGCACTGATGTGATAAGGCCTGAGAGATGTGAGCTGGGTACTAACAGCATCCACAATGCCCCTTAAAGCAAAACAAAACACCCACTCCTCCCTTAGTGGTCCCGTATCATTAAATAGCACCGTCGCATACTCAGTTTCTTAAGCCAAAGACCTCAGAATTTTCCCTGACGCTTTTTAGCTCTTGCTCACATTTAGTCTATCCCCAAATCCTGTGACCTCTATCTTCAAAATATGTCTTGGATCCTACTACTCACCATCTCCACCATCAGCTTACACTGGGTTTCTGCCACAGCTCCCTAGCCCAAATTCTTATTTATATTTTACCCCGCCCCCCGCCCCCCCACCACACGCACACATGGTAGCCAGAGTGATCTTTTTAGATTACTTTACTCCCCATCTTGAAACCATCCAATGGCCCCTTACCATGTCCTAAAAGGCCCTGCATGGTCAAGCTGCTGCCTGCATCCCTGACTTCAGTTTCCACCCATTCTCCTCCTTGTTCACAGTGCTCCAGCCAGACTGGTTTACTCGTTGCACTTTCTGACTCAGGGCCTTTGCCCTTGTTCTTTTAACGTAGACACCACTGCTTTAGATATTCATGTCACTCAGTCAGTTTGTTCAGCTCTCTGTTCAAACATCACTTCCTTGGGGAGGACTTTTCTTAATACTCTATCTTTTGTCACTCTTTTCCCTTAGTCTGCTTTATTTATTTTTTCCATAACAGTGATCATGACCTGGCTGATACTAGTCTATTTTTATTTATTGCCTATTCCTGCACGAAAATGTCAGTGCCGTCAGAGGAAGGACTTTGTTTGATTCACCGCATTATCCCAGCTTCTAGAATAGCACCAACACATAGTAGGTATTCAATAAATATTTGTTAAATGAGTGGATTAATAACTGTTTACTGGTTCTGCTGAGAGCACCCATCAGTCAAGAACTTTCAAAACAGACCAGGGTAATTGCAAACCTTAGTTAGATAACTACCTGGCTGCATTTTTTCCCCTAGAGCTGCCCCTAGTGAAAAAAAACATGTTTAGCAGAGTTAGTTGAAGATCCTGGGGCTACTTCCAATATATTCTTTCTTGACATCTACTGCAAATCTCAACTCGTTCATTGTTCTTTTTGTTTGCCTTTCCGAAAACAATAGAAGGAAGACAAGCTAATCTGATGTGCGACACGTCATATGCAATGATGGACACAAAGCGTAGTTTTTTTTTTTTTAATAAACTAGTCTGCAAAGTTGGTCAGTTCTCCAAGGGCCTGGCCCAAAGTATGTGCCTCCTAACGGTTGAGGGAATCAACGGTGTCATCTACTTGATGTTATTAAGCTGTCTCTGGGTGCTCGCCGTTCTGCTGAAGGTATTGCGTTATATGATCCACACTCTTAAAGACGCCGAAGGGTGAGGATTTTTCTCCACCACTCCCCGCAACCCGAAAGATCCTTAGCTTTATATCCTTCCATCACTTCTCACACGTGCCAGTCCAAGGTCCAGAAAATGATAGAGTCAGTTCTATCTTTTAGATGTGGTTTAAGGCTATTTCATTTACTCCGTTATAAAAATGAATACGAGCTCATTTTAGAAAATTTATAAGTCGCAGGAAAGAGAAGAGCAAGAAACATAAGATGTGGTTCTACCATTCAGAGAAAACCGCTGTTAATATGTTGGTGCATTTCAGCCCAGTGTTTTCTATGAATGTTTTTACACAGTCTTAACATACAATTTTATATCTCTCTTTTTCACGTAATGTTGTAACATAAGCATTTATTCTTAATAGTCGACATTTTGGTCATAACTTTTTAAAGAGTCGTGTGCTATTACATATCCCTGTCGTAGACCATTTAGCTTGTTTTCTGTTTTCAAAATTCTAAGTTATGCTGGGATAAACATTCTTTTATGTGTGTCATTGCTGGCTTTGCTGATTATTTCTTTAGGATGGAATCCTAGAAATGGAATCACTAATTCCGAAGGATACACACTCTTAATACATTTTGCGAGATTTCATTTTGGTTTCTAAAACTGTTTGAATGTGACTTCCTTAAAAGCTCTAGAAAAACAGATTGCCTTAAAGAATTTACTTCCAGTTTTGGAACGTTTCAGACCCAGGGTGTTTTAGCATTCAGTTTAAATGAGCACAGAAATCTTCTGTAGCCTGTCTGCACTTCAGTCCTCATTCCCCTCTAATAGAATGCAGCGACAGAATTATAAAAGTCTTTCTTTGGGAAACAATGTCTTTTTGTGTTCTCAAGGATTGTTTTCTTAAGTCTTTCTGGCGGGTATTGGGTTTATGCCTAGAATTACGCATAATATTTTTGCATGCCTCTTTGTGACGTCTTAAGGGTTTAGTTATGCTTTATGTTTTTTACATTGCCAAAAGGAAGCCCAGATTTCATGGCAGCGAAGCCTGCTTTTACAAGTCTTTCTGAGACTTGCCTGAAAGGCCAGGACTATCTTGGCAGGGGCTGCTTTGGGGAACATCATATGAGTAAGGGGTTCTCTCCCCAAGTCTGGGCCGGCCTGGAAAGGGCCTTACCAGAGACAGAGTTTATAAATAGAGGGAAACCTTGGCTTTCATAGATATCAGGGGTCGGATGTGGTATAATATGATATTCAGAAGGGTGAAGGGCATAGGGTGGTTTGGAGAGTTACGGTGCAGTCAAAATATGTACTCTCATGCCTGCAACCTAACTAAACTGAATGAGTCCAACATCTCTTTACTGACCTAAAAGGACGTCCATGCAATTGCGTTAATTTTAAATAGCAAGTTGTAGGGAAGCATGGGTGTTTTGATCCCATATTTGTATAAAAAATATTGGAGGGGGGGGCGCAAAAATCAGAATTAGAGGAAACTTTAATGTCTCCGTGAACCAAAAGAAATTCGTGGGAGGACACACATCAGGCTGCTGGTAATTCGGGCTCACTCTGGAATGTGGAATTGGGTCAGAGAAGCATGAAGAAACCTTAGCTTTATACAACTCTATTGAATAATATGTTGCAATGAGGACATGCTACTTTTGTAACTGGAAAAAAGAAGGAAAGTTAAAGAAAAGAGAAAGTAGCAGAGAGAAGCGGAATGAGGAGTGAGGTTTAGGAGCTGGTTTATTGGCTGGCCCTGTGCAGGGTTGGGGTATGTCTCCCAGCAAGGCTGGTCCAGTCTCCGTGGGAAAGCCTAGCTTCCTCGGACAGTGGGGCTGGGCTGGGCATGTCCTTCCCCTGGCAGCTGTTAGAAAACTCTGTGTTGACATTCACCTGTGATATCACAGTTGGAAAGGCTTGCAGAAAAAAAATAACTGCAATGATCCAGGGGGAGTCAGGAGTTACTTCCTCCAAGGGCTTGAGAGAGGGCGGCCAGGAGCAGAGAGAAGAACAGCCTTTGAAAGCACTAGAGTAGAAAAGATGGATTCAGCTTCAGCATCAACGTGCGCTTCCTAACCTGTGAGACAGGTCCCAGGCCTTGAACTGGACGCAGTGCCCGAGGCTTTTATAAACCTTGCTGAGTGAATGCTGAGGCATAGGTCTTTGAAGGGTGATGACTCAGAAGCTATACAACTTTCAAACATGATTTGTTTTATATGCTATTTGTTGATAAGGGTGTGTTTGCAGTGAAAAAAAAATGGTTTAGACAATGACAAGTCTTCTGGAAATTTAAAGGAATAATTGAATCTCAAAGTCTATTAAAGATGGTTGTCTTACATCTCGTGGGATGACATTTGATTACAGAGGCCACCTTGGCTCTTATATTCAGTTTCTTCTCTTCCTTTCCCTCATTATCTTTCAAAAATTAGATTTTCCCTTCCCCCAATAAAAAGTTGCAAAAAAGCCTCCGAGGAGAGTCACGGTGCCTGAGAGGGGTCCCTGGGGAGGTGGCATTGCACGGCAGCTCAGCACAGGGGCTCTGGGAGGTGGCCACTGACTATGTGAGTTCCGGCAAGCGTGCTCCCTCCTCTGAGCCTCAATTTCCTTACCTGTAAAGCTCAATAATGCTTATTTCTTAATGCTTATTTCTTGCTAGGAAGACGACATAATATAACGCTTAGCACAGTGCCTTGGTACTTGGTGGTAAGTACCCAGTTACTTCTTATCATCAGAACTTTTGTTGTTCCCAGTTCTGCCACCCATTTGCTGTTTCCTCAGGCAAGCCGGTTTATTTCTGTGGTCCCTTGATCCTCATTTGTCAATAGAACTTTTGACAGTTAATAATACCAGTGAAGCCCCCCAAAGGAACCAAAGCAGTTGAACAGCAGTGACAATAATCAAAACAACCATCCCGATTCCTCTGTGGGAGGATAACATCATTTCACTGGGCCCACAGTCCCCAATAAGTGGGTCTTTTCTCTCCAAAGAGCCTGGAATCTGCTCCTCAGAGCTGCTAAAATTGGCCTTGTTCTATAGTCTGATCTGCTGGCAACCTATGTCCACACACTTCTGAAACTGGCCGGGGGCCCTGGCACCGGCAAGCCACACAGGCCGCCAAATCATAAGGCTTTTTCTTTTGAGCAAATAGCATCACACGTGTTGCCATCAAGAAAATGAAAGCATTCACAGTAGCACAGCATCCAGCTCCTCTTTGTGGCCTTTTGAAACAATTTTGTGACCAGAGAATGGCAGGAGACAAAGGTCTTTCTATCTGATCTGCTCACCAGGTTGGCGTTGGATTGGGGGGACGGGGGTGGGGGGAGGCATATCCTTTCCATGATACCGCATGGATTGTTGTTCTCGCTGTGTTTGCCTCCTCTCATTGAGTAGGACAAGGCAGGCAGGCAGGCAGAGGGATATATTTCAACTGCCCTTGACTCTGTTTATAATCACAAACATGAAAGGAAGGAAAAGAAATTGAGTTTATAGGACTGGCTCTTTGTGTAGCCTAATTTATCTCTCTCAGGCAGCAGTGGGCTGAGCGGGTTTCCTTTTTGTTTCCGATGTGGGAAACTGAAATATGAATCTATGTTGATGAGAGAATAAAGGAATTGAAAGAGGCATAAATCTTATCTTCTCACAACCCTAGAAGATCAGCTCCTTGTGAAGAAGGGGATTATACTTCTGTAATTAACTGCTTTGCAGCTCCTGGTGATGGCTCGGAGCTGAATAATAGCACCCAGCAAAGTTGGATGAAAGGAGGGCGGGCGGGTGCAGCGTCTGATCAAGAACAATGGCTTCAAGGCTTGACATCCTTTTCCCACTGCCCAGCTCTCAGACAGTCAAGCCAGGAGATATTTGTCCCGTCTATCAACATTCACAGCAGAGAAAATGGAGCTCCAGAACAAAAAGCTCAAAGAGATCTGTTCCTCTGTAGGCTGGTAGCTGCCATCAGGTGCCTTGAAGGCCAAAGCCAGGTTTTAGACCCCTTTGTGTTCCAGCCAGTGCCCAGTACTTGTGAGGTGCTTATTAAATGGTGTCGGAGGTGAACGCTAATTACCAACTATAAACTTTCTTAGGAAAGTTTGCCTGATTGCTCTCATTTTTGGTGTTACGGTCCACAAAATTATAGAATTTCTGTGAAGAAGAAATCAAATCATAAGTATAAACAGGTTGCTTATCACAGTGCCTGGCACATGGCAGGTGATCAATAAGTGGTAGCTATTATTATTACATTGTAGAGTAGAAATTGATCGCAAACTCCTAGCCATTTTAATAGTCAGCGTTTCTGAGGCTTACCCTGTATAGGCACCTTACTCATGTTAATGTAGGAACGCCTTGCAACGTCCATGTGGAGCAGGCAGGATTCTTCCCTCGCCCCATTAAATTGATGACAGAAGAGGCTCAGAGTGGACCGGTGACCTGCTCAAGGTAAGGGGCAGTAATGGAACCTGGAGTCCAGGTCTTCTTTCCCCTGTCCCTCCCCCTCTCCCTCTCCCCTCAGTACCAGGCTCATAGGCACTCAGCCTTTTCCTCTACGCCTGTCCATCACTGTCCAGACATCACTGTGGGATCAAACCTTTGGGCCTCCTTTGCTTTGCTTTTCCCTCCCTCATGCATGCTGGCATCACTGCATTCGAGAGATTCTTCTTTTGAGTTGTTTCCAGAACTTCTCCTTTCTCAACCCTGCTGCCACTCGTACTGGCCCAGAACCTCATCCCATGACAACCAGGCTTCTTACAGCGAGCGGGCTCCTGAGTGGTGTCTCAGAGCTAGATTCCCTTTCCGTCACCCCCCTCGCCAGTGCCAAATGGGCGGCCCCAACCCTGTCTGCCCCCTAGTGTATAAAATCAGCTCCACTTTCCTTGCCTGGCATCTCTGGGTCCCTTTAACTGACCCACGCAAATTTGTCTCTCCCCGTTCCCTGTCAGAGCCCCTGCTCCAGCTGGGCCTGCCTCCATGTCCCGCAGGCAGGCACTCCACAGGCCCTCTGAGGGCTCAATGGATTAGATCCTTGATAAAGACGCAAATGCCTGATAAAGGATGCCCCATTCAGCGCACAGTAAGTGGGACATAGAAATCATCTATTTCGTCCACACACTAGTTCTTCAGATGGAACCTGAGTGACTTAGCCAAAGTTCCACAGTAAATAAATTTCAGAACCAAGCTTCAGACCCAGGTCTTGTAGCTGAGAATTCAGTGCTCTTCCATTAGACGAGTAGACCACATGCCCTCGGTAATGACTAGCAGCCACTGGCCAGGGAGTAGGGGTTGAATTCATTTAGTACTCAATCTACACATGGGTCCTGGACCTGTGTGGTGCACCAAAGAGACAGCCTCGAAGCCTGAGTTAGGCACTGGAGGCAGGGCTATGGTGTGCTGGGGAGGCGGGGTGTTAGAGGTTGAGATTTAGGGGATTGTCATGGAAATCAGCAACTGTAAGGCAGAGAAAAATGAGGCCGAACCCCAGTCCAAGCCATGTGCTGTGGGAACATAGCGATTAACTTCTCTGTTCCGAGGGGAGATGGGACTCAGAGGGGCTGTGGGAAAGAAGTGGACTATGACTCGGGTCTGAAGAACCAGAAGGATTATGCTCAGTAGCTGTCAGGGCCAAGGCATTTGGTGTTGAGGGATAAGCATGGACAGAGGCAAGGAGATCAGACAGCCTGGGGCGCATGAGGGGCAGCTCGGCTAGAAGCAAAGAAGCCTGGAAAAAGCAGAGAAGCCCAGATTCAAGTTCTGACTCTGCACCTAGTCTGGCCAGATTGGGTTTTGGGCAAGTCGCTTGATCTTTCTGGATCTTAGTTTTCTTATCTGTGAAACAGGCATAGTGATATTACCTGTCTCTTGAGGTTATCATGAGATTGAACCAAAACAGTAAGGCACCAAATGTAGGGCCCGGCACATAGTAGGTGCTCAACAAAAGGGCCAGTATGTTACTGTTGGCTCACAAGGACAAGCAGGAGTCTGGGTGATGCTGTATATTTTCTTTTGCCTTCCAATGGGCCCTTTCTCCTCCTTCCAGGAGCTCACCAGCTGGCCTGGAAGAGCTGCTTGCCCACTCCTGGTTGCCAGGATGTTTGGCCGCTCCCCGGTCCAGAACGACCTTCTGGTCCTGTCATCATCCTTGAGCCCTTTCCAGCCAGAACACAACTGGGGCTAGTGTTCCAGGTCTGGTAAAGTATGCTGGCAGAGCCTATGTTTGGGAGCGAGAGCCGTGTTTAGGTAGAAACAGACACTGAAAACAGCTGTTGGCTCCTCTGCCTTGGTAAACACTCAGTAAGCCTGGCCACTTTGGGCTCCATGAGGGGACGGGAGCACAAGGCAGGCCCTGCTCACTGCGGCTTGCAGAGCAGGGGAGGGCCGTTTTTTCAGGGAGCATGCCAGCCTCCTGATGCTGTGGGGGTGGGGAGAATTAGAGGCCCTCCCTTCTCTCTGGGCTTCTATGTGTTTGAGGGCTCAACAGGTCCTTTCTGCCATTTAATATTTGTGAGACTTTGAGTCAATTCTTCAGCCTCTCTGGATGGGCCAGTCTGCACAGGCAATTTTCGGCATGTCCCAGTATGCCATTCTTCTTAAGTGAGCGTTTGCCAAACTTACCTATGCATCAGAATCACTTGAGTTGTGCTGATTAAAAATTCAGGTTTCCCGGGCCCTACCCCGGATTCACTGAGTGGGAACCTCTGAGGGCGGGGTCCCGGAACCTCTGTTTTAATGAACTCTCCAGGTGATTCTGGTACAGGAAGTCCAGGAACTATGCCGCGAGGACCACTGTCTGAGCTCCAACAGATTCCCTGGGAAACCAGGAGAAAGAAGTAGCCAGAAGGTGGGGGCCGACAGGTGATGCCAACACGCCACTGCTTTTACATGCAAATTTGCAGTTATGCTTTTTTGACTTTGGCATGGAAGCAGACGCTCTTAGATGTATGTTTCCTTTACGTCCTAAAATATAAAGGATGTAAAGAGTGATATAAAGAGTGATACCCCACCCCCTGGACTTACCTCATTTCCAACCCACCCATTCCTCCATCTGTCAGCCATCATTTTCTGCACCTACCTGCTCTGTGCCTACCTCTGGCTGAGTTTTGGAGACACGAGGAAGAATAACGTCTGGTCTCTGGCTGGAAGTCCTCATCTAGACAAACGGACACGCAGATCATCCTAATGTAGGAGCATCCGTTCAATGAGCAATGGGAACGAGATCCTTTCACATCCACGGTGAGAGCAGAGGCCTCTCCTCAGACTCCATGGATCCCACGTTATTTTTCTCAGCTGCAGGTGCAGCTGCAGCCTCTAAACTCGGCCCCATCTCCTGGCATTTCTGAGAGGGAACCGCTCTAGTGTGTGTTGCAGGCTCATGGTGGCTGTCTCTTACACAGTAAGTTATTGTGGAATTAACAGGTGAACACCATCCAATTCGAGAGGCATGGATGCTTCAAGAGCCTGGTCTTAGCTCTGCCTGCATCTCACTACGCCACTCTGGACAGGTCTTTGAGCCTCAGTTTCCCCATCTCTAAGATGGAGGATTGGTTTCCAGCTCTGCCATTTTCTACCTGGAGCATGGCTCTGACAAGCCTGGTTGCAATATGCTTGTTAGCAACGACCTTTCTCTCCACCCCAAGCTCATCTGTCGGAGCACATCAGCACACAGCATCTCTCAGGTTTAGTGGATTTGCTTTAAGCGCCCAGCATATTACCTGCAGCCGGGAAGGGGCGTGTTTGCAGGGGAATGCAAGGTGAAAGTTAACCTGAAGGTGGCGCTGTGGCTCCAATTGACGAGCTGCTCTCTGGAGCAGCAGGTCTGTGTTTTGAAACTATCCGTGGAAACTGGGCAGCATGGATAGCAGGTTCTGTTCCTTCTGGGGGCCCTCACAGTCCAGCAGGCTCTGCTCATTTGCAGGAAGCAGCCAGCCTAGCCCACTCAGGCCTCTCTACCTTCTGGGGCCTCTTCAGACAATTTCGGAGCTGTTTCCCTTTGCATCCTCCCTTCAGGAGTGCTGGGGGAGGGGGAAAGCCTGCTGCGAATGGCAGTTAGGGAGCTGGAGTCTGTGCCCAGGTTTCCTGGGAGACTTGTTTTCTGGTGCTCACTGCAAGCAGGGGGCCCTGGGTGTGGAGCTGCCACTGAGTCTGTGACACGATATGTTGTATTTGGGTCACAGCCTCCTTGAGCCCCCAGCTCCCACTGTGGACTCCACACCCCAGTGATTCACTTGATATTTTGAAAGCACTCTGTGCCGTTCCTGCTGCCTTCTCTCCATTTATTTGGGTTTGGTTTTTAGCTGAGCCATCCGATACAGAAGCCCAGGGAGAGAATGATAGGGGACAAGAAGAAAAGAGTAAAATGCTAACATTTATTATGTGTCCGCTGAGTCCCACAATAACTAGCGCGGCTAGTCTCAGACTTTCTTTCAGCTGCAGAACGTTTCCTCCATCCAAAATCCATATAAACTGGCCACGAGGGGAGCTGGTAGGGACGGGTGGGGTGCCTAGGGCCCTCCCCTCACCACCTATATCTCACTCCACTCCCAGCAGCCCCTTTGGTGCTTCCATGAAACCTGATCTAAAGCAATATGCTTATTAATCTGTATATAACTCTTAGAGGAAATATTATCCCGCTTTTCTGATACAAAAGCTGAAGCCTAGAGAGGCGGAGTGACTGGCCAGGATCACATGATTAACAAATGGCAGAGAGCCAGGCTGTGGGCCAGATATGCCCGACTCCAAAGCCCCCAACTCTTCCTGGAAGACGGTGGGTGCTGTGCTTCCTCGGCCAGGAAGGGGCTGTGGCGCCTCCTGCACAGAGCACCGGGCCAGACACACATGGACACTGTTGGTGCTGGATAGCCAGTAAACTGCATGCAGAGAAGAGTCCTGGATAGGGCAGAACCTGGATAGGGAGATGGGAAACATGTTGGGGAGTGGGTTCTGGGCTGCCAGAGAAATGATCCTTCTGTCCCCGGGCAGGCTCCAGCTTGGCTGGCTTCAGAAGCCAGCCATGTGCTAAAGATTCAGACGTGGGCTTTGCAGACCACAATTAGACTTCGTTTTGCTCCAGGACAACTGGGGTTTGGGGCTGTCAAGTCTAACTGGATCTCGGTTCCTGTTTTGCAGGTGGAAGAGATCTTGTGGGAGAGCAGCTTCTGAAAGGCCAGGTGCTTTAAAAAAAAAAAAGAACAAATAAAGGAAATCATTTGTTTGCTTGGAATTTCTTGTTTGCTTGGAATCTTGTGACAAGCATAGATTTGGAGTCAGAAATACGTGAATTCAATGGTCGTCTCTACCAGTTCGACCTGACTTCTCTGCGTCTCGGGTGCCTCCTTTGTAAACTGGCATCACAAACAGTGTCTTTGGCACTTGCCTGCTGTAAGAATTACGCGAGCTCTTGTGTATGGAAGCATCGAGCTTGGAGTGTGTCAACAGTGGTTCTCTCTCTGCTCTTCCAACTTTTCTCAAAGCTCATCGAATGTACAGCATGTGCTAAATGGGCACTTAATGGACGGGTTACCAGCTGAGAAGCTCACTTTTTCATCGTAATATGTAAGACGTGACACGCTGACCCTCAGAATTGTAAACTTAGAATCTCAGAGAGCTCAGGATGGTTGACCCCAATGCCTTCATTATAGAGATGGGGAAGGTAACTTACCTAAGGTCACCCACTAGGCTAGTGACAGATCTGCTGACTCCAAGCCTACTACTCTGTCATCCCAGGTAAGAAGGAAGGACCACAGGATGCTGTCTTGGTCCTTTCTGGCCCATGAGTCCTACATCTGCGAGGAGAATAGAGTGAGGGGTTCATTGAGGGAGGTCTGTTCTATTCCATGAAACCCATCATGTGGGAGTCATGTTTCAGAGGTAGGTAGAGCCTTCATTATAAGACTGACAGCTCAGGAGCCTGGATCAGTTCCATCATCACCCATAGTTGGAGGTGGAGCAGGCTCCTACCACAGGCATCGAGGCGTAAGGGGACAGCCCAACTTGGAGTTGATTCTGTCCCTACCTCTTACCAGCTGGGTGACCTGGGCAGGAAATTGCTCTCTCTGAGCTTTTTTCCTTACCTGAGAACCAAGGAGAATAAAAGTATGCACCTCATAGCTTATCGTGAAAACTTAATAAGTTAATATAATAATAACCAACACTTAATGAACATGTACTATGTGCCAGGTTGGGTTCTAAACTTTACGTATTTGCTCAATTAATCTTCATAACAACTTGTATTTTACTGCTGAGGAAACAGGCTCAGAATGATTAAGCAGAGCCCGAGGACACAAAATTGGAGAAGACAGTGCCAGGTTTTGAGCCCAGGCAGACTGGTTCTGGGACCCCGCTCTCAACCACTCTGCCCTTTGGCTTCTCAATTTAGGCAAAAGTTGGCATTTAGCAAGTAAATGCTCCAAAAATGTCCCTCCCTCCCTTTTTCTCGCCTTCTTCACTCATCCCCTCCTTGCCCCCAAGAGTGGGTTCCAAAAACAAGTGAGCTTTAGTTTCTCAGACACCAGAAGTACCCCCAACTTGACAATTGCACCTCGATTCATTTTTCTTCTCTGTTTTTATTGTTGGTTTTGTTTTATTTTTTTGTTCTTTGATCAAAAGCATGATTGAATTGCCAACAAGGCAAATCTCTCTATCCTGCGCTCACGGGCACCAGATGAGCCTCCATGCTCAGCTAAGCTCCCAGCGCCAGTCAGCCGAGGGGCACGATTGTCGATTGCCTGGCTTCTAATTGCACATGTGCACGCTAAACCCCCAGCCCACAGGCTAGCTTTCTGACTGACCAATTTGGGACCAATTTGGGAGAAAATACGCCTTCTAGTTTGTACGTTTCTGGCGACACTTGTTCAAGTTCTTGGTTACTATAGAGATCTTGTCAACACATCCAGTACTCTTCTTAGCACAGAAACTTGTCTCCTCACCAGTCTCCACATAGCCCCAAAGAACAGAGGGGCTCAGGAAGCAGCAGGGAAAGCTCAGCCGCTGAGTCTTCCTGAGCCCTCGCTCCCCCGAGGCTCAGGTTTCCTTAGCTACTTGCAGGCCTTGGGTCCACAGAAAATAAAATGAGGAAATGGGAAAGAGCGGCTGTCTGAGTGGGAACAAGCTGCACAGCGAATAAAGGCAAATCAGAACAATGGAGAAGCTGGCCAAGCTATTTAACATGTCCAGATCTATTTCTTCTTCCAGTAACCCCAAAGAAAGGCAGTCTGCTCTGGAGACCTGGATCCACTAATATCTTGGTCGGAAGTGCAAAATCAGAGTCCCTAGCGGACTGGGTGCTGAAGTCTGCTTGTGAGCCTGCAATGCCAACATCTACAGTGTGTTTATACAAATGGTTGGCAGAGCCCCCACACTGCCTCTTGTCTTCCCCATTTCTACTAGTCAAAACCCTACCAGTGCTTTAGGACCCCTCTCCAATGCCGCCAATTCCTGAAAGACTTAGATTCAACCCCCGCCCCCTCTCTGTATCTCTCATTGTCATCTCTCACCACCTTCTACCTGGCATTATGGCTGCTTATATGCCTGCTTTCATTCCAGAGATACTCATCGGACCATAATTACATGGCAGGCCCAGAGCTAGTCACTGGTGATGAGAAAGATACATTTGCTGTTCTTAAAGAGCTGACATGCTCACAGTCTAGCAGAGATGGACAAGGCAACACATAATTAAAACAGCGTAGAGGCATGTGCAGACCGCCTTCGATGCCAAGAGGCTGTGGCATCAGCCTGGGGCAGAGGTAATGAGGGGAAATCCAGGGAGACTTCCCAGAGGTGGTGATCCCTGGCTTATGTCTTAAAGAATGAATTCTGCAGAAGGGTAAGAGGATAAGGAAGATGGAGCAGTTTAGGATAGTGGCACGCTTGTGCAAATCCGGCGAGGTGTGGGAGAGCAGCTCTCAGGGAGGGAGCCCCAAGGAGCTTAGATGGCTGGAGTGGGGTGGTGGCAGGAGGCGGGATCAGGCGAGCGGGTACCTGTCAGATCACAGAGGGCCTAATAAACGCTGTTTATCAATTTGGGCTTTCTTTTGAAGGCAAGACCATGGACAGTTCTTCAGGAGGTGCGGGACCTGACCGAATCTGTATTTTAAAAAATCGACTTGTGCTGCTGAGTGAAAAATGGATGGTTGGGAGAACAGGTAGGAGGCAGTAGCATTAGTCCAGGTGAGAGATGATGGCTGGGTCTCAGTGGGAGCAGTGCAAGGATGAGAAGTGGAAGGATTAGAGATCCGTCTAGGAGGCAGAATTGGCAGGTCACAGTTTTTGACCAGGTGGGTGAGGGAGAGGGCAAATTCGGGATGGTTTCCAGAATTTCAGCACCATTGGCCAAGGAGGAGGATCAGGTCTGGGGAGGAAAGATTTAGGAAATGCCAGATGCTCATCTGAGGAGCCCGGGGGATGGCTCCAGGTGGATCTAGCAGCTCTTCCCTTCTCTTTGCCCTTCTCCCAGTCCTGCCCTCGCTGTGGATCTTCCTCAGACCTACTGCCTGCAACTTATGCACTGGCGTAGCCTGAAATTAGGTCAATTATTTTCTACCCCCAGGTGCCAGAGACTTTTGGAAAAGTCACCAGATAGATGCACCCCTGAAGATGTTCGAGCTGAACCCGATGTGCCATGCCTCCTTGGAGTGTTTGTATTTCAAGGAGAACTCCAGAAGGGCATAAAAGGTGGAATGCCAGCATCGAGGGGGGTAGATTTAGCCGAAGTCCTTCTCCAGGGCCTGAGGACACACTCGCTGGGGTTGGTGGGCCAGCCAGGCCTGGGCCTTTCCCCAGTGTCCTTTCCTGCTTGCCCCTGATGCAGCTTCGCAGCCTTCGGTGGTGGACCCGGCACCCAGCCCTCTCACTGACCACTTCCACGTCGAGTCCGCACCGCCGGCCACCAGAAGCCAAGAAAGTTTTTTGTCCTCCCTGGGCCTGCTTCCTTATCAGCAAATGGCAGCATTACATTCTTTCCATCTCTTACATCCCCCTTTTCTTCCTTTTTCCTTAGCGGTTAAGAATGAAGGCTTTACGATCAGGCAGATCTAGGGATGAATTTCAGTTCCGCCACTTTCTACCTGTGTAAGTTCCTTTACTGGTACCTTATCTGTAAGGTACCTCATCTGTAAGGTACCTTATCTGTAAGGTTTCCTCATCTGTAAAGTGGGCATAGCAACAGTACCTACTGTATATTATGGTTGTCCATATTCAATGAGATGATGCATGGAGAGCTCTTAGCTCAGTGCCTGGCACCCACTAGGTGCTCAAAAGCTGCTAAGGTCATCATCCCTATGCCACGAGACAACCCTCCTTTCTCTGTCTTTCCCTCTATTCCTCCTTCTCTCCCTGATATTCTTTGCAAATACTCCAAGTACAAAGATCATTCCGTCAGGGCTGCCAGCTGCCCAGTCTGGAGGCAGAGGGTTGGACTGGAGGACCCTCTAGGTCTCTTTGGTTCAAGAGTCTGGGATCTCAAAGGTTTGAGAGCATTCTCTGTGACCCTTCCTCACCTTGGTTCTCATGGTGATTTAGGAGCTGGCCTCCATGGGTCTCCATCGCTATGTAGTTTTTCCAGGTGCTCTGGTGGCTCCCTCCCTCTATCCCTCATTTTCTGCATCCCCTTCTGTGTCCAAACAAGTTAAGGCCTGCTCTCGCAATCAGCTGTTACAGCCCACCCACTGGATCCCCAGTTACTGGGTGTCTGGCTCAGCTCTTTCTTCATTTCCCAAGAATGTTCTGAGGAACTTCACATGCATCTCCCCACCTGCCAGCTCTCTGAGTTTCTGAACCTGACTCCAGAGCAGAGGGAAATGGCTTTGGCAGAATGAGCTTTCATAGTCTCCGTGTCTCCTTTATGCCTGGTGGTTCCTGGTGCCCAGAGAGCTCGGCTTCACAGGATTCCTCTATTGATTGCTTTGCTTTGTCTCCCCGTGTATTGGCCATGGTTCTCCAGAGAAACAGAACCAACAGTGTGTGTGTGTAATAGATTTGTTTAAAGGAATTAAGGAGGCTGGCAAGTCCAAAATCTGCAGGATGGGCCACTAGGCTAGAGAGACCCAGAGAAGAGCCAATGCTTTAGTTCAAGTCCAAAGCCATCTGCTTCAGAATTCCCTCTTGTTTGGAAGAGGTCAGCTTTTTGTTCTATTCGGGCCTTCAACTGATTGGATGAGGCCCACTCACATTACATAGGGCATTCTGCTCAAAGCCCACCAGTTTAAATATTAATATACTCTGAAAACACCTTCACAGAAATATCCAGAATGATATTTGGATATCACAGAAATATCCAGAATGATATCTGGGTACCATGGTTCAGCCAAGCTGACACATGAAATTAACCTTCATACCCTGTTACTGGCAAACATAACAGAGAAATATCTCAGACCTCAGGGGTACTTTTTCTTACCCCATATTCTAAGCCAGATAATATCAAGACTTAGTCCTGCTTCACCAGAGGATCATGATGGAATGGAACCAACTACCAGATGTAACCTCTGCCTCCACCGGTCAAGGCCTCTTGGCCTGCAGTAGTTCAGGCCTGGGCCTGGGGCTGACGGGCTGAGTGGGAGGCACTGAGCATCTCTATAATGGGGATTGGGGGAAGGGGTTGACAGATGTTGCTGCCCCCTGTGACCTCACAGATTTTCAAACTTGGTTGTATACCAGAATCAACTTAAAATGCAGATTTTCAGACCCCCCACGATAAAGAGAAATTCCTGATTCAAAAGAGGAGGGCATTTGAATTTTTGGCAAATAATTAATGTATTGCCATAGAAAATTTCAGAATGAGAGGGGAGCTATGAGCATCTCCTGAGGCCAGACAGTCTCATCATCTCTCGAGGATGAGGCACCTGGTCGAACCCATAATTTCATGCCAACTCATCTTTTTATCATTTCATGTGAATGACTCCTGTGATGTCAGCCTTACCCCCTCTGAAGGAGCCCCTCATGTTTTAAGAGGAGAGATGTAAAATCTGCCTTCCTGTGCCTTCCAGCTGCTGGTCCTTGTTCTGGCTCTTAGAACCAGAAGGAATCTGTATAATTACTCATCCACTGGAGAGCCCTTGAGGTATTGATGACAGTTCTCATTTCCTGCTGGGTCTTCTCTGGGCTCAAAATCCCCAGGCCCCTCACCAGGCAATGTCTCTCTCAGTGTGAGGTCTCAGGAGTGAACTCTACTCAGACTTTGTTTGGTCCCTGCAAGACCTAGCAGAGAAATCACCTCTCTTCTTCTGGACACTCCACACCTATTAATGTGGTCTTTGGGCTCTTATGTTAGCCCCATCACTCTGTAGATGGAATTCTCCAAGTCTGAGCCCCCAGCCTGGGTCCTTATTCTCCTTCCTCTTGCCATAACTGCTCCACTGGAAAGAGGGGCTTCTTTAAGAGCCTGGGGACTCCAGAGCTTTCTCCTCCATGTTGAAAAACACAAACTACAGGATGTTCTCCAGGCATCTGGGAAAACATAGGGTTTGCTACCCTTTTGGACTGGTTCCCTCTGAGACCTAGACCTGACCTTGGTTCTGGTGCCCTTCATGGAGGAGCCATCATAATGTAATAGAAAGTTCATAGACTTTGGGTCAGGCAGGCTCAGGTTCAAATCCCAGCTCTACCAGCTGAACTTCTGTTCCTTTAACTGTAAATAGTGCCTCCCAACCGGGTCGTACTGAGGATTCCAGATAAAGTGTCAGAGCAGCTCACTTGGGGCCTGGCACATAGTAGATGCTGTAAGTCTAAGCTCTCACCTCCTCCTGAAGATCTTGGTGCTATTCTCCCTCCTTTTTTCTCCATCAAATCTCAATTCTAGCCCCTAATGCTGAAGAGCCTTATTAAATAAATAGACCCAAAGCTCTAGTCAAATCTTGGGGCTTAGCAGGGAGAAGGGGAGACATGTGCCCCCATATGAGTAACATGATCTGGGACAAGCCTCTTCCTTTCTTCTGATCGTGGGTCCCTCATCTCAGACCTGTGAACAAACCAGGAAAGCTGCTCAAAAGCCCCTTCCAGCTCTTCCACTGGGTCTCCCCACAAGTTGCCTGGTCTTTTGCGACCCTAGGCCCTGGAAGGGCATCAGGCAAATGTGGAAATCATCTAACAAGCCCCCTAAGATAAGGATGGACCATTCCTCCTCGACGTTCAGCCCGGAATCATCCCCTGAGTCATCTCTCAGGCATCCACCAGCTTCTCCTCCACTGGAAAGCACCAGGACACGGATGTGAGAAATCGAGGGTCTTTCACCTCAAATACTAACAGGCCGGCAGGGCAGACAGACAAGTAAACAAATAACCGTCCTTCAGATGGCTAGAAGCTGTCCTAGAAACAGAATACACAGAAACTGCAGGGAGCACAGAGCAGGAAACTGACCATACCGCCAGGAAGGATGGGCAGTGGTTCAGGAAAGCTAGCGAGAAGTGAAGGTTGGAACTGAAGC
>NW_011888812.1:9058085-9061556 GCF_000151845.1 Pteropus vampyrus
AGGATGTTCTCCAGGCATCTGGGAAAACATAGGGTTTGCTACCCTTTTGGACTGGTTCCCTCTGAGACCTAGACCTGACCTTGGTTCTGGTGCCCTTCATGGAGGAGCCATCATAATGTAATAGAAAGTTCATAGACTTTGGGTCAGGCAGGCTCAGGTTCAAATCCCAGCTCTACCAGCTGAACTTCTGTTCCTTTAACTGTAAATAGTGCCTCCCAACCGGGTCGTACTGAGGATTCCAGATAAAGTGTCAGAGCAGCTCACTTGGGGCCTGGCACATAGTAGATGCTGTAAGTCTAAGCTCTCACCTCCTCCTGAAGATCTTGGTGCTATTCTCCCTCATTTTTTCTCCATCAAATCTCAATTCTAGCCCCTAATGCTGAAGAGCCTTATTAAATAAATAGACCCAAAGCTCTAGTCAAATCTTGGGGCTTAGCAGGGAGAAGGGGAGACATGTGCCCCCATATGAGTAACATGATCTGGGACAAGCCTCTTCCTTTCTTCTGATCGTGGGTCCCTCATCTCAGACCTGTGAACAAACCAGGAAAGCTGCTCAAAAGCCCCTTCCAGCTCTTCCACTGGGTCTCCCCACAAGTTGCCTGGTCTTTTGCGACCCTAGGCCCTGGAAGGGCATCAGGCAAATGTGGAACTCATCTAACAAGCCCCCTAAGATAAGGATGGACCATTCCTCCTCGACGTTCAGCCCGGAATCATCCCCTGAGTCATCTCTCAGGCATCCACCAGCTTCTCCTCCACTGGAAAGCACCAGGACATGGATGTGAGAAATCGAGGGTCTTTCACCTCAAATACTAACAGGCCGGCAGGGCAGACAGACAAGTAAACAAATAACCGTCCTTCAGATGGCTAGAAGCTGTCCTAGAAACAGAATACACAGAAACTGCAGGGAGCACAGAGCAGGAAACTGACCATACCGCCAGGAAGGATGGGCAGTGGTTCAGGAAAGCTAGCGAGAAGTGAAGGTTGGAACTGAAGCATGAAGGATGGTGGGCATTTGCCTGGTGGACAAGGGAGAGAGGGCACCCTAGGCCAAGGGCACAGCAAAGGCAAAGAGATTGGGAAGTCAGGTCACTTTGGGATGACCTAAGAGTTCAGCAAAACTTGAGGAAGTGGCTGGAAGTCGAGAGAGGAGGCAGGGAGACCAGCTGGGAGTCTACTGTGGTGATCCAGACCGGATGCCATAGAGACATAAACTAAGATAGCGCTTCAGTCCATACTAAGCAATTTGGGGACACAAAGACCAGCCAGATGTGAATCCTCCTCTCCAAGGACCGACCATCCAGCCACCTTTCACTCATTAATAAGTATTTATTGAGCATCTATACTGTGCCAGACACTGTGTTAACTAAGGAATTTTCTCTTGGAAGGAGAAAAGGCCTGTCCCCCAATATGTTAGTTTCCTATAACTGCGGTAAGAAAGTACCATGAACTGAGTGGATTAAAACAATAAAAATTTATTCTCTCAAAGTTCTGGAGGCTGGAAGTCTGAAATCAAGGCCAGCACGGTCATGCTCCCTCTGAGACTCTGGGTAGAACCCTACCTTGCCTCTTCCTAGGCTCTGGTGGAGCCGTCGATCCTGGGCATTCTTTGGCTTGCAGCTCCATCGCTCCAACCAATCTCTGCCTCTTTTGTCACATGTCATTCTCCACGTGTCTATCTCTATGTCTCTTCTTTTCTTACGAAGACACCAGTTGTAGCAGATTAGGGCCCACCCTAATGAGTATGATATCCTCTGACCTAATTATGTCTGCAAAGACCCAATATTCAAATAAGGTCACATTCACAGGAAACAGGGGTTAGAACTTCGACTTATCTTTTTGAGAGGGGACACAACTTAACATCAAGTAACGACAATGCCCTGCGGCGACTGCCTTAGAGAAGTCCAGGCCGTAGGGATTCAGACGAAAGAGAGCTCTGCCAAGAGCCGGGATCCAGAGGCGTTTCCTGGAGGAGGTGGCATTTCAGCCATACATTGATAGGTAGGATTTAAAAAGGCAGCTATGGAGAGGCGTTCTAGGCCAAGGGTGGTGCATGTGTGGAAGCAGGAGGAAAGGAATTGCAGGGCAGTAATTATGTCACTCCAGTTATTACCAGTCCTCGGAAAGTCCTCCCTCTGGCCCTCTGCTCCCCTGCCCCCCACATCTTGTGCAGCCCAACTCACATCTTGCTCTTGGGTTTGGTGGGGTTTGGAGGAAAACTACTGCCCGGGATCATCATGACACCCCTATTCACGTCCAAACCTGGATTTGTTTTTTTCTGAGATGCAGTTAAAAAAAAAAAAAATCTCTGTGTTTATCAAGCAGCAAACCAGTAGGAAATTATAACCTTTTTAAATAAATATGTATCTAATTATAGGAAAGCACAGTTTACTTTTACAGCACTGTCAGGATTTCCCCTGCAAGCCAAGTCTACAGATAATGTTCCAACCACCCCCCCAAATCTCGCTGGGCATTGACCTCAAAAATACCATCTCTGCTGGCCTCTCAGCAGCGAGCCAGGCTGTGTGGAAATGCCCACCAATCTGAGGGGGATCTGGGTCTCTGGTTTGTTTTTTTTTGTTTTTTGGTTTTTTTTTAGAGCCAGAGGCCCAGCCCCTTGATTAGCTCCCAACCACAAAGCTAAATCCCCCATCCCCACCCCGCCCCCAGACTGTGCGGCTTGCCCACAGGTCTTAGCCCAGCGTGAATCTCTGTGGTTGGCAGTTTTCTTCCTTACAGAAACGTCATAAGTCCCAGAGAGAGCAGAACTGAGCCATCTTGGAGGAGGCATGAACTCTGGTGCTCATCTCAGGCCAGGCGTCCATTCTCACCTGCATTCCTTTTAGTCCACAAATAGTACTGAGCAGAGAATATCATATCTACATGCACCATAAAGGAATAAGCCACGTGAGTAAAGTCCACGAAATGCCAAGTGGAGCGTGGGCACATATCAGTGCTAATACATGGTAACCGTTATTATTTCCGGACAGCACGCAATTACCACCTGCCATGGGGGTCTTAGGGTTAGCTCATTCTTCAGCAAATACCTGTTAAGCACCTACTATGTGCCAGGGACTGCTATTCGCCTGGCTCACTTCTTCACCTGCTTTAAGTCTTTGCTAGAATGTCATCTTTACACTGGGGCCTCCCTGTCTGCCCTGTTTAATACCTGGCCCCTTCTTCCCCACTCTAGGCTTGCCCACCCTCCTTTACTCTTCCCGTAGCACTCACTTATCACCTTCTAGTAACTAAGTGATTTACCTTTTGTCTATTGTTTTTATCTGTTCCCCTAACGAGAAGGTGAGCTCCATGACCAGGGGTTGGAGGTCTTGGTTTTATTTACTGCTGTGACCCCTCTAAGTCAAGGCTAGGCACATAGTAAGTGCTCAATTAGTATTTATCAAATTGAATTAAGATCATTGTTTTTGGAGACAAATAATCCAGGTTAAAGTCCCACTCCTCACTAGTCATGTG
>NW_011888812.1:9062356-9062883 GCF_000151845.1 Pteropus vampyrus
ACTATGTGCCAGGGACTGCTATTCGCCTGGCTCACTTCTTCACCTGCTTTAAGTCTTTGCTAGAATGTCATCTTTACACTGGGGCCTCCCTGTCTACCCTGTTTAATACCGGTCCCCTTCTTCCCCACTCTGGGCTTGCCCACCCTCCTTTACTCTTCCCGTCGCACTCACTTATCACCTTCTAGTAACTAAGTGATTTACCGATTTACCTTTTGTCTATTGTTTTTATCTGTTCCCCTAACGAGAAGGTAAGCTCCATGACCAGGGGTTGGAGGTCTTGGTTTTATTTACTGCTGTGACCCCTCTAAGTTAAGGCTAGGCACATAATAAGTGCTCAATTTGTATTTATCAAGTTGAATTAAGATCATTGTTTTTGGAGACAAATAATCCAGGTTAAAGTCCCACTCCTCACTAGCCATGTGACATTGGGCTTGTGACATAACCTTGCTAAGCCTCATTCCCCACTTCTGTAGAGTGTCCACAGTCTCCAAGGAGTGTGATGTCCATGGAGCCCAGACAGTGGCTGG
>NW_011888812.1:9062933-9070862 GCF_000151845.1 Pteropus vampyrus
CCACAGTCTCCAAGGAGTGTGATGTCCATGGAGCCCAGACAGTGGCTGGCACCAAGACACATCTCAATAACTGGTAGGTGGGCTGCTGGGGATCAGGTTCAGGGTGGGAATTTCACGGTTCAGGGAGGCCTCAAGGTCAGGGACACCTGGATTTGAATTCTGGTGCTTCCACTTCTAGCTCTGTGACATTAAGCAAATCACAACTTCAACAAGCCTGTTTCCTGTTTGTAAAATTGGACTCAAACAGCATACTTTTCGCCTCTGAGAGTCACCGTGAGGTGGTATGAGCGTGTCCTGAAGAAAGACACTGTGCCTGGCACAGAGCAGGCGTTAGTTCCTCCTTTTCCTCCTTCCAGAGGGGCTGTGAGGACAGGAATAGGAGCCTGCCAAGGCCCAGAGGCCTGGGGCAGTGGCAGGGGCAGGGGATGGGGCGGGGGCTGGGGCAGGGGCAAGGCAGGGACAGGGGCAGGGGCAGGAGCTGGGGCAGGGGCAGGGGCTGGGGCTGGGGCAGAGGCAGGGAATGCTGTCAGGTAGAAGGGCCATTGGCCTCCTTCTCCCCTGCCTCCGATTACCCAGTCTGGGCCTGTAGGATGTGCTCAGATATTCCCACCTGCCCAAGTCAGTCCCCACAGCAACTTCCCATAGCCTCAACTCCCCTGAGGCACCATCTCTCTGCTCACTTCTATACTAATGGGGCCTACGTGCCTCTGAAATGAGGTGATGACTCCCCCCAGGGCCCACAGCAAGTGCCAGAGGAAGTCTCTTGGGAAATGATGGCTGCCCCAGGATTGGGGGAAGGAAAGTGTTTCCTTCCAGAGGGGCTGTAGATGCCTTTACACCTTTGAGCAGAGGAGGACAGGGAGGGGCTGGCTGCTGCTCAGAGCTACAGCTGCCAATCAAGGACAGGGAGTACTTGTGCTGAGTGGGAATCAGAACAGGGAGATAGCCATGGCAACCATTCCTGACGCTCCAAAACAGGAGATACCCTTCTACCTTCTGTGTCTAGATGAAGCTCAGAGAGAGCCAGTGAGGCCAAGGTCAGCCGCTGCCCCCGCCTTACTTACCTAATGGGTCGTCTCTCTTGAGGACTGTCCTGCCTCCCCGCCCCCAACCCCATCACTAGCGCAGAGTCAGGATGAGGCCTGATGCCTGCACACGAGGCCCTTCAGAAACACAGAGAGTGGAAGAGGAGGTGACACCATGGCACATGCTGTGTGAGAGCTGGAAATTTATGTACAATCTTAAAGGCGGCACTTCGTCTAAGGCTGGGACGTGCCAGTCGCCACGTGGGCCTACGCCTGGCTTCCTCATCGCAGGTGTTTGATGGGCGCTGGCTTGAAAATGTCCCAGAGCAAGCCCACCCTGGAAATGATGTGTCTCAGAGTTCCAGGGCCCTCTTAGTCTGGGCGATGGCAGGAAGCTTTCAGAGGCCGGGACGGTAGGTGCGCACAGGACAGGTCTGGTGCGGGAGACGTGGGCTTCACATCTGCCTGTCGCACTGGGCAGCCTGGGCTGGATGCCAACGCACCAGGTTTACCCTCGGGATCGCAGTGGGTTACCATATATTGCGCATCTCTGCTGGGCCCTCTGCCTGCACTGTCTCACCCAAGCCCCACCCAGAACAGCCTAAAATAGAGGTATTATAAAATGAGTAAAATGAGGCTTAGTGAGGTCAGGTCACTGCCTAAAGGCACACCCAAGCAGCACAGCAGTTTTAAAAGCCAATTCGGCCTTCCTCCAAAGCCCATTTTGCAGACGAAGAAACCAAGGCTGGGGCGGCCAAGGCCACCGAGCTAGTAAATATTGGAGCTGTCAGGCTCTGAGACCAAGATCTTTAACGTAGCATCTATGAACTCGGGTGGGAGAGAAACACAACTTGATGTTCATTCACCTCTAACTGAAATTTAGCATTTCCTTCAAGTGTGAATGTAAGCAACACACCACAGTTATATTAGCAACAGCTGTGACTTTGTCACCAATCGAAATCACAGATATTTTCATCTCACATTACAGTTGTGGCAGAGATCTTGAAATATCGTGTGTACTCATCACTCTTTTGAAATTATAGCAGTTATTAGACCTGACTTTAGGTCTTGTAATTTAATGCATTAGTGAGAAGCACATACGTTGCTATAGCCCAATTTAAGATGTTTTGATAACTGTTTTTCTAAAATAGAATTCACTTGTTTTATAATCTTGCATATCTCACACATTTAAAAACATTGTTCTGAGAACAAGTCCACAGTCTTTAACAAATAGTCATGGGGTCAGGGCACAGAAAAGGTTAAGACGCCCTGCCCTGAAGCCTGTGCTCCTAAACTGACTCACCTGCCTCCCAGGTGTTCAGCCCAGTGGGCCACCTTTTCTCCCCCAGAGGAAGCAGAGTGATTAGCTCAATTAGCCTGGGCCCTCGGCACATTGTGAGGAGGGGGCCTGGCCGTCTTCCCCTCTCCCTATCAGACTCGCACCCACCCCTTTCCATCCCTCTGCCTTGTAGGAGTTAAAACACCAACATCTCTGGAGAGCCCAATTTTCCCTTTTACAACCAAGTCAGGTTTGTGCCAATTTCCAGGCACCAATTATGGGCCAGCTCTCTTGGACCAATTAAAATGTGCAGGTGCAATAATGTCGACATCAACAGTCTGGGGTTATCTCAGCAGATATTTTCCATGAAATATTTATAAGAGACTCTGGAAAGTTAACCCCATCCGCGGCAGTGCCTCCCCTTCTCCGGCAGGCTGTGTTGCCAGTGGAATGAGAGCCGGCGAATGGCGTGGGTGGAGGGGTACATAGAATCCTGTCGCAAGGTGAGGGCTGGGGGCCGAGAAAGCACAGGCATGGGTTGAGAGCAACAGGACTTCTTTGAAGGTCTTTTTAAAAAAAGGATCATTGGGACTAGGATAATCAGGAGGCTGGTGTTCTGAAAAATGTCCACGTGGGCTTCAGGAAACCCAGGTTTTAGTCCGGACTCTGCCGTGCACTTGCTGTGTGACCCCAGGCCAGCATGTTGGTCGGACACTCTGGGCCTCAGTGTTGTAATTTGTAAACAGGGAGAAATGCCCAAGCCCGCCCACCTCCCAAGGCTGTGGTGGGAACTGAACGTCAGAGTGAGTGCAAGAGGCTTTGGAAAGGATTCGGTGCCGCCCAAGGGAAGGTTCTCTGCAAGGGTCCCAGGCTCCTCAGTAACCAGGAGTGGGTCTCAATCAACCCTACAGCCCTTGCACCCTACACTGTGCATGGCACCGAGTAAGCATTGAGTTCATGTTTGTGGAATGAATGAGTGACCAGACTCGACCACTTTCTAGCTTTATGACTAACCATTCATTTCTGTCAGCTTCAGTCTCTTCCCCTGTGACAGGGGCTCCTGGTCCAACCTGTCAGGGTTGTCCTGCAGATGAATGAAGACACTGGCTCTTTGTGAAACAGAAAGACTCCCCCTGCTTATAAGGTCATTGTCTGGGAGACTGGGCGAGCTTCCTCGGGATCCCTGAGACTCTTCCCTGGACGGTCTCATAGAACCGGCAGAGACAGAGTCTATCAACAGGGCTGCAGTGGCTGATGATAATAGTGGCCCCAGTTTTTCATGCTTCCCTATATCCTGGTCCTTGGATAATGTCCACCATGCTAACTCTGGCTTGGCCCTGCCACTTGCTTTAGGCAAGAGAACAGCAGCAAACTTGATGCAAGCAAAGCTCGCCTGTCCCTCTTGCTCCTCTGCCTTTGTCACAAGAATGTGTTCAGGGTAGCTTGCCAAAAGGATTCCAGAGACCTGTGTGGAGAAGAGGCAAGGCATCCCAGACCAGCCCACAGCCAAGGTCAGCAGAGCCGACCGTCAACCTACACCTCGCCATGGGGAATAGAAGAATCACCCCACTACACTGTAGGTTGTGCGCCATAAATAATAACTGGCTATTGTTTTAAGCCACTAATTTGGGGGATGGTTGATATGCAGCAGTAACTGATACAGTGGTCATATCTGCCCCACGGCCTCTTTGATCTTCAAACTCTCCTTGAAGAGATAGAGCAATAGAGGTGCCCTCTTCCCTGTGGGTCACTGGGGCTGCTGCCAAAACAGAGAAGCGATTTGCCTAGTGGTGGAGGGTGTGACCTCCAGAGTCAGTCCTGGGATTCCATCTCAGGTGTGTGCCCTTAATCACTCTGTGCCTCAATGTCTCTATCTACAAAAGCACAGTGTTTGGGGCTGTGGTGAAGATTAGAAAAGATAGTGAATGTAAAGTGCATGGCACAGAAGGAGTGCTCAGAATGACATTTTTAGTTGTTTATTTGTGGTGGTTGATGATCCATCCTTCCTCCCAAAAGACTCTGTTTCTTTCTATCAGCCCAGATTGCTGGAAGCCTTTGCCAGAACACCTCCCCAGTGGAGGGAGACAAGCTAGAATCCAGAGCCACGTGCATTGGACTGGTGCAGATTCCACAAACACTGCGATATTTGGCAAGCAGAGCCTGCCAGTCACATAGGAACAAACAACACCCAGGTTTTAACCACTGCCAAAACACTTTCGCACCCACGCTCCTATTCCACAGCCCTACGAGGATCCTGGGAGGTAGTCAGGCCAGGGACTAGCAGCCCCATTTTACAGATGAGGCTCAGAGAGGTTCCCTGACTTGTAGGAGCTAGGATTTGGTGCCAGGGTGTCTCATCACAGAGGAGACCTGCCTGCTATCTTGAGCCACTCAACCTCTAGTTCAGGGTCAAGTCTCGGCCTCAGGTGCTGGACTAAGCTCTGGGACCCTGGAGTGAGGGGCCACGCCCTCCCCTTCCAGAGTCCCGAAGGCACCCTCTTCGGGAATGTGATTTTCTTCCCTGAGAGGGAGGTGTCTCCTCCTCTCCCTGGCCACTGGAGTAGTTTGGGAATGATGGTGGGAGATTTCTTTAGTATTTAGCAGGATTTTTAAATGAAAAGCAATTAGGCAGGGCTCTGCCTTTACACAGAGTTTGCCCCTGACACAGGTAAGCCAGCAGTAACAAGGCCGACCCCGCAGAGGTCCCTGCACTGTCCCTGGCACCATGACATCTGCAGAGCCTGGTTAGGGATGTAGCTGCCCTGTCCCTGACTCTCCTCTCACCCCTAGCTCACCAGGCACAAACAGGATACGGACGAGTTCTCACCAATTTATGGATTTGTTCACTTGTTTACTGGTTGCTTCGCTACTGAAACCCACCTCTGCCCGCTTTTCACCTCCTCTTCCCCAGAAGTTACTTTCAGAGTTTGTGAAGGAGGCTGAAAGGTTGTTATGGCTTTGGAAAGGTCCAAAACACAATTTAAACACAAAAGCCAAAACACAGTGCAGCAATAATATTGAAGAACCCTGGAAAAGAACTGCCTGTAAAACAGCTTTTATGTTGGCCGATTCCCTTCCAGAGTGGGTAGGCTATTAAGTAGGTGTCGCCAGAATGAATGTACCATTTTGCTGTCTGCTCTGTTCCCTCACTGTCCTGTCATAAGCATTTTCCTCGTTGCAGCATGTTAAATTATGGTGTCTCCACCAGTAGACTTTTCTACGGTCATGAAAAACTGATTGTTACAAAGACCAGATTGTTTCTTGGAATGCGGGGATGAGGCAGCACCCTTTCTCATTCTATGATTTGTCAAATTGCACACTGGCTCCCAGGCCTCAGATGGTGCCCGGCACTCCCTGCCTGAGGGCAGAAGAAGGTACAGATCGTCTCCACTGGGTGGACCAGGGGGTCTAGAAAATGTCAGCCACGGGCATAGTGTTTGCCCTACCCCATACCGAAGGAAAGGGCCTATGTCCAGCCCTCCCTCGCGTATTTGTAGGGTTGCTACTGCTTCCAGCTTTGATCTCTGAGCCGTCACTCCCCTAGACCCTAGAAGCCTGTGAGGCAGGAGTCTCAATTCCTAGGACTCTGCCACTTTCCTCCTATAATGCGGTTTGCCTAAAAGATGGGGTCAAAGATGTGGTGGTGAAAGCAGGAAATGCAGTGTCAGATAAGCTTTGAGACCTTCAGACTGGGGTTAGGCTCCCAGGTCCCTCACTGACCACCTGCTTTCATGCTCTTGACCTTAACTTACACATACATCATCATATATGATCCCCATAACTGCCTTGAGATGGCAGAATCATCATCATCATCATCATCATCATCATCATCATCATCATTTCTGTATTTGAAGGTGAAGAAACTGTATTTGAAGTAGCTGCTTCAAATATGCAGTGAACGAGAATTAAAGAAATGTCGTTCTGAATCTGGCCTCTACTACCTACTATCTGACCTTGGAATGTCTTGCATCCTCTCTGCGCTTCCACATCCTCAGAGTACCCAGGCCCTGTAAATGCGTGATAAGTTCTAATCACTCATCTCTTCCCCCGTGCATGCTTAGGGAAGGAGCTGTTCAGACTCTGGCCAGTAGCAGCCCTGCTGGCCTGAGTCACCAGGGAGCAACTTGTCTGAGGTGAGCCCACCGGTGGCTGTCAGGATGGGCCTCTGAGAGTTCCTCCTTCATCCTCCGCTTCTTCTCTCTCCAATCTAGTCCCACCATGGTTGTGAAGAGCCAGCCCACCTCCCTGCCTCGCTCCCTGCTTTGGGCACTGTCCTCTCGGCCTCAGCAGACTCCCCACTCACAAGCTCATTCCCCTCGAAACAGCGTCTCAGCTGAAGGTCTGCCCTTCGTTGCTGAGCGAGTCATACTGGAGGCAGGGAGGCCACCGAGGAACCCTTGACAGGAAGTTTCCCAGGAGAGGGGTGACGGAGCCAAGACAGGGGCAATGGCAGTGAGATGGAGGGAGGGGGCAGATTGAGGGTGATTAAGAGATGAATCCACGGGGCTTCACAGACGATTGGAAGCAGGGAATGAGAGTGAGAGAGGAGCCTATGAGGACACCCCAAAGCCTAGTCTTGAGCCCCCTGGAGGACCAGGTTTGAGTGGTGATGTTGAGTTTGATTTTTGACACATTGCAGGGAGTAGCAGGAGGAGTAGGTATCTAATGACCAGAGCTCCAGAGAGAGGCCTGTACTGAAGAGAGAGCCTGAGCCTCCTCTGCCAAGTGATACTTGGAAGTGGGGGAGTGGGAAGTTGTGGGGGTGGGACAGGGAGTGGGGAGAGGAAAAGACTAGCCGGGTCTGGAGAACACTGTTGGGTCCTCTGTTCTCCTCGTTAGCCCCTGAGGTCACTGCACCTCCCTCGAACTGCATAGATGGGCAGCAGGACGCTTAATAACCATCAGTCAAGACTCCTTGCCTCGTAACTTCCTTTGGCCAGAGATCTCCTTAGCCTGTTTATCCATTCTGATCTTCAACCCATCAAAGGCAAAGATTTGCTTTTTGGAAACTGCCCTTTTGCTTTTCTGCTTGCTGTGGCAGCCAGAGCTTTGAGACGCCCATCCAGATGTGGGCTGGGAGCACCCCACCCCCGAAGTCAGGGCTGAGCCTCTCTAAAGAGGGGCAGTGGCTCCTGGGGCCTGAGACCCAGGCCGGACCTACTTGTCTTATCAGGATGTGGGAGGCAGGAATCTTGGGGACTCAATCCCTCTGGCCGACCTGGGGTTGGGAGCATCAGCCTCAGGAATGTGACTTTTCTTTGAGCAAGAAGAAGGCGGATATGGAGGTGGTGGTGGGAGGTGGGGTGGAAGAGGAGCCCTAGAAAAGCACTCACCTGAGCTGAGGCTCTGAGTTGCTCTGAGTTCCTTCTGGAACCTCTGCCCCTGAACCTTCACGGCATCGGTTTGCTGCTCCGTGGAATCCATACATTAAATATTCTTTGAGTGACTACCTTAGGTGTTGGGCACATAACAGGTAAGAGAATCCTGCCCCCTTAGAGCTTACATCCCAGTGAAGAGAAAACAGGCATAATACCGCTTGTCCTGCTCGCTTGGAATCCCCTGGGATCTTGTCCTACTTCCTCATTTTACAGAGACGCAAACCTGGAGGGAGAGGGACTTGCTCAG
>NW_011888812.1:9070912-9078601 GCF_000151845.1 Pteropus vampyrus
CCTTGCCTCGTAACTTCCTTTGGCCAGAGATCTCCTTAGCCTGTTTATCCATTCTGATCTTCAACCCATCAAAGGCAAAGATTTGCTTTTTGGAAACTGCCCTTTTGCTTTTCTACTTGCTGTGGCAGCCAGAGCTTTGAGACGCCCATCCAGATGTGGGCTGGGAGCACCCCACCCCCGAAGTCAGGGCTGAGCCTCTCTAAAGAGGGGCAGTGGCTCCTGGGGCCTGAGACCCAGGCCGGACCTACTTGTCTTATCAGGATGTGGGAGGCAGGAATCTTGGGGACTCAATCCCTCTGGCCGACCTGGGGTTGGGAGCATCAGCCTCAGGAATGTGACTTTTCTTTGAGCAAGAAGAAGGCGGATATGGAGGTGGTGGTGGGAGGTGGGGTGGAAGAGGAGCCCTAGAAAAGCACTCACCTGAGCTGAGGCTCTGAGTTGCTCTGAGTTCCTTCTGGAACCTCTGCCCCTGAACCTTCACGGCATCGGTTTGCTGCTCCGTGGAATCCATACATTAAATATTCTTTGAGTGACTACCTTAGGTGTTGGGCACATAACAGGTAAGAGAATCCTGCCCCCTTAGAGCTTACATCCCAGTGAAGAGAAAACAGGCATAATACCGCTTGTCCTGCTCGCTTGGAATCCCCTGGGATCTTGTCCTACTTCCTCATTTTACAGAGACGCAAACCTGGAGGGAGAGGGACTTGCTCAGGCTCACACAGCAAGTCTCTGACTTGGGCACTCTGGGTGCTACCCGGCAGGCCTCCCTATCCAAGGCTGCTCATAGGAGTTACAGAACCTGAAAACGCCTCTGTGTCAGCTTATTAACCTTGTAATTGAGGGGAAAAAAGGTGTGTTTGAAAGCCCAGGAAGCGGCTGCCAGCTGCTGGCTGTTGGCCCCCAGTCTAGGGTCCCTGCCCCACCCATCTCTGACAGCGTGGGCCAGGTGGGGCCTGGAGGTGATGGGAGGCATGGTTGGTGGGGGACTGCCTTTCAGCTTTAGAACCTCTGCTAGGCAGGCCTTCAAGGGAGGCTCGGACTTCCGGAGCTGCATTTCCAGGCTGGGGCTGAGCTGAGGTCTCTTTCAGGCACTGGCAGAAAGGTCACAGGCCAGTTCCTGAGAAGCCCCAGTTACAGCCCTGAGAACTGATCTTTGTGTTACTAGTAGAGACCATTAGTGACATTTTCCCCCCGCAATTGCATTTTTACAGCCCATAGCTCCTCTGGATAGAATTTTCTGCGTTAAATCAGATGTTTTGGAAAAAAAAAAAAAAGATAGAGAAAGAAAGGAATCGTAATCATAACCATAAATCATAAGTCGTGTTACTGTAAGCGGATGGCTTCCCAGCTTCCTGGCTCCGTGAATCAGAGGCAGTGTGTGGGAAAGCTTGCTATAATGAGGCGACTGGGGAGGCCAGGTCTTCCCAGGGGGTGTCCTCCGCCAGCCTGATATTTCACACAGCCTTGCTTCTAGATAACTCCCATCTCGGGGAGGGGGAGCGTCTTTACTGGCAGGCCAGGGGAGGCAGGGAAGGCCCGCCACGAGCAGAGGGATGCTTGTTGCCCCAAACCCTGCTTGATGACTCTGTGAAGAGGTGCAGTGCTGTCCAGGATTCCCCAAACTGAGTTTCCAGGGCATTCAGGGTCCTTGTCCTGGGGGTACCGAGAAGGCCAGTGTGTTCCCACGGCCCAGCATGACTGCTTACGAGCCAGTACCCTTTATGGGTGAGAGAGCTCACGTGGGTCTGCGTGGGTCTGCGTGGGGGCTCCGAGGCTCTGCCAGCGGCACCTCTGTGATCCAATCAGCTCTCCTCTGAGCGTAAATAAATCAACTGCAGAAGGACTTAGGGAAACTCAAAGAGGAGAATTTAAAAGAAATCTCTGGATAAACACAAAATACAAAGTGCTTTAGCATTTGGAAGAGGGCTTGGGCTCTGAGGAGGAGGAGAAAAGGGATAGTTAAATGTTTATGAGCAAGAGGCAGATCTTACTACACAGACGTAAGGGGAAGGAAATGAGCACAGAGAGGTTCAGCAACTTGCCCCAGGTCACACAGCAGCCCCTGGTCCAAAGGCTCCTCATTCATTCAGTTAGGGATCATTTATCTAAGTGGCTCGTCAGCAGGATGTACTGAGCACTGATGGGGAGCAGGCCCTGACCTCCGGCCTGGCAACATAGAGAATAAAGGTGTACCCTTGCCCTCAGAAGTTCATGGGACAGCAAGGGAGAAAGGCACAATAGCAATTATGATGCCGAGTAAAGAGAGCCATGGTTTATTTTCAGTTTATTGCCATGATTCACTCTCTGAGGGATTTGAAGCAGCAGAAAAAAATGTCACACCACAGACAGGGACAAAGATTCGGGGTGGGGGGTAACAACGGGCGAGATGGTCTCTGTGTGTCGGGGCAGGGGAAGTGTGGGCAGGGACTAAGGAGATGTCCCCCCTTAATCGTGCTTCAGCGTGATCCCGAAAGATAAATGGGAGTTTACTGGGAACAGAGGACTCAAGAAAGTCACTCCAGGTGAAGAAAGGCTAAGCGAAGACCAGGAGGTGAGAAAGAGAAGGGCACGTGCCTAACCGCAAACGTTCCAGTGGCTGCCATGCAGGGGTGGTGGGCAGACTGGCCAGGGGAGGCCAGCAGAGGCCAGGCTGGGAAGGGTTCTGATGCCAAGGAGTTTGGACTTTATCTCATAGGCAGTGAGGAGGCGGAGATAGATTCTAGAGAGGAATGTCATTGTTAGGTGGGCATTCTGGACAGATCTCTCACCCCCGCCCCAAACTGTAGTGAGGCTGATGGAGGCAGGAGGCCAGCCAGGAGGCTTTGGCCATGGCCTGGCAGGAGGGAAGGAGGGAAGGAGGGAGGGTCTGACCCAGGGCACTGGCAGTGGGGATGAGGGATGAAGGAAAGGCTTGATGGAGGTATTTCGACGGAAGGGATTGACAGGACTTTGGAGGGCTGCCTTTGAGGTTCCAGTTTAGTGAAAACCCAGGTAGGTGGTGACAGTGTTAACTTTGGAGCTCTCTGACCCCCGGCCTGGTCCAGCCTGCCCCCACCCCCCTCATTAGAAAACCCAAGTGAAGTTGCCAGATTTTGGAGCCCAGCAGATGCAGATTCTAATCCCAACTCCTCCGTTACCAGCTGTGCAACCTTGGACAAGTCACTTCCCCTCTCTGAGCTTCTGAGCTGCACTTTTCTTATCCGGAAATAGCATAATCAGGAGGCAGGGCCGACTTGAGGATCACAAACTATGTGTTTGTTTCAGGTGGGTCCCAGCAGGACACAGATGGCTCGGCTTGAGGAGAATTTAATAATGAGACTATTTACAGAGATCGGGGTGGGATGTAAGGAAATCTCAAGGGACAGTGCAGTGCCCCCGGTGACAGTGTCCCAGTTACCACTCCCAGGCTTGTGTGGGGAAGCCACCTGGCAGGAGCTGAGACCCGTATTGTAGGGAAGCAGCAACCTCCCTTTGCCATTCCAATTCTGAGCCCTGGTCCCAGGCCTTTGGCAGTCTGCACCCCAGAGATTGAATGTGTCTCTCCTCTGCAATGTGGGAGAAGCAATGGCAGCCCCAGGCAACATTCAGCCCGTGGGGATGTCAGCACGGAGTCACACTCTGACCCCAGCCTCCTTGATCCAGGCCAAGGCAAGCCGCTAATACAAAAGCAAATTTATCCGAAGTTCACACCACCAGGACCTGAAATCATCCTTTTCTCTTTCTATGCTCTCATCTCTCTACCCGCTTTCTTTCCTCTCTTTGTGCATGCGTGTGTGTGTGTGTGTGTGCACGTGTGCATGTGTGTGTGTGTGCGTGTGTACGTGTGCGTGTGTGCGTGTGTGCGTGTGCGTGTGTGCGTGTGTGTGTGTGTACGTGTGTATGTGTGAATCCTCTGGATTTATTTTAGAATTATAACCTATTTAGAATAACATTTTTGTTTTCCTGTTTCCTAAATGTCAGTTTTAAAGGCCCTAAACTTCATTTCTTTTCTTTTTTTAATTAAATTTATTGGGATGCCGTCGGTTAATAAAATTATACAGGTTTCAAGTGTACAATTTAATAATGCATCATCTGTATGTTGCATCGCATCGTGTATCTCTTTACCTCCCTTTCCAACTTCCTCCTCTTTTCTCTCTCCTCTCTCTGTCCCTCTCCCTCACTTCTGGCCTTCTTTAAAGCCAACACCTTAACAGAATCACTCTCCAGTCAGAACTGCCCTCATTTTTGACTTAATATTTGTGGCTTTGGCCCGAGGGAGGAGGGAGGAGGGCTTGGAATTAGTCGTTTAGGACTGGTGTCTAACAAACAGAGGCTCTCGGGACTCCTGGGGTGGAGCGGCTTAGCATTCCATTTGCTCCCTGAGTTCTTGGCCATCCAGAGTAATTGGCCGGCATCAGGGTCTGCCTGCCCTACAGGGTCTGGCCATCCGGTGGGATGGTGGTCAGTTGTGCAGATGGAGCGGCTGCTCCGTGTGTGCTGGGGGAGAGAGAGGCCCAGCCAGAGGAGAAGCACTATTTCAGGTGACCAGTGAAGAAGGACGAGGAAAGATGGAACCAACTAGATGGAACCAGACGTGTGCTAGGCACTGGGCATGGGCTTTCGCATCTAATTCTCACGTTGGCCCTATACGGCACTCCTCATTGTATAGATGAGTAAAGCAATATCGAGGGCCAGCTAAGGGCTCACAGCCACAATAGGTCCTGTGAAGAAACGAGAATAGGTATAGTTTAAGTCAACAATTTTATTAGTCAGGCATCTACCATGTACCAGGCACTGGACTGTGATGAGAAGGGCTGTTCTTGTCACAATTCCAGAAAGGAGAGAATGAAGTTGGTGGTCAGATCCCTGGGACATCAGGGCTAGGGATGACTTAGGTACCTTCTAGAAACCCAACTCCTCCACTGAACAGGTGGGCAACTGAGGCCCAGAGGGAAGAAGTGGCTTCCCCAAGCCACATGGCAGGTCTTCTGTTCCTGCCTCGCAACATTGCTTCTCCAGGATGTTCGTTCTGCTTCTAGGCTCCCCTGTTTTGAAGCTGGTTTTTATTCCCTCACTTAAACAATTAAGCTTTAATACACCAAAAACAGATCATTATCCTCCTAAGGTTTAAAAAGCAAGATTACTGTTTGTAACACAAGCAATTAGCTACCTTCTGGTGTTTCCTTACTTCTCTCTTTCCCAAAGGACTGAGCCTTCGCGGGGGTTGCAGAAGGCCCCGCAATTAGGGGTGCTGGTCAAAGCTGTCATCTTGGAGCTGGAAATGCTCCAGGAAGGGAGGGCAGGGGGTTGAGGTTGGCCGTGGGGGGTTGTGCAGACGTGGAGAGCTCCTCTTTAGGTATGCTGGCTCGGTTCTGACAGCACTGGAACATTCCTCTCCATTCTGCTCCCTGAGCCACAGCACTGTCCTGGAGGATTCGAAGTGACTGCTCACGTCCAGGGATAATGACGGTGTGGATCGACTGTAGCAACGTATGAGCTCTTCCTGCAGAGCCTCTCTAAGGGGTTTGTGCGCCCCCTGCATTTAAATGGGGCTTTTGGATGTTTTTTAATTGTTCTGGAAGTAAGGTATGTAAATTTCATCAGATTTTTTTAATAGCAGAAAGAAGGAAGATCGATTTATTTTTTTATGTTTATTCTCTTATGAAATATACACAAAGTATATAAAATGTACTGTCTGATGTAAAGAATAGTGAAACAAATGTTTGTGTGCCAATCCTCCTGGTTGAGAAATAGGACACTGTCAACATCTTGGGTACTCTGGTGGCCTCTCTGTGATCATATCTCCCTTCTCCCCCCAGATTTTTAATCTATTTTCCTAACTTTTTAAAATTACCACTCTCTTGCTTTCTTTATAGTTTTCCCACCTATGAACCTATTCCTAAACAACATATTGTTTGGTGGTGCTTGTTTTTGAACTGCTAACGGATCTATGCTGTAAATATTCGGACTCTCTTCTCGAGTGCCACAGGATCTTGCTTTGAGATCTGTCCCTGTCGAGTGTGAACCTGAGGTTTATTCCTTTCCTTGGATCTATAGTCTTGCTTTACACACCGTTCCCCAGGTTCTGACCATTTGGGCTTGTTCCAGGATTTGACTTTCATGATCAGTGTTCAGTGGACATTCTGTTCTCTGCATGCAAGAGTTTTTCTAAGGAAAATAATTGGGAAGGGGATTGTAGGGTCATGGAGCATGTGCACATTCAGCTGTACCAGACGGTGCCAAACCATTTTCCAGACGATCTCTACCAATTTACACTCCCATCTGCGGCGGCCACGAGTTCCAGTTCCGCCACAGCTTACAAGTGTCGATATTGTCAGGCATTTTCATTTCTGACAGTCTGATGCGTGCGTGGATTGGTAATGTTATTGAATTTGCATTTCTTCGATGATTAGCAAGATTGAGCACTTTTTATATGCTTATAGGCCATTAGGGTTTCCTTTCTGTAAGGTCCGGTTTAAATCTAATACCCATTTTCCTTCTGAATTTTATGTTTTTAATTGATTCACATAGGGTTTTTTTGTTTTTATTTTATTTTAACATATTCTAGGCACCAATGCTTTGCAGTTATATGAGTTGCAAACATCTTCTAACACCATGGCTTTTCTTTGCACTTGGATTTATCACGGTTTCAAAGCGTCCATGACCCCAGGAAAGATCGACAAGCACTTATGTTAGAGGTTCTATAAATAAGAAGCCCATGAGCCAGAAAACCCCAAACTTTCATTAAGCTCAATGGTATTACAGCAAATTGAACCAAAAATCAAGAATGTCACATTCAAAGTCAAGATTTGTAGCTTCTTTTGAAATACCACACTGTCTGGACCTGCGGCTCCTGCATTGTAGGAGCTGCCAGCTGGACACAGGGCTAGAGCTCTTCTTCGCCCCAGCCCCCGTGCTTCCCAGACGCGGAGGGTTCATTGCCACTTAGCATCCTTGGGCTGCCTTGATGTTCCCTTCCACCCACCTGGTTTAGCTGTGTATGTCACCTGGAGGCATTTGCATGTCGTTAGCACCCTGCTCCTCTGTACCTCATCACAGTACGCAGAGCTGTATCTATACCCGTGGTTGTCATAATTTCTGCTGTCATGTGGATGCTTCTGGTAGGGCTCCCACTTGGAGTGAATCTCAGTTACTGAGTCCGGAGCAAGAGGAAATTTCACCAAGTTTTCTGAGCGGGTTTGCTCAAGGCCTGTGAGGACCCAGCTCCTGAAGGCCCACAGAGGGAGAAGGAGTCCCCAGAATCAAGCCCGTGAAATCACCTCTGCCGTGGTTAAGTGTTCAGAGATCCCATCATTTGTTTGGGAGAACTGGTGGTGACTGATAAATCAGCCAGACATGAGCACAGGATTGTCTTCAGAGAGAGCCCTTCCCCTTGATCTCCAGAAGAAGGAGAGGAGATATTTGGTTTCCTGTGTATTTGGGCACATCTTAATTTGCATCTCATTTACATCCATTAGTGTGCTGAATCTTAAGGTCTAAACTCCGGGTGTCTGAGATAAAAAAAAAAAAAAAAATCATACAACCTGCTAGCTACAACCGGATTCGCACTCGATATGGGAGGTTTGACAGGCCTGAAGCCAAGCTGGCTCTTTTATGCAGCTCATTTCTTGAGCACTTACTATGTACCAGCTGCTGTGCTAGGAATTCCACTTATAGGGTCTCGTTTTAGCATTAACACCATTCCACATG
>NW_011888812.1:9078651-9092868 GCF_000151845.1 Pteropus vampyrus
GATGATTAGCAAGATTGAGCACTTTTTATATGCTTATAGGCCATTAGGGTTTCCTTTCTGTAAGGTCCGGTTTAAATCTAATACCCATTTTCCTTCTGAATTTTACGTTTTTAATTGATTCACATAGGGTTTTTTTGTTTTTATTTTATTTTAACATATTCTAGGCACCAATGCTTTGCAGTTATATGAGTTGCAAACATCTTCTAACACCATGGCTTTTCTTTGCACTTGGATTTATCACGGTTTCAAAGCGTCCATGACCCCAGGAAAGATCGACAAGCACTTATGTTAGAGGTTCTATAAATAAGAAGCCCATGAGCCAGAAAACCCCAAACTTTCATTAAGCTCAATGGTATTACAGCAAATTGAACCAAAAATCAAGAATGTCACATTCAAAGTCAAGATTTGTAGCTTCTTTTGAAATACCACACTGTCTGGACCTGCGGCTCCTGCACTGTAGGAGCTGCCAGCTGGACACAGGGCTAGTGCTCTTCTTCGCCCCAGCCCCCGTGCTTCCCAGACACGGAGGGTTCATTGCCACTTAGCATCCTTGGGCTGCCTTGATGTTCCCTTCCACCCACCTGGTTTAGCTGTGTATGTCACCTGGAGGCATTTGCATGTCGTTAGCACCCTGCTCCTCTGTACCTCATCACAGTACACAGAGCTGTATCTATACCCGTGGTTGTCATAATTTCTGCTGTCATGTGGATGCTTCTGGTAGGGCTCCCACTTGGAGTGAATCTCAGTTACTGAGTCCGGAGCAAGAGGAAATTTCACCAAGTTTTCTGAGCAGGTTTGCTCAAGGCCTGTGAGGACCCAGCTCCTGAAGGCCCACAGATGGAGAAGGAGTCCCCAGAATCAAGCCCGTGAAATCACCTCTGCCGTGGTTAAGTGTTCAGAGATCCCATCATTTGTTTGGGAGAACTGGTGGTGACTGATAAATCAGCCAGACATGAGCACAGGATTGTCTTCAGAGAGAGCCCTTCCCCTTGATCTCCAGAAGAAGGAGAGGAGATATTTGGTTTCCTGTGTATTTGGGCACATCTTAATTTGCATCTCATTTACATCCATTAGTGTGCTGAATCTTAAGGTCTAAACTCCGGGTGTCTGAGATAAAAAAAAAAAAAAAAATCATACAACCTGCTAGCTACAACCGGATTCGCACTCGATATGGGAGGTTTGACAGGCCTGAAGCCAAGCTGGCTCTTTTATGCAGCTCATTTCTTGAGCACTTACTATGTACCAGCTGCTGTGCTAGGAATTCCACTTATAGGGTCTCGTTTTAGCATTAACACCATTCCACATGGCTTACTTAGCAACTCCATCTTCATTTTAGATGCAGCAATGGGAACTATTCCGGTTACCTAGCATCATCGGGTAACATAATGGCTATCCACTCAGGCATTGGAGTTGGCCAGACCTGTCTGAGTATCTCAGCTCTGGCCCTTGTCATCTGGGAGGTTCCTGAACAAATTACTTACCGTTTCAGAGTTTCAGCCTCCCCATCAATAAAATGGGAATAACAACAGATTTATCTCTTAAAGTTTATGTAAGGATACAACAAACCATGTGGTAAAACACTTTTGCACAGGGCTCCCATGGAACTAAGATGAGAAGGAGTGAGGATTTAAAGTCAGTCTCATTCTTGTTTCTCTAGGGTCTGCTATGCCTCCAACGAAAGCACGTTCTTTCCCCATTAACCACAGGCACAAAATGCCAGTTTCCTGCCCTAAGCCGCCAGGTGCCAACCCCTCCTCCTCAGCCCCCTTCAGAGTCTTGTTGCCCTGGCAAGGACTCGCAGGTGGCTGTGGACTGGGCTTGATTGTGGGTTCATTGCATGGGGGCGCCCCTTTGTGGGAGGCTCTGCGGTGGGGATTTTTTCCCCTGGTATTAGTCACTGCCTGTCCTTATGAGAGAGAAGATCTGGGGCGAGGAGCTAACATTCATGCTTCTCTTGGTATTTTCCATTAATTGTTTCCTCCTCTGCTTTGAGCTGCTGTCCCATCAGCCTGAGGCCATCATTGAAGAGGTGGGTGGTGTGCCTGTGTTCCTATAGAGGGTACGGGACCTGCTCCACGGGCCTACGATGAGGCAGAACTTCCTGAGTTGTCCTAGACAAACCTAGAAACTGGTCACAGTAAAGCCCTTTCTGGCCTTTCCCCTCTGCTCGCAAGTCTGACCCGTCCGCTCTGGCTGGTGGGGTTGATGTCAATCCCCTGAACCACCTCTCCCGGGAGACTGTGGAGATGAGAGTAGGTTTTGGGAGTCAGAGCATCTAGGGTAGAACCCTTGTTCTGTCACTCACTAGCGGTGTGTCCTTGGATAAGTTAATGAACTTCTCTGTGCTTATGTCCTTATCCGTAAAATGGGGATAATACATAGCAGGTGGTCGCATGCATTGAATGAATCCACGGATAGTAAGACTGGGCCTTCAGTGGAGTGAGCGCCCGTGTTGGCTATCGCTATTGATAGAGGGCAGTGTTGTGCAGGGGGCATGGGCTCTAGCTGGGTTCAAATCCTAGTGCCTCCACTACGCTGTCCTGTGACCTTAGATGCCTCTTAACGTCATCTGAGCCTTGCCTGGGTCGCCTACCCTGAAGGTTGTTTGCAGGACTTGCTTCACGGTGTGTGACCTGTACAGTCACACAGGGCCCTGTGCTCAGAAGGGCCCTCTGCCTGGTTTAATGCTCTACTGTTTCCATCTTGAAATCTCTATACATTTTGAGCTAACGCTAATACTTTCCTTTTCATTTAGCTTTGGGTCCTGCAAATCATGTCACATGTTTCTCTCTACCATCTCATGCCTCACCCCATGCACAGGGGCCCCTCACGGGTCCATGAGGAGCTATCCATGTGCAGAATTCAGGGGGCTCCTTGTGGCTCTCCTTCCCCAGCAGTGGCTGGATGCACCCTGGGTTCACCAGGCTCTAGGTCCTCAAGGACGCAAGAAAGGCTGCCCGCTATGGATGACACATGAAGCTGTTTTCAGCAGAAACTTTTTGGCTTGGATTTCTGACCTTGGAGGGGGTTGACTTAGGCTATTTGTTGCTGTGGAACTGACCATATATTTTCTGTATATTAGGTGATTTCAAGGAAAAAAAATCAATTTGAAGAGCAACAATCAAAACTGTAGAAACCCGCCACTGGTGCCTTAGTCCCACGTTACACCTGGGTTTATAGGACAGGAAGACAAAGAGCCAGGGGTCTCCCAGCTCACCGCTGCCTCCCAGGACCGGGGTGGGGGAGGGGATGAGGGTGGGATAGGGAGAGGATGGTGTGGGTGGTGGAGCTCATCAGAGTGGGTAGAAGTCCTCCCTGACAGCCTTCATGTATTCAGATCTCCCCCAAATCTGGTTAATCTTTAAGCTGAAATATATTCTTTAAAGATAATTATTAATAGTCAGTTCATTCTCATGGTCAAATATCTAAAAGGCACAAAAGGATATAGAGTGAGGAGTCTCTTCTTGTTCTCCTTCCTGGAGGCAACCGATGTTCTCCGTTTCTTGTGTGCTTCCCAGAGATCGTTTATATACAATCGAGAAGAAATTATATTCATATTATGTGTTCGTATATTTGTATTTGTGTATTTTCCCCATTTCAATACAAATGGTCACATACTATACCCACTGGCTATGCCTTGCTTTTTCACAGTGTGTGCTGGAGAAAGATCCTTCTCCATCCACATCGAGTTTCTTTGTTCTTTTATACGATCGCACAGTAGTCTGTTTAGAGAGGCCCCTTCATGTATTTAACTGGCCCCCTCCTGATGGATGTGCAGGTTGTTTCCATTCTTCATAGGCGTGTCTTTAACAAATTCTATCCTCCCTCATTCTGCTGTCGAAGCGCTTATTTAAAGGGACAGTGGTTTTGTTCCCTTGCAAGCTCTGCCCACTCATTCAACTTTCCTTACCCACCACCGGTTACAGCTCCAAGTGGTTTCCAGAGGCACGTCTTGAAGACACAGGCCCTCTTCCCTTCTTTATTCTTCTCTTGCACCCTACCTTCCCTTCTTTCAGAAACCTACGGGAATCCACTTCGAATCTCCCATCTCCTTAAACTCCCAGCTCTAGACCCTTAGTCTTACTTCCACGACCCGTCCCTGCCCATCTCTCTCCTTCCCTACTGCCACTTTCTGAGTCTCAGGCTCCACCACGTATGGCCTGGACTATTGCGGTAACTCCCCCACACACCCCACCCCCACCCCGCTGCTGATGGAAACCACATCAGGTCACTCCTCTACCTAAAGCCCTTACATTGCTGCCTGGTGCTCAGGAGATAAAACCCTGAATTTTTACACTGCCCCGCCCCATCTCCTGCCATTCCTGCCACTCTTTATTCTAGAACCACACATAGAGCTCCTTCCTATCTCTGAGAATTTGCACACACTGTACGTTCTGCCTGGAGCACCATCCCCACCCCAGACAACCTCCTAAAGCCTGCCCTGCTGAAGTTTCAGCTTAAGTGGAACTTCCTCCAGGAGGCCAGCCCTGATCTCCCATCTAAAGGCAGTCGTCCATCCAAGGTGCTCTAGCACCATGCCTTGTTTATTTCCTTACCTCGTTCATCACTATGTGTAATTACACATTTGCGTATATGTGTGTTGGTTTAATGTCTGTTTTCCCCACTAGAATATAAGCTGCCTAAGGGCAAAGGTAGGTGTCTTTTTCACTACCGTGTCTCTTGTCCTTGGTATGGGGCCTGGTCAGCATTTGTTGAATGAACGTTTTTGAGCGCTTGTTCTTTACCAGGCCTTGTGCTCAGTGACGGGCATTCAAAGTTAATAGGACACACGGAAGAGCTCAAACAGATACCAGAGGGCTGTGTGCCTTCCTGGTGATGTAACCCAGTGAGGAAGAGCTAACCCTACCCCAGAGGAAATCTAGATGAATGAAGGGTGTTTCGCCAATGAGGAAGAAGGAAAAGGACACTGCAGGCAGAGGGCAAAGCATGAGCAAAGGGCGAGCGACATGAAAGCTCACCACCTGTTTAGGAAGAGGGTGTGGACCCAGCGAAGCTGGAACACAGGTGTTTGCTGAGACGGGAGGATGTGGGCTGGAATGTTTCACCGAGGCTCCACTGCGATGGGTCAAGGAGCTGAAATATTTTTGTCGTTTTCTATTTCTTTGTATCCCTAGCCCTTCTCTCATGCTGGACATATAGTAGAAGCTCAATGAAAAATATCAGATGTAAATTGATAATACTAGGTGTTACCTCTTTTACAGAAGGGGAACCAATGGTTCTAGATTCGAAAGTGACTTTCCTTCCACCTTCTTATTCTCTTCTGTCATATTTATTGGAAGTACCTTGTATTAGTTATGGGAAGCTAAGCTGCCGTAATACAGAAAACCCCTCCCCCAAATTCAGTACCATGAAAAAACAAAGAAATTTCTCTTTTTTGTGTAATCGTTTTGGGTAGATAGACCTCTTCGCTCAGGTTCATTCCATCTTGTTTCTCCACATTCCCTAGGGTATTATAGACCTGTTCATGGGTGAGGCTGGGTCTCAGCCATGTCCTGGTTGTAGACAGGGCAGGTGGGGATGGGGAAGAGATCAAGGAGGAGATGGGTCCATTGTATTAAAAGCTCTGTCTCAAAGCACACATCACTTTTACTGGCATCCAATGGGCAAGAATTTGACCTACCTGCACAAAAGGCCAGAAAGTGTAGTCTAGCTGGGCGGCTAGGTGCCTGCCTTCAACTTCGCTACTCTGGAGGGAAGCAAAAATGGACTCTGGTAGAAAACTAGCAGAGGAAGCTGCTGCAGCAGGCTCCAGGTCACCGGGAAGCAGGTGGCTGCAGGCTTGGCTGGTGGGCGACTCCAGGTGCCTGGGCTTTCATCACCAAGGGAATGGAGCCATGACTCTTGAGCCATGAGCTCAACAGCCAGGAATAGGCCGTTGGGGCTCCCCAGACCTTCGTCTGCCTCTTCTTCTGAGTGATGCTCTCAGTGGTTGGGCCCCTCCTCAGCCCTCTCCTGACTGCCTTTCATTCCTGGCTGGTGATGACTGAATCTGACCTGGACCTTGGCCCTGCTGCTCAGTAAAAAGACCAGGTCAGCAAATAAGCATGAGGGTCTACATCCTAATGGCTCTCAGGGATTGTGTAACTGGAGAAACTCTTTTAAGTACTTGAGAAGCAACTTTTAAGATACAGGAATGTGTCATTAATTCTAAGTCATTATTATCCAGGGATTAACGCAGGCACCTGCTATGAACTGAATGTTCGTGTCCCCCCATATTCACAAGTGGAATCCTAACCCCATGGGGATGGTGCTCGGAGGTGGGGTCTATGGAAGATGATTAGGTCATGAGGGCAGAAACCCTCATGAATGCAATTAGAGCCTTTATAAATGAGGCCTGAGAGAGATCCCTCGCCCTGTCCCCCCATGTGAGGTTAAAGCTAGAAGGTACCCAATATGAACCAGGAAGGGGGCCCTCGCTACACTCTGAATCTGCTAGCACCTTGACCCTGGATTCCCCAGCCTACAGAACTATGAGAGAAAAAGATAAAAAACTTCCATTGTTTATCAGCCATCCAGTCTGAGGTGTTCGGTTATGGCAGCCTGAATGGACTAAGACAGCCCCCAAAGAATCTGCCTCCCCAAAGAATCTGCCAATATTGTAGTAGCCCAATAGGGGTCACTGTATGCACCTGACAGTAATAAAACCGCACTTTAAAATTCTGTAATAGAAATCGAAATTGGGCTTTTATTACAAATAGTATAAAACCACATTAGTATTAAAATTAATAGTAGCTAATATTTATTGAGCACTTACTGTGTCAGGCACTCTACAGTACCTTATACAGTGCAATCTCTCACTTAATCCTTACCACTCCCCAGTGGAATACTATCCTTAGCCCGTTTTCAGATGAGGAGGCTGAGGCTTAGAGAGGTCAGGTGACTTGACCAAGGCAGTTAGTACCGAGCAAAGCTAGGGTTTGAGCCCCACTCTGCCTGACTGCCAAACCTTAGAAGCTACTAGCCTAAGCATCTCAGAAATAACTTTTCCTGAATATCTACACAGGTATTCTTGATCCTCACAGGACCGATGGCTTGTCCCTACTTCATTTTAGTGGAAGAGATAAAGGCGCAGAAGGTCAAGTACACATAGCCAGGAGTCCTTCTGCTCCTGCAGAGAACAAGAGTCATTCCCGCCCTTTGGGAGGGGCTCTCCTACATAAGTGGGCAGCCTTCTCAGACCCTCAGAACACCCCACGTTCCTGGTAAGGGAACCGCTGGCCACTTTCCTCCCTGAGGAAGACCGGCGGGGTTCTGGTGCCCCACAGAGGTGCCAGCAAGCGCTTCTCCTCCGGGGTTCTTCACATCCACAGCCACCTGCTTTGTCGCTCTCACCTCCTCCGGCTGCTCCGGGGCTGAGGCCTTCTTCTTCCTTATCTCCTGCCCCTTCCACCCCTCATCTTGCTCTTCCTCTCCATCCTCTTTAAGCAGCACCCCACTCACCCCCGATCTTTCTAAACGTTAGCAAACCTGATAATGTCACTTTCTGCCCAGAAACGTTCCTGTTTCCATTACCTGCTGAGAAAAGCTGCTACCTGACACTTGAGGTTCTGCATGACCTGGCTTTGCCTCCCTTCCAGGCTTTTGCCCATCAGCTCCTCTGCCACCCCCTTCCCAGCCCACAGGGTGCTCCCCCACCTGCAAATAAAAGGGAGAGGGCACAGACAGAGCCTGCAGATAAATAAATTTGGAAGATCCTGTATTCTCCGCGCTGTCCCAGAAATCAACTCAATCTTCCCCATTTTTGTTTGACCATTGAGGAAATAGCAGCCACATTAACAAGGCGTGCAGATCAGCCCCTTTGAACACGCTCCTACAGGCCCCGGAGCCCACTGCCTACCCCATCCTGGCTCACCCACACCCTCGCTCCTGCTCTCCCTCCCCAGCCCACCCCCGCCCAAACACCCTCTCTGACCCCTGCTCCCTATGGAAACATTTCAAGGCTCAATTCAAAAGCCATGTTTCCCATGAAACCTTCCTGACTTCACCTCAGCTGAAGGGCTCTCCTCTACCCTCAGCATTAGATGGGGCCTCTCCCTGACCTTGAACTAGAAAGCCAGCCAGGATAGGAGGTCACATGTGGTCTGTCCTTATCTCCTCCCTGAACCGTGGGTTTCTTAAGGCAAGGGACTGAATCTTAGTCTCTTCTTTATAACTCACGCAAGGCCTGGCACATTACAGGTGCTCTGGAAACATCCCTCGAACAACTGAAAAAGGAGATGAGACCTGTGCAGGGCTAAGACCCCGCCTTCTACAGCCCAGCCCCAGGTCTGGTTCCCACGGCAACCACTGCGGCCAGGCAGCCTGGCTGTGAAACCCCAGGACAGCCTAGCCTGACTCTCTAAGTATGATGGACAGGTCGAGAGGCTTCCCTGGCACCTCAGAAGCAGGCAATGGGGACTCCATTTGCCACCGTGACAGGATCTGCATGTTCAGTCTGGGTGTCCCTTGGAGAAATACATCATCTGTCATCTGCAGACGGGCAGTGACAGACAGACCGAAGATAAGTCTTCTTTGGTTATAGCAGGCTGCCTTCACCCTTTTCTTAGCTGAGAAGTTGCTGAGTTTTTGTCAAGAACCAGTAGGAACTTGCTATGGAGGGCCACAGGCATGTGCCATACCCAGGTTCCCAACCCTGGGGCTTGCAGGCCAGGCGGGCAGTGAGAATGAGAAAAGTAGGCAGGGCAGAGTTCATGGTCAGCCGGCAGACCCCCGCCCTACCTGGATGGGGTACCCCACTCTGCTAGCTTGTGAAGCTCAGTAGGAATTGGGAAAGCCAGGCCTTCTGATTTGGATATAAATCTCCTGGTTTAAAAAAAGATGGTTCAAACACTTTTTTAACGTAGGTGAAAATCATATATTAGTTGTAGGTTAAATAAATAACATCAAATATCCCAGTTTTGTTCTTAGAAACATGTGAGAGTCGAATGCAGGTGGCTTACCTTGAAGGTGAAGGTTAGTTCTACGGGAGGGGCTCATATTGAAGCCCAGTGGTGAGTGCTGTTACGTTACATGAACATTTCATGGTCATACGTCGGCTCACAGTTCACATGTTGGTGCAAGAAGCAAGCCCTGCTGACTCGCCTGGTGCCAGCCCTTCCTCTGGCACCCTGCTCCCCTCTCTCAAGGATGGCACTCTCTGCCTCTCAGGGCCTGTCCAGGTGGCACCGTCGAAGCCCTCACCTCTACCTCCAGCCTATCATGTTGGGGCCAAAGTACATCCTAGTGCAGGGTGTAAGGGTGTACAGCCCTCAGCCAGGAGCCATAGCACAGACTCCCTGGGTCCCTACCCACCGCAGACCCCTCCACACTCAGCTGCCACACCTGCCTCTCTGCTCAGCCCTCTGTGCAGCCATGCTCTGCCTCAGTCACACTCCTTGGAGAAGATGCCTGTTGCGGTCTGCTCAGCAAGCTGACGGGGAGGGGGCTGACACAGGCCTGCTGCTGTAACAAATGACACTTCGCCAAGTGGGTAGGGTGCTGGGCAGGAGGCAGCTGGGGCTGTGTTATTCGTCCCCTCCTCTCCCAGTGGCAGGGGCCTGGTTCAGCCTCCACTGCTCCCAACCAGCCTCAGAGCTGAGTGGATTGGGTGCTGTGTTCCCCCCACCCTGACCACCGTGCCCCCAGCTCCATGTACACACCAAGCCTGGGACCATGGAAGACAGAAGGGGTGAAGGCCCTGGCTCATCCACTTACTAGTTGCGTGATCCTGAGCAAATTGCTTAACTCTCTGTGCCTCAGTTTACTTCTCTGTAAAATAAGGATGGGGCTGTTGTGATGGTGAGAAGCACACAGGCACATAGTAGGCTCAATAAATTTTCCTGGCTGCCCACAGGCCAGCATTCCAGGGACAGGAGGGAGCTAGTGGGGAAACTGTGTTTCTGTCTGTCTGTCTGTCTGTCTGTCTGTCCTTTCCTCCTTCCCCTCCCCTTTCCTCAGAGCAACAGAATGTTTCCAGCCCTCAAATGGACAGGTCAGTGAGCTGCATCCTGGACCTACATCTGAAAGGCAAATTCCGGAGGGCAGTTCCCTTCCACAGGCTCGTACCCCACCTCTTCCTTCCATTGTCACCTATGGGTGCAGACCTGAGCCTTTTTCTTAAGGAAATGCATCCTCACCTGATCACTTTTACTCTGAACGTGCCATGGGCCACGTTTCCATCTGCTACAGGAATAAAAACCACTTGAAAAGCACAGACCGGTGACTTGGCCCTGCTCCTCCCAGCCAGGTGCATCGGACACACTCTGTGTCCTGTCTGAGCCTCACTTACTTTTCAGATGAGAATAATACCCCTCCCAGGGCTGCTAGGAGGATTCAACGAAATGACATTCCTAATGCCCCTAGCTCAGGGGTCTTCTGTTCTTGTCCCTGCCCCCCAGAAATGCCTCACTTCGCTTCGAGCAATGGCAGAGGGAAGCGGCTGGATGTCAGGCAGCAGCTTCAGAGCCTCTGCCTCACTAGGACATCGTAGCCTTTAACAGACCCGCTTCCTGCGGGGTGGCAGCCTGGTCAGAGCAAGTCCCCGGCCCTTATTGGATTTCCCTGCGCTTCTTGCCCCTCCAGCCCCTGTTACCCGGCCGGAAAATGACATGGTTTCATTGATTTTCTCACCCACATTCCACCCCCTCCCTGCCTGTCCTCTCCATGAGGTCCCGCTGAGTCGCAGAGAAAGAGAGGCCAGATGTTAAAGCCGTGTTCCCTTCTTCACATGCAGCCTGTTGGCGTGTTTGATCTCTGGCTTAACAAGTTCAGCCATTTTTCTTAAGAGAATAAAAGATTCAGACAGAGAAAGAAGGAAGGGGACAAAGAATGAGAGAGATAATGAGATAAAAAGAGCCAGAGACTCAAAGGAAGATAGAAAGAGGGAGACAAAGCGAGAAGAAGAGAGAGCGAGAAAAGAAAGATGGAACAGAGGCCGCCTTCTCTTAGAAGCCACCTCTGGCCTTCTCTGGGGCTCTCCCCTAACCTCCAGCCCTGCCTCCCCAGCCCCAGCTGACCTGCAGCCCTGCAGCCACATTATCAACTCTGAGTGACCACGCCCTGCCTGTGGAGGTAACAGCCTCCGCTCAGCATGACAGGGCATCTGCTGAAGACTCAGGAGTTCTGACAGAAGCTGGGATGAGCAGCCTTGTGGTGCAGAAGGTTGGCTGGCATGGGACAAAGGGCTGCTGGTGGGGAGCTAAGAACCCCTGCTCCCTCGCTCTTGGATCTGAGCAGTCTTTTGGGGGTGCCAGCCACGAAGCCCTTGCTGAGCATTAACTTGGCATTTATTTCCTGCTCCGCCTCTCCCTTCCCCCTTGCCTCTCCCCTTCTTTGTCTCCAGTGTTCGATTTCCTATTTGAGAACAGTTCCAGCCTGTGCCATCGCTGAAATCCCGGCCTCTGTAACCAGCGAAGGCTGTTTTGAGCCTGTGAGTCAGAGACCGGTGCTGGTTTTTATTAAAGGCAGAAGGAAAATAACCTGATTTCATAAAAGCACAGCACCTTCTTATAAGCCAAGTGTTCCGTGGGACATCTAACTGCCTGAGAAAATATTTTAAAACATGCACATTCACACAATAGCCCCCAACCCCTTCCCAGCCTCTGGTGGGCGTTTCAAACCTGCCTGGATTTCTTTTTTTTTTTTTTTTCCCTCCCCTGGCTAAATGTTTCTAGGTCACTTCCTCCCCCACTGAGAGCTCCCATGCAGGAAACGCTATGAATTCCATTCCAGCCCCTGAGCCTCCACAATTAACGGGATCACTGAGAACCAACCAGGAAGGATGCTGGGAAAAGGGGTCTTATCTCTCCAGTCTCCAGGCAGAGAAGCTTCAAGCCAGATGAGAAGCCAAGCCCATCCCAGCCCTATGTCTGCTTCTGCTGCGACACTGATCCTTGCTCCCTGGGGCGGGCAGTCCTGGGGCCTCTTTCTCTCCCTGCCCCACCACCCTCTGGAGCTGTCTCTTTGTACAATTCTCTTCTCCTCGAGTCTATTAGCGTGCTCCAGCAGGCGCTGCCAAGTTCAGCTGTATCTTCTTGTCTAGTTTATATTAGAAGAGAAAGCTCTGGTGTGTTTTCCCCTCACCTGAGGAAAGAGATGCTTCTCTTTTTCAAGACACTCATATTCTTTGATGAAGACTGAGAAAGACTTAAATTATAATGAAATGCAGTCATTCAAGATGAGATTGCCCAAGAGCGCTTCCAGCTGCCTTGTAAAAATGGCTTGGCTTACCAGCCAAAAGGCAGCTGGGCACGAGGGCCTGCCCTCTGTGCCTTTTGCTGGCCTGTTTGCAGCTTAACTACTGCTTGTCTCCTCGTCTCTGCCTGGGCTATTACAGCAGCCGGTCAGGGTAGTACCTCCTGGCTGGTCTCCCTACCACCTGTTCTCCCCTCTTTCGATTTGATTCCTCCTGTTCTGATCACATCCTTTTCTTCCTCCAAGGCCTTCGGTGGCTTCTAGATTCCCAGTTCAAATGCCCCCTTCCCTCCTTCACAAAGCCCTCCCAATACCTTCTGAGTGGGGGCGGGGGGCAAGCAGCCCAGTGAAAAAAACCCATTTCATCCTTTTTGCCTGAGATTATCATTACTGGTATACTTAATAGAAGAGAAATAAAACAGCCCCACTATGTGCTAGGTACAGAGGGAAAGCTACCTTGGAGTCGCACGGACCCAAGTTCAAACCCTTGATCTGCCATTTACCAGCTGAGTGCCCAAGGGCAAGTTCACACACCTGTTTGAACCTGTTTCCCCATTTATAAATGGGACTAATGATACCTATCTCATAGGACTGCTGTGGAGCTTGGAGACGGTGTAAAGTGCTGGGCATATCATTACTGCTCAATAAATAAATAGTAGCCGTTCTGCTTTGTTTTGTAGTCTTTGTGATGGGAAAGGCATTATCAGTCTGGTTTTATAGATGACAAAGTAGTTTTCAACCTTGGCTGTTTCAAAAATACCTGGGGAATTTTTTAAACTACAGATGCCGGGGCCCCCGGTTCCTTCCTGGGGTTTAGCCCAGGCGTGTATTTAGTCAAAGGCCCTCTGTCTGGACAGGATGGAAACCACTGCACGAGGCGCTAAAGGAGCAGAGGACCAAGTGGGACGTGGCTGATGTGGAAAAACAGCCCAGGAGCAGGGCTTCCTGCGGGATGAAGAGGCCTGTGGCAGTAGGTGGGCAAGGGGTGAGCAGGGCTGGGAGCCTGCGCTTTGGAGCGAGCCCAGGGCAGCCCCTCACTGTCCAGACTGACCAGCTCGAGTGGACTGAAAGAGGTCATCTGGCTGCTGTCCTTGTAACACCCAGCTCAGGGAGCGCCTGTCGGGTCTGCAAGGGCAGGAGGGCTTCTTGGAAATTCCAGGCTATCTTACCTCCGAGACGGGACGGGACGCGATGCGACCCGACCTGAAGACCTCAGCACCAGTCTTCCAGTCAGGGTGGGGGAGCCCAAGGAAAGTGGGAGCTAATCGAGGTTGTCAGGAACACAGGTTTGCTTTCCACTGCTGGGAACGGAAGGTGAAACGCCCTGGAGTTAATTAACTTCCTGCAGTATGGCTAGTGCCATGGTCTCGCAGCTTCCCCGGGTTCTCACTCCGGGTCCCAAGAGAAGAGGATTACAGCGGCCGAAAGAGAAACACACTCAGTCAAGACAACCCCTTCCTTTGCTGATCACACCCTCATTCGTTCGTTCGTTCGTTCGTTCGTTCGTTATTCATTCATTCATTCATCAACAAACATGTATTAAGTTCCAGGCTCCGTGTAGGAACATAGCATAACGGTGACCAAAGACAGGGCTTCCTGCCCGCAGGGAGCTCAGAATCATTCCTTTTTTCACTTATACTTTTAAGGAGCACAGAGCAAACTTCTCTCAGGGAGCGCCTGACACTGCCTCCGATCGCGTTATTTTCCCCAGCACAGTCACTCTCTCCTCTCCCAGACCTCCCTTCTCTCCTCGCCACAGACCTCTAGCGCTTCCTCCTCCATCTCCACCCTCAGCCAAAGGCCTTACTTTGGTTTACTTAGAATATCGAAGAAGGTGGAAGAGACCTTCCCCGAGCTCCTGCCCGTCCACGTCCCCGCTTTCCAGCACTTATGTCCAGGTGCTCGGCCTTCCCTCCTCTTAGCAGATGGACTGTCCTTGAGTCTAAGTCCTCCTCAGCCCTGTGCTCCAGGTCCAGACGCTCTGGACCCCAGAGCGCATTGCCCAGAGCTTTTTCTCTGTTTTAT
>NW_011888812.1:9093948-9095230 GCF_000151845.1 Pteropus vampyrus
ATCCACTTCTCTGCTCCAAACCCTCCAGAGGCCCCCATTTCACTCGGAGAAACTGCTCCACGAGGCTTTCCCGGATCCCGGCTCATCACTGCTTGGACTCACTCCCTCCTTCCCTTCTCCGGGCTTGTTTCTTTGCGGGCATGCTCCCTCCTCCAGGCTCTTTTCAACTTGCTATTTTCTCTCCCTGGAACGCTTTTCATGCAGATACCTACATGGCTTTTTCTGTCACCTCCTTCACATCTTTGCTTAAATGTTACCTTCGCAGAGAGACCTTCTGTGAGCATCCCACTTGGAGCTGCAGTGCCTGCCCCCACACACCCCCACTTCTTTCTGTCCCTTTTCCTCCTCTGGCATAGCACTTATTACCATCTAACATGATATATGTTTATTTTCCTCCACTCAAATGTGGGTCAGTGTAATGGGTTGAATTGTGCCCCACCCCCCAACCTCCCCACAAAAAATATGTGCGAATCTTGACCTCCTATGGCTGTGATTCGAGCTTATCTGGAAAGAGTCTAAGCAGATATAATTAAATTAAGGGTCTCAAGATGAGATCATCCTGGATTGCGAGTGGACCCTAAAGCCAATAAATGGTGCCACTTCAGAGAAAAGAGAGAGAGAGATTTGAGACACAGAGACATGGGTCACGTGAAGATGGAGACAGGAAGCAGAGCGAGGCTGACTCAAATCAAGGAAAGCCAGGAGCCACCAGAAGCTGGAAGAGGCAATGAAGGATTCTCCCCTGGAGCCTTCAGAGGAAGTAAGGCCCTGCCAACACCTTGATTTCAGACTGCTGGCCTCCAGATCTGTGAGACAATAAATTTCTCCTGTTTTTAGCTGTCAAGCCTACGGTAATTTGTTGTATCAGTCCTAGGAGACTAAGGCAGGATCTTGGTTTCATTCCCTGCCGCCTCCCAAGTTCTAGCATGATGCCAGGCAGAGTGGGCACTCAGCACCCATGTGTTGAATGGTTGAACAAATATCCTTCCACATAACATTGAGGGAGACAAAGGAGAACAGGCATAGGTATCCCCGCCATCAGTTCTTGGAAGCAGCACAGAGCCAAGACCCTGAGAAACCCAGGTTTGAGTCCCAGTCCTGTGAATGAGCAGCTGGAACTTGCATATCACCATCCCTTCATTTGCAGAAGGAAGGGGAAAGTCTGCCTCCCAGTGTAGGTGTGAGAATTAAAAGTAGTAGATGTTGCATAAATGTTGGCTTTCTTCCCCCACCCTTCTCTGTTCTCGTCTCTAAAATAAGGGAAACACCCATGCTTATCTGT
>NW_011888812.1:9095863-9097936 GCF_000151845.1 Pteropus vampyrus
CTTTCAGGTTGACTTGCTGTTTTGAAAGGACTCTTTTTTCCTATTACAGTTCTGTTTGTTATTTGTTTGTTTTAGAGGAGTTTTCCTCCTGGCCACAGCTTCAAAGTCAGCTCCTCCTTGGAGCAGTCTCTGACCTCTCACCCCAACCCCCACCCTCCCGGCCTTATGAATGTCTCCTTCACAGCTCTCACAGTTTTCATTTTTGTTCATTTAATTTCTTTATTTGTACACATTTCACTAACACAAATTATTCAAATATGGCTGTCTTCTCTAGAGGTCGGAGAATAGGAATAGTTTGTCTTAATCACAGCTGTAACCCCAGGATGTAGCATAGTGCCTGGCACCCAGCAGGTGCACATAAGTGTGTGTTGAATGAGTCATGTGCATGTTCACGTGGATAGATAGATGCATAATCCAAGTGCTGCTGCTCCTGGTTATAAAAACTGGGGCTGGTCGCCTCACTGCTTTGTGCTTCAGCTTCTCTAATGACAAAGGATATGGCCTCTGGATTCCCTTCCATTAAACCCTCTGATTCAGTGAAGAGAGGGCTGGAAAGGGTTTAAGCAGCAAGGTATAATTTTGTCCTCACAATAAGCTTATAGGAAATTCTATTATTATTTCCACTTTACAGATAAGAAAACAAAGGCCCAGAGGGAATGAGTCATTTGCCCATGGTCACGCAGCCAGGAAATACCAAAGCCAAGACTCAACCCAAGACATCTGGCTCCACAGCCTATAATCCTAACCACCGTGCTAAATGGCCTTCCAAATACTTACCCACACATCATCCATCCAACCCCCCAGCAATCTTTTTACCCATCCTTCTATCCACCACTCGCCTACTCTCCCACTCAATCCAGCCGACCCTTATCTATCCCCCACTTATTCTCTACCCTCTCATTCATCTTCATTCCCAGCCAGTCACCCATTTCCCTACCTGTTCTTCCAGATACCCACGAATCCACCCATCCGCTTATCTACTCTTTTTTACACTACCTATCCATCCATCCATCCATCCATCCATCCATCCATCCATCCATCCATCCATCCATCCAACAACAACTTACTATGCACCTTCTACGCTAAGTGCTGACGTTTAAAGATAAATGGTACTTAGTCTCTGATATCAAAGGGCTTACTCTTTTGCGAGGGAAACTGGGAGATGAACCAGGGAGGTAACTCGAAGTTGTAGATGCTAAGGAGGAACAAGCCCAGGGTGCCATGGATGCATGGGGAAAGGGCCCTTGACCCAGCCTGGAGAGGACTCGGAAGAACACCTGAGGATTCAGAGGCTGACTTGAATGGGTCAGAATGATCTACGTGGAAGAGATGAGAAATGGCCTTCTAGGCAGAAGAACCCTCTTATGCAAGGGCTGCAGTTACTTCTCGACTTGAATGGGACAGGATAGGGGACGGTCCCCCCCTTCTCTCTGATAGATTGTGGGGGACAGCACTGGCCAAGCCATAGCCAGCATCTTCTGAGTTCCTCAGTGAAGATGGAGACAGGCCCAGTCAGGGGCCGGCCAGAACAAGGCTTTCGACCAGCATCTGAGCTGAGACTCAGGACAGCTTTCTGGAAAAGCAATTCCATGTCCAGGGTTTCTTTAAGACCCACTCGCTGTTTGGCTCCCCCCACAGCCAGCCCGCATTTGCTATTCTGTGCACCTTCCATGTATTTGCAAGTTCTGATTGAACAAACACTGGCTGGGGCACAGTGAACCCAAATAATTGTGTGTCTGTCAATGGTACATGTTAATTGGAGAGTTGTAGAGTCCGCAGGAAGGGTCACAAGGGAGAAGCCAATTACTCCATGTACCTATTTGAAAGGCTCCCACTCCTGGAATCCTGACTGGCATTAGAACATTCTGTATTGGTCCGTGTTATTGATTTTCTTCCTGCCTCAGTTGATGGGCTTGTTAATTGACAATTACCTCTTTCCCTGTGTTGGGAGAATTGACAACAATGACCCAAAGTGTTCAAGTTTCATTTGAGCTGAGCTAAGCCTGTACCTGTTTAACCTGTAACAAGTCCCAACAGGCACCTCTGGGGGAGGGAGGGAAGTACTGAGGCTTC
>NW_011888812.1:9099601-9104211 GCF_000151845.1 Pteropus vampyrus
ATCTTACAAAACCTTCATCAGAGCTTTGTCTTGGAAGGTGGATGCTTGAGTCTTGCTAATACCAAGGGGGCTGATGCCCCGTTTTTAATAACTAAAGATTATAAATTCAAATTCAGCAAAGAGGCATTGCCCACAACCCCCTGGTGCTGGCATTCTCCTCTGCCCTGCAGCCTCTGCTAGATTTGTAAATTTCGTTGTTACATTTCTGCACAGAAAACCGCCTCATCACAAACCAATCTAGCAGGCAGAGGCAGCAGACTGACTTGGTTTGGTGCACTGATTTCCAATTATTTTTAAGCTGTTTATCCCTTTCTTCAAATGAAATCTCATGTGGAAACTCAATTGATATGTAAGAGGAACAAATATCTCTAATGTGTAACAGGAACAGAACTTAACCCATGTACAAATACTTCCAGTCCCCTCCCATCCCATGCTTTCTAGACAGCCCTTCAAGTGTTCTGCTCTGCGTGTGCAACCGCTACAGCCAGGGAAAGAGAAGTAGAATAAGCCCAAATCCTGCTAGCTCTTCATTCCTACAACTCCCACCCCCTCCTCCCCGGAACCCCTGGAACCCTAGGACACAATGGGCAAGTTTCCAGTTGGTGGTGAGATGGGTTCAAATCCCAGCCCAGCACTCGCTAGGCGGGTGACCAGACTCAAGTTTCTGTACGATCTGAGCCTCCATCTAGTCATCTATAAAACAAAGAAAAGAATCGTGTTCACTCACCTCTCTGCATTGCCCCGAGGACAGACTAGTCTTGTGAATGGGAAACCAAACCCTGAAGGGTCGTCATATCCTGGGAATCGGAAAAATGTCCTGTTGAGTTTTGTGTCCTTTTGTTTTTTAGGGTTACAGGTGGCAGAAGCAGCCCCTCCATTAATGCTTGATGTGGCCAAGCCCTGGAACATCCAAACTGCTTATGTTTTGCTTCGGGGTAAGGCGGGAGGTGAGGGGGGAAGTCTAGTGTTTTCTTTCCATGCTTCCTGGAGAAGAACTGCTTTGTACTCTGGTCTGAGGTTTTGGTTCTCTGACCTAAAACCACTCCGAGTTTTCAAACTGTTACTGTTCTGGTTTTGTCTGTGAAAACTGTTTCTGCAGAGGAGCAATTTTAGCCACTGGAGGTGCAGCTCAGAGGTCCTCAGGGTCTTTGCTGGGATCCAGAGCAAGGCGGGGGACACCCCACCACCACTGGCACCAGTTTTAGGTTCCACCCAAGTGTCCCCCTCCCCTGGGTACCCTTCTATGACACCAGTCTTTCCTGGCAAGGTGACAGTGAGGAGGCGAAGGGTCCTCACTCTTCAGAGGGGTCCTGTGGAGGAATTGACATCCCTTTGACAAGGGTCCTGGGACACCTGTAGAGGACCTAGTTTGGTTCGCATCCTACTCATAGTGAAAGGGGTCAGGAGAGGGGTCCCACAGGATAGGCCTGGAGCCCTATACTGCCTAAAAACTGGAAGAGAGAAACCAGTGGGGCCAAATGAAAGCCATATGCTTTGACAGTTTGGAAGGGAAGACCCCAACGGGGAACCAGTGACTTCTGGCCTCCTGTCACCAGGCCCTTTGTTAGTTTCCTTCTAAACGGCAGCTTATTATATCGTCGACTGACTTTGTGAGGCAACGGCGATTGTCCCCTTTTATAGATGGGGAAACTAAGGCTCCGAGGAGTTCAGTGACTTACCTAAGACCCACAGCTAATGACTGTGGAGGAGCCAAGATGGCTGGAGAAGCCTGTTATTTAGTGAGGTTGGGGAGATATTGGGAAGGGGAGTTCACAGAGGCCAGTCCAGGTGTTGGAATTCATGTATCCCACAGATCAAGGTGATCGGCACCAGCTGGCTCAGCTGACTAGCAGGAAGCACCATCCATGCAGCCAACCACAGCTCACTGAGAGCCTGCGGGTACACGCGGTGGGCTGACACGGGGAGGCAGATACAGGATAGAACAGGTCACAGGAGTAAGCATAAGGCAGTGTGGACAGCGCTTTTACAGAGATGCGTGTGGAGGGCTATGGCCAAGAGGAGGCCTGCCGGGGCATCGGAGAGGCCACTGGAGCCCGGCCATGAGAAATGCGGGAGGAGGAGGGCTGGGGCAGTGACAGCAAAGCTCCAGCCCACAGAATTGCTGGGCACACAGTGCATTATTGCTATGTTCCCCAGCTGTCTTGCTAGATGGGAGGTTTCACGTTGCTTCTTTCTTTTTTTAGGTTGGACCTCGGTCAGGGCGTGGTCTTCTTCTTCATGCCACCACCATCACTCTGGATGCCCTGAGCCCCCTCCTTCTGGTCGGGGCAAGGTTTACAAGTGTCCTAGACTGTTGGACTTGGACGTGTCCATTTGGGGTGGGTTGGAAGAGGCCTGGACAGTCGCTGTGCACGAGTGGGTACCGCTCCAGATTGAATGCTTGATCAACAACCTCTGACTCCATCTCCGGTGGTCCATACAGACAGAATTGGGAAGGGAAACTCAGTGCTCATGTGGCTTCCTTGAGGCCCCTGATGCTGGTGACAGGCCTCTCTGCTCCAGGGGGACTCATGGTGTCTCTATCTCGTCTCTTTGGTTGTCCCTTTCTCCCTCCTGTTTAATCTTTAATCTCATCTGTGAGTCCTATTATCATCTGCATTTTATAGACGAAGAAACAGAGCAAGCTCACCAAGAGAACTTCTTGCTCAAGATCATTCAGTAAGTGGTGCCTCTGGGCATCAAGCCATCTGTCTGCAGAGCTGGTGACCTTCCCCGTGCCCCACATTGTCACCCAGGCAATGGGAGAAGAGTCAGAGAGAATGAAGGGGAAGCCGGATCGGGGCCAGAGAGAGGATTTGGAGAGCTCTAGAAGGGCATTTCAGCTCCATCCTTCTTGGAAAAGGCCAACAATCAAAAGGGACCTCGCACATTTGGTGAGTCCACAAATCTTCAACGCCAGCCCGGAAACCCAGATTCTCAGCCCTCAGTTTCAAACTCCTAGTTTAATGAGCCTACGAGACTTTGTCAGGGGCCAAGTTCTATGTGGTTGCTCTATTCGGCTCCCTGTGCTCCTGCACCCAATTTGACATCTGCCCCACTCACCACAGCAGGTCTGGTAGCATCCTGTTAATTCCAGTATAATCAAGGCTTGACCATATTCCAAACATCCACTTTCTCTTCCTTGTTGAGCCCACGATCTTTTGGAGCAGCGGTTCTCAACCCTAGGTGCCAATGAGAATTAATTGGGGAGCTTTAAAAGATCCTGATGCCCTGGCCTTCTGGTCTGTGCGAAGGCCCAGGAGTGAGGCATTTTCCAAGCTCCCCGAGGCTGAGAAGCACTGCTTTACAGAAACCCGCTGGAATAGTCTGTGCACCCTCTAAGCATGGCCTGGGTGTTTTTTTTCCCCTCACATCAGCATAATCCACCCTATTAAAGCCCACAAAAGACAAATCAAATGGTTCCTGCTGGCCAGAGAATGGGTCTTTGGAAAACAGTGCTGAGCCTTGCAGACTCTGTGTCCTGAGGGGAGCTCTAATCGTGCCTGTGCCAGTTCAGTCATTGTGACTTCAGAGTCACCCTGTACTGGCATTATTCCTACGCCATCTCACCCATGATATCCAAAGGCCCACTGAGACTTTTATTGTCTGTTTTATATTGTTGAACAGGAGCCTTAGATGCTTGTGGTCATAATTTTGAAATATTAAATTACGCTGAGCATTAAGGGCTATGTTTTCTGTTGGAAGACAGGTTAATTGCAGCTCTTCATCTTTAATTTTGAGATTTAAGCCGCTTTCCCATTTAGCTCTAATTGGTAGTGTTCTGACAGCCCTCTCTGACCTCAGAAGCCTTTGATATGGTTTAGAAATCCTTTTATGGAAGCCCCTTTTTCTTTAGCCCTGCACATTTAATAGATTTGTATTTCCTCGGTCATCTTTCCTTCTGTGGAGATATTTCAAAATCACACCATGTGTCTGCAGGGAATAAATGCCTCCTCTCCAGCGAATGTTTTTTTTTTTTTTTTTATAGCGGTCGGCAAAAGAGGATTAATTGCCCCCATTCATACACACCTCTTACTCACTGTGGTCCATTTTCATACAGAGATTTTTAATCCTTTCTTCTGTAGCCAAGTTGGATTTGTCTGTAAAGGCTGGTGCTCTTAAAATGATGTTTCTGGAATGGACCTTGAGAGAGCATCTACTCCAATCCCTTTATTTTACAGATAATATCACCACAATGATGCTTTATGTGTCAGGGGAGAGCACTCATTGTGAGGGCAGATATAGGGGTAGTAACGAGCCCCTCATTCCTGGAGGTGTTCAAGCACAGTTTGGAAGCAGCTTGCCAGGCATATTTTAGAAGTAAATATAGCATAAGAACTGAGAGGTTTTAGAGTCAGAAAGTCTTGGATTTAAATCCCTGCCACTTACCGGTCCTGTGGCTTTGGGCGCCTTATGAGCCATTTTCAGCCTCTGTTTCCTACTCTATAAAATAGAGTTAATAACAATACTCACCACACAAAGTTGTAGCAGAGCTGAGTGAAATAATACCCGGTCTTTAGCAATTGTTTAATAAATGTGGGTTACTATTATTAGATATTATAGATGATAGTTGGGCTTCAGAAGTGGGGGAGGGGTGGGAACAGGGAAGA
>NW_011888812.1:9104261-9117480 GCF_000151845.1 Pteropus vampyrus
GAGAAGCACTGCTTTACAGAAACCCGCTGGAATAGTCTGTGCACCCTCTAAGCATGGCCTGGGTGTTTTTTTTCCCCTCACATCAGCATAATCCACCCTATTAAAGCCCACAAAAGACAAATCAAATGGTTCCTGCTGGCCAGAGAATGGGTCTTTGGAAAACAGTGCTGAGCCTTGCAGACTCTGTGTCCTGAGGGGAGCTCTAATCGTGCCTGTGCCAGTTCAGTCATTGTGACTTCAGAGTCACCCTGTACTGGCATTATTCCTACGCCATCTCACCCATGATATCCAAAGGCCCACTGAGACTTTTATTGTCTGTTTTATATTGTTGAACAGGAGCCTTAGATGCTTGTGGTCATAATTTTGAAATATTAAATTACGCTGAGCATTAAGGGCTATGTTTTCTGTTGGAAGACAGGTTAATTGCAGCTCTTCATCTTTAATTTTGAGATTTAAGCCGCTTTCCCATTTAGCTCTAATTGGTAGTGTTCTGACAGCCCTCTCTGACCTCAGAAGCCTTTGATATGGTTTAGAAATCCTTTTATGGAAGCCCCTTTTTCTTTAGCCCTGCACATTTAATAGATTTGTATTTCCTCGGTCATCTTTCCTTCTGTGGAGATATTTCAAAATCACACCATGTGTCTGCAGGGAATAAATGCCTCCTCTCCAGCGAATGTTTTTTTTTTTTTTTTTATAGCGGTCGGCAAAAGAGGATTAATTGCCCCCATTCATACACACCTCTTACTCACTGTGGTCCATTTTCATACAGAGATTTTTAATCCTTTCTTCTGTAGCCAAGTTGGATTTGTCTGTAAAGGCTGGTGCTCTTAAAATGATGTTTCTGGAATGGACCTTGAGAGAGCATCTACTCCAATCCCTTTATTTTACAGATAATATCACCACAATGATGCTTTATGTGTCAGGGGAGAGCACTCATTGTGAGGGCAGATATAGGGGTAGTAACGAGCCCCTCATTCCTGGAGGTGTTCAAGCACAGTTTGGAAGCAGCTTGCCAGGCATATTTTAGAGGTAAATATAGCATAAGAACTGAGAGGTTTTAGAGTCAGAAAGTCTTGGATTTAAATCCCTGTCACTTACCGGTCCTGTGGCTTTGGGCGCCTTATGAGCCATTTTCAGCCTCTGTTTCCTACTCTATAAAATAGAGTTAATAACAATACTCACCACACAAAGTTGTAGCAGAGCTGAGTGAAATAATACCCGGTCTTTAGCAATTGTTTAATAAATGTGGGTTACTATTATTAGATATTATAGATGATAGTTGGGCTTCAGAAGTGGGGGAGGGGTGGGAACAGGGAAGAAATCAACATAAAGACCCTTCAGTTATCTTCGATCCCCAGACTTCGATAGCTCATTAGAGTTTATGAAGTGCCTTCGCATCCATAATCTCAATTTATCCCCGTAACTGCTCTACGACACAACAGTCCTTAACCAGGACTAAGTGACAGGGTGGGGACATGGAGGCTTCAAAAGGTGAGGTGACTCCTCTAAAGTCACACAGCACAGGGACAGAGCCACTGGAATCCAAATTCATACACAGCCCTCTTTTTCTGCTGCTTCCATGAAACCAGCGCTGCTGTCAGTCCATTATCTTTCTGCTTTATCATAAGGCTAATTCTTAATTTCCTAGGTCCATGCTTAGCTAGGTGGGCATGCTCCTGGTCTGCCCAGATTCTCATTCTGAGGGTGATGCTTGCCAATTCAAATGCAGAACTTGGAGACGTTTCTTTTATTCCCAGTATGTAGGGCAATCAAACCGTCCGATAATAATAATACATAATGTTGGAGGCTCATAATGCCCTTGTTTCATGTGGCACTCTTAGAATTTTAATTTGATACAAGGAACGTTATTACACCATATTCATTGCAATGCATGTTAACCTCTTTTAAAAACCCTTTTTCCAGCAATAATAGAAGACAATTTAACATGAGGAAAGTCATTCGGAGAAGAAGATCTGTTCAATGGGTTTTTCCTGGCATCGTTATGGCCTGAGCTGACCCCACTATCTTCCCTCCCAAGACTCTAGTCTCTCTTGTCGTGGTTTAACAATATAAAGTACCAGAGGCCATTTATATGGGGCTCATGGACGCATCTGTAGGAGGGGCTTCCACTGGCTCTGATCATTGCTTGGCTCCCAATGGAGACCCCTTGGCAAAGAGGCCCTGTGTCGTCAGCCTTTTGCACCAATGTTTTGCTACAAGAAATCTTTAAGGCTTATGATCATAAGAGATTCAGTCAGAGGAAAGAAGGAAACAGATCAGGTGTGGGGGTAGATGGAGGACGAGTCAGGGAGATCCCAACTCTCCTTAAAAAATTATACACTTCAAGCATAGGATCAGGGAAGCTTGAACATGGACCCCAACTGGGTTACTGTCAGGAGTAAAACCCCTTCTAAAGACACTGAAAGCCACTAACTCTGCCTCCCCACATACACCTTTTATTTTTAACTCCTCACACCAAAGGAGACAAGGCTACAGGTCTAATCTGACCCTCACTCTCTGATGCTGACCTCTGACTAAACCGGCGGTCCCAGCTGTCTTTAAGCAGTGCCCCGAGGGCGAAGGGTGAGGGGTCTCTCTTCTCTCTAAACTGGGCAGCCCTACTTATGCTTTCCAGATTGATTCCACGCAGACTTTCATGTGAAGGGGTGCTGAGCCCTGCGTCCTGATCCTGTCCCCAACCCCTCCCTTGTTTTGAAGATCGGGAAACCACGGGCCAGAGAACAAAGGATCTTCTTCCAGGTGTGTGGCTGAGTCGGAACTGGAATCCAGTTCTAATGCCACTGCAACACACTATCTCAATCGCATTAGCCCTGTGACAACACTTACGCCATAACAATATCCTCCCACTGATACCGGGAAAGAGCTATGATGTACTGCGTTCTTACGATGTACCAAGAACTTTTTCTAAACAGTACACGTCTTCTTATGCAATCCTGTTAACAATTCCATAAGGTGGCTATTACTGTCCCCATTCTATGGATGAGGCCACTGGGCTCAGAGAGGTGAGGCTTTTGCACAACGTCAGCCAAGGGTGGTAGGTCAGGACTTGAACCCAGGCCTTGCGCCGGGATCTGCCATTGGAAATCAACCACCTGGAGCCTTTGTTTACTTCTCTGCAAAACGAAATGCCTCATTCCTGTCCTCACTAATTTACACTCCAGGTTCAAGTCAAAGGAATATAAAAATTCCTGGAAACATCAAAATCACTATAAAAGCGCATGACTGTACAAATGCCATTATAAAATGTGGACGAATTATTTAGTTTGGGGTTTTTTTGTTTTTTTTTTTTCTTAAGTGCTGTAAAAATTCTGCCAGGAATAAAAGGGTCTTTGCACAATGTATAAGGCATTAAGGACTGGAGACACTATTCATTTAAAAACAGTTTTTTGGAAGATTTTCTAGGCTCAGCACTAGGTCCTATACGAGGGATTCAGAGAGAAATAAGACCAGTCCCAGCCCTCAAGGTGCTGGAGTCCTCTGCAGAGAACCAAGAGATGAAGCATCAATTACATTTCAGTCAGGAAAGTGCCAGATGGAGGAATGGTCTGGAGGCCTACGAGAGAGCCGAGGAGGCCTGACCGGCATGCTGGCTGAGAGGGTAGGCTCTGGTCTAGATCGCCTTAGATTCAAATCCTGTCTCCTCACTTACATGCTTGCTGTGTGTCCTTGGGCAGTTTTCTCGACCTCTCTGTGCCTGAGTTATCTCTTCTATAAAATAGGAATTATACAAGACAATAATAGAGTCCTCCCTCAAAGGAATGCTATAAATATTTCATGAGCCAGGGACTCTCTGGAAATCTGATGAAGCCTATAGACTCCTCTGGGAATATTGTTTTTCGATGCATGCAATAAAAATATATGGGATTAAAAAGTGCACTAATTATATTAAAAATAGTATCGAAATATTAAAAACACAAATTTATACTTTAGCCATATGTGAACTTCTTTATTAAGGCATTAAATAATGAGATCCGGTGGCAGGTGTAATAAACACCATAACTTCGAAGTGGTGATAGGTGTAAATGGTCTTTCGAGGCTTCTGCAACTACATGATATAATAAGAATTTATCTGTTATTTCTATGGCTGACATACAACTAGAGGAAACGCTCGATTTCAGTTAAGATCAGTGAACAGAGGTGTTGTTTTTCCCTTTCAAGTTCTCCGAACCCCTGAATTTTATCGAGGACCTGCTGGAGGATGCTGAACCCAAGAGGCTAAGTCCTGCCCCATGGGGAGCTTCTGGTGTTGGGGGAAGACCATGATGCTGAGGAGCAGGCAGGAGGAGCTGCGGGACCGGGGAGCATCTTGTGGGGGCTCCTGGGAGTGGAGAGAGCTGTGAGGTCTGAGCAGCTGCACTGCACGATGTCCTGGAATCAAGTTATACTGCTTAAAGATTAATTGACATCCCAGGACTATACCTGAGCAGTTTCTAAAAATCACGCACCTGCACCATCTCCCACTTGTAATAATCCATGTAATGGTTAAGGATGAGCTCTGCCAAAACTCGAATCTCAACTCCACCACCACTCTGCGTCACCTTGGAAAAGATTCTTGCCGTCACTGTTATCTCGGTTTCCTCATCTCTAAGATGGAAATAATAGTCCTGGCCTCCTAAGACCGTCGTAACCATTCAAAGAGAGGCTCAGCAAGGTGTATTTCTACAGCGTATTCCCAATGTAAATGCCATCAAATTGCAAAACTGGAACAAGCCATTTCTAGGCAGTATGGCCTTGAGGTTCAGAGTCCGGGCTGTGGCATGAAGCCAGTCAAGTTTGACTCCCAGCCCTACCACTAACCAGCTGTATAACTGTGCATGTTGCTCAACCTCTCTGGGCCTCAGTTTCTTCCTCTGCAGAAGGCGGGAAATAATAACATCGACCTCACAGTGTTGTTGCCAAGACTAAATGAATTAACGTATATAAAGCACTTAGTACAGTCCCTGTCACATGTTAAATGCTCATCTGTTAGTTCCAATATCATTAGGATTGATAGTTATTGCCCAGTGAGTGAACCTAGCTGCCGCCTAGCATCCACATTTTATTTCCCAAATTCCAATAATTTTCATTAAGTGTCTAGGAAGGCACTTAATGCATTTATTTTACGGAACAATTTATCTGCTGGAGTATCGGTAACAGATCCGAGACTTTGGGATTATTTTTGGAGCAGTGAAAGGACCAGGTATACTGTGCCTGTGATGTGCCACCCACATTGCATTATTTAATCATCACAATGGTCTTCCCGGAGAGTTAACATCATCCCCATTTTACTGATGAAAAAAATGAAGATTTGCAGAGGCAAGAAGATTGGCCCAAGTGTGCAGAACCGCCGAGTGACAAAACTAGGATTTAAACCCAAGTCTGTCCTATCCCCAGAAGCCTCAGTTGCAAGGAATATTTTCTGCTGAGCCAGAGGGCAGGGTCTGCTCATCTGAGACCAGTCTTCTTGGCCCTCATGTCTCTGGTCCAACCAGGCTGACAGGAGCCAGGATGCTTGCTCTGTGCAAATGAGGAACATGTGTTTACCTCATGTGTACTGAGCCAGGCTTCCAGCTTGATGCCTCAATTTTTAATGCATAATGATCCTGCTGGAAAAGCAGGCCTCTCCTTCCTCTTGGGCTGTGCAGTCCTCATTAGTTAGGGACATCAGACTGGAGCGCAGCAGCTGTTGGGTATTTTACCCCAGAGCAGATCTCGTGGCACTGGCTCACGTGTCCAAAGGCTGGGACAGAAATCTGACCCCCGTTTTTCTTCTGCTCCTCTTCTGGGGCAATTGAGGGTGACAGAGAAGGGTCCTAGAAAAATGAAGGGTGTCCTTGAATTTTGGAAAGCCTAGGTGTTCACTCTTTCATCCACCAAATGAATGTACAGAGCACCACTGTGTGTTGGGCACCGTGACAAAGGGATGCATGAGATCAACTCTTGCATGTAAGAACTTCCACTTTGGGAGAGACGCACATGTATATGTCACTGTGATTGGGACATCACTGAGGGGTTGCAAAGAGTTATGGGAGCTTAAAGAAGGAGTGCCTAGTTCCCTGAGGATCGGGGGATCCACGGAAAACGTCTTCAAAAGAGGTACGAAAACACAAACAAACAAACACGTAAGTGTTCACCCGTCAGAGAAGTGGGAGCAGTTGAGAAAGGAGGGGGATCAGGACCAATACTTAGCAGTCACCCTCCAGTTGTAGGTAGGTTCTATGGCAGGCACTCAGCCTGCTGTCTCTCACTTCATCTTCACAGCGATCCAATAAAGGCAGGCCTCAGCATCCTCGTTAACGGTGAAGGAAGTGAGGCCAGAAAAGCTGAGAGACTTGCTCAAGGTCACACAGCTGGGAGTGAATGGTGGAGCCAGGTTGGCATCCAGAGCTGTCCAACTCCAGGCTTGCATTCTGTTCACCTTGAGCCCTGGCAAAGGAAACCAATCGACAAGGACCCAGAGGAGGGAAGAGAAGGAAGCTGGAGTACAGAAGTTCACCAGGAGAGTGTAAGGATATTGGAGCTGGAGGACAAAGGCCTTGAAGGTCACACCCTAGAGTATGTTCTGTGTTGCTGTGGTAGATTGTTATAACAATGGCCCCTGATGAATCACCTCTACTTGTATTTACACCCTTTGCAGTGTAGATTGTCACTCTTTCCTACAAGAGGTGAAGTCCATTTCCTCACCACTTGAATCTGGGTTGACCCATGACAGCTTTGGCCAATAGAATATGGCAGAGCGACCCTGTGAGAGTTCCAGAGGCCAGTCCTAAAGAGGCGTGTAGCCTCCAATTGCAATCTCTAGCTGCCCTGAGACTCCATGAAAGGAAGCCTGGTCCAGGCTCCTTGAGGATGAGAGGCCACATGGAGAGAGTGATACCCCCTTTCCTGGCCATCTCAACCTACCCAACTGAAGCAGCAGACACATACCTGAGTCCATCTTGGATCTTTGTCCCAAACTGTCATTTGTATGCCACTATACCAGAATGACTCCAGATGACCCATTGTGGAGCAGCTGTGCCCAGCCAGATTGCAGAATCATGAGCCAATTAATGGCTGTTGCTGTTTTAAGTCACTAAGTTTTGGGGTGGCTTGTCACGCAGCAATCGTTACTGAAACAGTGCCATTTGGAGCGAGTTCTGTGACTGACTTTAGTGGAACGGACTGAACCCATCTCAGCCTAGTTATCCTGGAAACATCCCTCCATGTGGAGGGCAAGCATGCGTAGGCCGGACCGGAATTCCGGGACCCAGTGCATCGCAATCTCTGGGACAGCTGGGTTCTCCTTTGGAAGCTGGAACCAAACAGCCTCCCTCCTTGGTTGATCCATTTGTCTTACTGCCATTTCTCTTTCCTTTCTCCTTCTATCACTGATGGTGGAAGCAGCTGCCAAAATAAACTAGGGCAGGCCGCACAGCCAGAAAACACCAACTGCCTGGATGTCTTTGTCTGTTTGCTTTTCTCTGGATGACATACTTTTCTTTTTATTTGTGTGAAATCTTCCCATTGGGGACCTGGGTCGTTGGGGAGTGGAGACTGTCTCAAAGACACTAGCTGAGCCCTTAATGCAGAGCAGGCACTTTATGTATGTTATTGAGATTACCCTGTTTCACACAGGAGAATTCTGCATCCCAGAAGGGCTAAGTGGCTTATAAGCAGGTGAGCAAAGCTGGTCTTTAGACTCAGGTTGTCCAGCTCCAGAGCTGGAGCTATTTCCATGCTACATGCTGTTTCCTTTCTAAGAAAAGAAAAACCTGGCAACCAAGAGTCCAGGTGATGGGAATATCACCTAGGTTTGACGGGACCTGCGATAAGTGGTCTGTATTGCAAAAGACGACTCTCTCTCCACTGAATTGGTAACCAAAGGGTCCTAAACTTTACACTGTGGTGTCCGGGGGCAGCAGAGAATTTGGTGGAGCTTGGTTCTCCACACTCTTCTCACACCAGCATTTCAGGAGGAGCTCTTTGCTCTGCTCTCTGCTCTTGGGTACTAACCACGGTAGGAAGGATCAAGAAGAAGTATGTCAGAGGGCATTCCACGTTGGGCAAGCCTGAGCAGAAACCCCACTTCCCATGTCTGGGAGAGGAACCCAGAGCTCTTTAAACAGCAGTGGCTGCAGGGAACACCTCTCATTGCAAGGCACGGGGGGCCAGGCTCTCCATCTGGGCATGTTAGTGCTTGGGGCTGAATCACTCAACTGACAGACCAAGTCCAGGCTTTGGGTACCAGCAAAGGATCAGATCACCTGCAAAATATCTTTTATATTATATATATATATATATATATATATATATATATATATATATATATATATATATATATATATATATATATATATATAAAATATATATGTATATATAATATATATATTTATATATATATATATAAAAGGAAACAAACCTCAAAGGGGAACATGAGAACTTTAACATTTTTATACCTACTATATAGCCTTTTAATACTGCTATTATTGGAATTATTATGAGAAAGGGACCTGTCCCCCCAGCCACAAAACGAAACAGGTGTGCTTATTTGTGTTCCCAAACCTGGATAGGTATCAAAGCCCCATGGGAGACTGGGGGTCTCAGTTTTGGGACCATTGCCCTGATGATTCTGAGTGAGGGAGGCATCTCACTCAGGGTCTACAGAGGGAGAGTCCAGGCATCTATTTGTATCTTAACAAATGCTAAGATACATGGAGATTCTTCTTACTGGTGCAGAGCTATAAAACCTGTGTTTGAGGACTATCACACCATTCTGGTTTGCTCAGGACTGAGAGGTTTCCTGGAATGTGGAAAGTTCCAGATAAATTGGGCCAAGTTGGTAATCTTAACTGTACCAGATGACCACTCAGGGCCTTCTGGCTTGAATTTGCTCTGAATATGCAATGACAATCATGCAAGAGAAATCTTTGTCCCTAAAAGCAGCTAAAGTTGCAATGTCTTGTTGCTAAGGACTCTAAAGTGAGATAAGAAGCTATCCTAATTCGTGGTGGTGTGAAGTCCCTTGACTAGCGCCCCAGCCGAAGGCCACAGAGCGAACCCTCAGGGTCAGAAATACTCGATTCTCACACAGTCTCTGTCCAGACTCCTACAGCTCCTTCGGCACTGTCTCCTGAGGTGCTCTGGAATCCAGTTTTCACTGACATTTCTGGGTGCAAGGGGTCATAGGGATAGAAAACAACATTTGTGGGTCCTTTTCATCTCTCTTTGATTTTTAATTTTGTCTTTTCAGAAAATGTGAAGGTACATTATCTCATTGAATCCTCACAACAACCCTGCGGATAAGGTGTATTTTTATCTTATAAATAACAAATCTAAGACCCAAATGCCTCCCGTAGGTAGTCATGAAGTAGGTCAGGACCCACAGCTTCTTCTTCTTGTAACACAACAAACTTCCCACTTGCCAAGCTCCAGGAAGCGGCAGTGGTTGTAAGGATGCACGTGGAATAGGAAGAAGGCTTTCAAATCCAAGAACAGGAACTATAAAATGATGAGGCCTCACAGAATCACTCGCCGCTGACGTTATTGATTCTTCTAGGTCAGCACTGTCAAATAGAAATATAATGCATGCAACTTAAGTAAGTTTACATTGTCTATTGGCCGTATTAAAAACGTAAAAACAGATATGCGAAAGCGATTTGATAACATTTTTATTCAAAACAATGTATCCAAAATACTATCATTTCAGCAAACAATCAACATGGAAGTTTTTAATGAGATATTTTACATTTTATTTTTTTTACAGAGTCTGGCATTTCTATCTTACTCTTAAGATATAAAAGTTAAGATATAAGTTAAGATATAAGAGTTACGATATAAGATTAACTCGACTTGCCTCATTTCAAGTGCTTAGTAGCCACAAAGGTGAGTGGCTCCTGTAATGGACTACACAGCTCTAAATCCTTACTTCTTTTTGGTCTACTAGACCTGTCCAGTTCTGAAAAGTGTATATTAAAAAAATCAACTTAAATCGTATTTGGAGGGGCAATTCTCCTTTCTAATATTTTTCTGCCCTTGTATTTGATTGGTATATTGTTTGCTACATACATGTTTGTGACTATAATATAGTTTCCGTCGGCTCCATCCTATATCATTATACGATGTACCTCTTCCTACTGATTCAGGCTTTTAGCCTTCAATTCCACTTTGTCTGTGATTAACATCGTCCCAACTTCTTGCTTGCTTGTTTTTGTTTGGTTGGATTTGCACTTGCCTGGTGTCATATTCCTTCCTTCTGAAACTCTTCCATTTACATGACTCAACTGCTCTCCGTCTCTGCTTCCTTTTATAGGCCTGTTTCTTTCGTGATGAACTGACATTTCCACCTCCTACTCTCTTTTTTCTACCTTGAGGTATTTGCTTATTTATGGATTCTGCGGCCTTATTACTTTGGTTCCCCCCGACCTCTCAAAACTCAAATCGACCTCTTGGCTTTGACTGTGCAATTATGTATATCATATACCAAACTCCCCATACTTGTCTGGAACAAATGTTAAAGACACCGATTTCCTTGCCCCTTTTCTTCGAACCTTTATTCTCATGAGCAAGGCTCAGGAATCTGTTTTAGCAATCATCCAAAGTGATTCTTCTGACTCAGTGATTGGGGGCTGTTACTTCCCTTCCGCCCTATGAAGAAGTCTGCTTGGCATCAAATCAGATTGGCAGAGGATCTGAGTAACACTAAGGGGCAAAGAAGAGTGATCCCCCTGTGTTCAATTGTTTCAATTAGTTCCACTGCTCAGTGACTTATAGCCGAAGGTGACAGATGTGTTTTTTTCTAATAAAATCCTTATATATACAAATGTCTTTTTACCCAGAGTCCACCCATCTCTGCTTAAGAGTTGTTTTGTTTTTAAAATTGCAATATTGGCTTTTGGGGGTGGGGGGTGGGGGGTGGGAGGAAATAAGCTTCTGTTTGCTAAAGAAATAGAGGAGGAATGTTCCCAGTTCTCTTTAATTGAAATGATCTCATATGCAAACAACAAAAAATTAAACCTCGGATGCGCCTCTGCAGAATCGAGGGGTAATGACCCTAGCTTCAGATGGAAGGCGATGATCCGTTTCATTGTCTAAAGCCGTAAGTATCTGTTGTGTGTGGAAGGTTCAATGCAGGAGCACCAGAGCGGAGAGAGGGTCTCGCTTCCCTCCGTTCTTCCTTCCCTCTTTCTTTCTGCTTATGCTCTATTTCCTCTCACTTGTGAGAGAGGGGAGAAGCCAAAGTTGGGTAGAATGGAGGCAGCCAGGCATGTCCCAAGCGCTAGGTCATGCCAGCACTAGTCTACAAGCCGCCACTTCATTTCTTTGGATCTTATGAAACCCTTGCAGACGCCAGGCCCTTACCTCCCACTCCTGTGGGCATGGCCTGCTCAGCAGCTCTTCTTACAGGAGGGTGGAGTGTGTGTGACATAGAGTCACCTCTATCGCTCCTAAAGACAGGGCACTATGGCCCCTCACATCTGGCGGGGATGCTTGGAGAGCATAGAGCTTAACTCTGTGAGAGCAGAGGGAGGTGTTGTGGGGTGAGGGGGTGGGCAGTCTCCTTCTCAAGGATTTGCTCTAATGGGTACCCACTCACCTATCAGTGTCAGCAATCCCTCTCTCTCATCTTGATCAAGGGTTGACAAACTTATATAAATAAAGTTTTATTAGAACACAGTTATGTCCTTTTTTTCCCATTGTCTATGGCTACTATCGTGCTGGACCGGGTCATCTACGTGTCAGGCATTTGTTTACCTATGTTTTAAGTTTTTGTGTACTTTAGAAAGCAGACAAAAATCCCTGTAGTGAAATATTTTCCATAAGGCAGATTTTTACCTCCAAAGTGTGTACACTAGCTCAGTTGAGTTGTGACCTCAGAGATCATATGATTCTCAAAGCCCAAAATATTTACTACCTGGCCCTTTACCGAAAATGTTTCCCAACCCCGGCTAAAAAGTGTTATCCTCTGAGTTGTGGGGCAAGAGAGAGGCCACCTGAGCAAGAACAGGCTTCTGTCAGACACAAAGAGAAGAGAAATGTCTGTCAGCACCCAAGAACATCTGAAGCAAAGGGCTTACGTGACTAGACACCTGTGTTTCTCATTCACTTTGTCTTGGACCCTTCTCCCCATTCCTCACTAGGCTCCTCCCCTCTGGTGATCACTCTGCTTTTCAAACATACCGCCTTGTGTCTACCTCAGGGCCTTTGCACTTGCTTTTCCCTCTGCCTGGAACACTCTTTCCTCAGATATCCACCTACTTGGCTCTTTCTTGTCTCCCAGAACTTTGCTCAAAAGATTCCAACCCAAAGAGGCCTCCCAATAGCTGGGCTTGCCTTCAGACTTCCCTCATTTATTTTATGTTCACATTTACCACTCTCTAAAAGCTTTTGTGTGTTTATTTGTTGTCTTTGGTCCCCACTAAGAGATCAACAGTTTTAAAGTTGGGAGAGTTCGAGACTTAGTTTCTATCTACACCCTTTATTTCTCTCTGAGTAATAGGAAAAAAAGGGGGAACAACATGTGGAGGTATCAGTCATCTCCATATCATCTATCTGTAGAAGGGGGCCTGGCACATGGTACACTTAATAAAGTGTTGAATAGATAGATGAGTGAATCAATGAACGAATTAACACATCCTAAGACAGTGGTTAAGAGAGTGGTTTGAGCTTGGCACTGGGCCACCTGCATTAAAATCTAAGTCATACATTTGGTAGCTATGTGACTTTGGGTAAGTTATCTGACCTCTCAATATTGGTCTCTTCATCTAAGTGGTCTCTCCACCTAAGTAGTCTCTTCATCTGTAAAATGAAAGTCCTATCTTTACCTATCTAATGAGGTCATAGGGAAGATTAAGTGAGATAATGCATAGAAAGTTGCTAAATTCCTGTCAGCTATTAAGTTTAAGTTGTGGAAAAGTTTAAATAAGATAATGTGTTTGCCTCAAACACAGTAAATATTCAATAAACGATAGAATTGTAATTTTTTTTCACCCCCAAAATCAGAGCTGTGGAGAGAATTTCAGTTCTGGGCAAGACGCTAGCTGTGTGACCTTGGACAAGTCAGTTAACCTCTCTGCACCTCAGCACCTTCTCTGAAAGGTGAACCGATTCCTCTTCCTCACGGGGTGCCTGTGAAAATCAAACAAAGTCATGTGTGTGGCCATGCTCCAAAAGACACAGTCCACTGCCCAAAGTACTTGTTAAGGACCTGCTGAGGTCAGTGGTCCACATTCAAGTGAGCAGA
>NW_011888812.1:9118320-9130900 GCF_000151845.1 Pteropus vampyrus
ACACACACACACATATATATATATACATATATGTATATACTTTCAATATACATCTCTGTGCTGTCATTTACATTCTACATATACTTGTGTGTGTATGTGTTCATTCTATTGGTTCTGTTTCTCTGGAGAACCCTAATACACCCACCCTACACCCAGTGTCCCAAAACTAAGTACATTCCATGCACTGACAGATCTAGGTGTCTAAGCAGAGCCACTACACTGGCCCCTGTATCTCAGGGTCTTGGGGTCCAGAAGATGTAAAGTCCTTTCTAGCTTCAGGTGAAGGGGAGCGACAGTTGGGGAAAGGGTCTCAGACGCATCTTTCCTCAGCCTCCTGGAGCCTGGAGGGGCCTGTGGTGTCACCAGGAGCAAGGAGTATGGTTCTACTACGAGGCAGAGAGCTGATCTCTGTCCTTCTGTCCTTCTCTAGTATTAGTTTCCCAGGGCTGCCTTAACAAATTACACAAGCTGGGAGGCTTTAAACAATAGGAATTTATTAATCAGCTTTGGGCAGGATTGGTTCCTCCTGGAGGCTCTGAGGCAGAATCCGTTCCATGGTTCTGTCCTAGTTTCTGGTGTTTGCCGGCAACCTTGACATTCCTTGGCTTGTAGACGCATCACTCCAATTTCTGCCCGCATCTTCCCATAGCATTCTTCCTGTGTGTGTCTCTTCTCCACCTCTTATAAGGACACCAGTTATATTGGATTTAGGGTCAACTCTAAACCAGAATGACCTCCTCTTAACTAATTGTATCTGCAAAGATCTTATTTCCAAAAAAGGTCACATTCTGAGGTCCTGGGTGGTCATGAATTTGGTGGGGACATTATTCAACCCAATACACCTGTGCTGGGAGTTTGGGGGCAATTTAGGTCCGGGGCAAATGAAGAGCAATTCTTCACTTTCAACGGCTCCATTTATCCTGCTCCATTCCAGGCTGGCCTGAGAACCAGCTGGCGTTTTAAAATGCAGCCCACACTGCAGCGTGTCCCGAGGAGACTGAAAATTGGTTTGTAGCCTGTGTATCTGCAATATGCCCATCTTCTGATGTGTGTGAATTTATTCATTATTATTTATTTTATTTATTTATTTTTTGTAAAATCACATTAGTAATCCAGCTCCAATCAATAAAATTCGCAAATATCGTCATTAAAAAAAATAAGCCACAGGAAAGCAGGGGTAGCCCCTATACCCAGATGTCAGAGATAGAAACGCCCAGTGGGAGCCGAAATGAGCATCGAGGTCCTCAGATAAACCCACCTTTCAAGCCCACCTTTCCATCCGCCCACAGAACCTGGGCTTTCAAAGAGGAGGGAGTGGAACAAATGGGTGCATGTTTCCAGTGAAATGTGCAGACTGGAAAATTTGGCTGGGAATTTTAGAAAACTTTTCACTCCTGGGGATAAGAAGCCTCCCGGGGTGGGAAGGAGGTATTTAAGATTTCACTTCCTCTTGCCCCATGTAGCAGAGGATGTAGGCACCCAGCCCAGACCCTCCAGAGTCCTTTACCCCATTTGTATGAGATGAGGCGAGCTGGAGGGGAGCGTTGGGCTTCAGTGTGCTTTATTTTCCCATAGCCAATCCTATGACCCTTTTCTGGAGGACTGTTCTGCCCTCCGGCTTCTAGAGTGACTATGCAGCAAGGGCCAATAATTTACATTCTCCAGCCCCTTCCTGGGCTGCAGTGTAACCTGTGACTAATGATCGGTCAGGGTTTTGAAAGCCCCAGCATCCTCACCTCAGGGCATAACTTAAACCTTAGAGCTTACTTGCCACTGCCAGCTGAAGTCACTTTCCTTGGGACATCGGGACATCACCTGCGGTCACATCCTTGCTTGCCCGTTTCTCTGGGAGCACTTTCTTGTTAAATCCTTGAGTCAGGTCTGTGTCTCTGGGCTCTGGCTTAAGACACCCACCCTGAAATGTTATTTGAATCGCAACACAAGGAAGACCTTTTGTATCAGTAATACTGGCAGCCACCTCTGGGGTGTGATTGGAAGGACGGAGGGCCCCTGTCATCTTTCCCACGTTGCTTCTGCTGTGCCCGAAACCCCCCCATTTGAGATTCATTCCCTTGGTCATGTCCCTCGATTCCCTTAAAATGGAGTTGCTCCCAGGAAATCAGCTTTCTCGCTTGCATTAAGCCTGCTCCTTGGGGACGGGTTTCCCAGGAAATCAGAAGCCTTTTGCTATAGCAGCTGCTATCATGGCACCAGTCGGCTAAGTTTATTCTGGGTTCTTTCTGCTGGGTTCATAATTTCACAAAATTATGAAAGCAGAAAACTGAGACTTTGCCATGGCCTGCCTCACACCGCAGGGCCCTTCCCCTACCTTCCGACTCCTTCCCTACCCCATCTGAGGGCTTATCTCAGCTGCATGAAGGCTAATCCACTCAAGGTTTAAAATAATGGTGAGGACGATAATGAAAATGATGATAAGGTGTTATTATTTTTAAGGTGTTATTGTTTCGTAGGAGGTTTCATTTTAAATGGGATTTCCAGAACATCGGAAATGACCATGGGACCCAGGGGGAAGCTTGAATGGTAGAATTCAGGCACTATGATCCCCAGATGAGATTAGTTTGTAATTCCGCCCTGTACTCATCCAATTACAGCCAGGGCACACAAGGCTGCGCTTTTGCACAGCCTTTGCACAAATTAGGGAAAGATGCCCCCTCTGGGTGGACAAATTAGAAAATGCCACCTCCTGAAGGCAGACATGGCTCCAAGGGTACACAGTGTGGGGAGTGAACCCAGGCTGGATTTCAGCCATACTTAGTCCTGCCAAGTACCTTTGTGCAGTGCAGACGGCCTAGCCGTACAGGGCAGCTCCTAAGACCCCGACTAGTAATAGTAATGGCCAACAATTAGTTTACTCTGTGCTACCACTGTGCTAAATAGGTTGCTTGCACTATCTTATTTAACCTCTCATCAAGCCTAAGAGGTAAATGACTCCCATGTTACAGATGAGAAAGCTGAGGCTCAAAGAAGTTAAGTAATCACCTCAAGTCACACAGCAAATAGTGGAAGTTCCGGGCTTGAGCTCCCCTAATCAGATGACATAAGAAACGCCTCCCACTCTGGATATTTCAGAAGGGAGAAGGGTGGCAGAGGGCAATGAAACCTTGTCAGCAAATTAGCAGAGAGGAAGGAGCATCTTGCCTTCTGGGGAGCTGTGCAATGAGGAAGGGTAGGCCAATGGGCAGAGCACTGGCCTAGGGGTCAAGAGGCCCAGATTCAACTTTTAAGTCTCCCTTTAGTACTAGCTGTGTGTCCCTGAGTCACTCAACAGTCTGGGCCTCAGCTACCTCATTTGTGAAAATAAGAGTGGAGGAGGCAGGTCTTCGAGAATCCTCTTAGGTTCTCCCGATTGCCATTCCAGCCACCACCACTAGTAGTGGCTGCAGAGGGGCAATGAGTGGGCCACCTGGTCACCGTGCGCTGGATGCGATTAGGGCAGGGCAGGGCCCCTGCATCCTCAGCCCAGCCTGGACTCTGCTCTCCTAATCTTCGTGGCCATTTCTACCCAGACTCAGGTCTACAGCTGCTGTCCTGAGCTGATCCAGCAGAGCCATTTATCAAACACACACAATTAAGGCCACCCTTGCCAAGATCTATTCCAGGAGTGGAGCAGAGCCTTGGGGCGAGGAAGGGAGGGAAGGAGACATGAGGAGGGAGGGGAGGGAAAGAGCTGAGGGAAGGGAAGGAGACGTGGGGAGGGGTGAGCTCTGAGCTGAGCTGAGCATGGTTAAGGAGGGGCTGGAGGAGAATTGCAGCGTGAAGCTCATGGAGCACTGACTGTGCGGGTGGTTCTGCCCTGCAGTTATCAGTGCAGACCCCGTGAGCTTGTTGCCTGTTCTACAGACAAGGCAAGTGATGCACAGAGACATCACGTAACTGGACCGAGGTCCACAGTGAGCGTGGAGCTAGCATTTAAACCCAGGTGGTCTAGTTTAAGGGATGCGACCTAAACCGTGCTGGGGCAACAGGATATTAAAATAGAAATTTTGCCTGAGCATTGTCCTGGGAGACACTGGGACTCTAGATGTTAGACACCAGAGAATGCGAGGCCTATTGCCGTGGGAAGATTTTACAAAGGGAGATTTTGCAAACTGGTTCCATGATTCTTGGGCTCCTTAGACAGACCAAGGATATTTAAAAAGGGACTGACATGAAGGAATTTTATAGAGATTTCTTGAGAGTCGATGAGACTGGTGAAGAAGGTACCTACCTCACACTCTTCCTGGGCCACACTGACCTCTCCTTAATTCCTGCCCAGAGCTGGCCCATCCAGGGCTGCAGACCACTCCCTTCCATCACTGGTCAGGAAGGTGGGCTTCCCTTTAAGGCCCCTCTGTTTGTTTCCACATCTCATGGATGGGCTTGTCCCAGGAGCAGGCATGTGTGGGGCTGGAAAAGAGAAACACAGGCAGGCTTGTGTGTGTGAGTGTGTGTCCTCAGGGCACATAGTGGATACTGTGGTGTCGCCTAAATCCCCCTTCCAGGACCATGGCTTATCCCCGGGCTGCCAAGAGAGTTGGCCCCGGAGAGAGCCACCTCACCCAAATATTTCTATACTCAGTGACTGGTCCATGCAGGGGTGCAAAGGCCCAGCCCCTCCCCCTCAATCCCAGACATCTGTGAAGGGCCATCCTAACTTCAGAGCTCCCTGGGGGATTGGCTGAGGCCTCGGTCATGACTGCATCGCAGCTACACGTTTCCCTCTGCTTAATCCTACTCCCCTTGCAGGGATTGCTCTCAACAGCTCTCCCCAGTAAGCCTCCTGCATGCTAGTTGCCATCTCAGAGTCTGTTTCCTAGGAATCTGAACCAAAAAGGGCTTCTGCGTGTGTTAGGTGGGAACATATGCAATTGTGTATGAACATGGTTGTGTGAGCATGTGTAAGAGGGCTGATGCGTGAACATGTGTGAGCAGGATCGTGTGTGTGTATGTGCAAGTGTGTGCACACGTGGTGAATGTGTTCCTGCAACTCTGCAGAGCCTTGGGGGAGATGACGTCAGGGGTTGTGGGAGGTCCAGCTGCCAGGTTCCCCAGCTTCTCCCTTCCTCTCACTAATTGGTCCATGTGACGATGGGAGGAAATGATCTGTCTGCCTCATGAGTGTCCATGGAGCCCTGCAAGGTGGCCCAGGCAGATTCTGTCCTCTCCCCCTGCTCCTCTCTCTTGTGCTTATCTGCCCCCTTGCCCGACCAAGAACTATCCTTTTCCATGGAGACAGTCCCAAAGGCCATGTCTGGACAGTGCGGGGAGGCACTCCGGGCTCCTTTGGTCCAGTTTCCTCTTGAACCAGACTGTGGCCCCTCTTCGCTCACTCCAGTGATGGGCAGTTCATGTTGCCCAATCACCCATAGATAAACCCACCTGTCAGAATATACTTCCCCTGACTGACTCTAAATCTGTTGCCTTGTTACTTCCACCCAGAGGTCAATCCCCAGACATTGTTCCAAGGCAGCCTAGTTATCTCTGCTCAGCCTTCTCTCCTATCCCATCCTTCTTCCCCCGAGAGTCCATCATTCCTCACATGAGCACACTAGGTCCTGCTGCCCCCATCTGGTCTCACCTCTGGACACTGTGCCTATAAAATGTGGGGTCCAGATTTGAACCCCCAGTACCAGGTGTAGCTGACCAGGGCAGGGATCATAAGGGAGGGCAGTCCCTCCCACCACCAGGGCCCCTATTAAGTAAGAAACCTACACCTGGGCCCATTGTTTTCATAGCCACATCACGTTTGTGCTGACTTAGACCTTAGGGGTCAAATAAAAATGACCAGATCATTTCAAGTGGAATTCTACCAAGCTGGCCTGTTCTATTCACCCTGGGCTTGTGCTTTGGGTTATTGATTTTTTTTTTTTTTTTTTGAGTTTCTAGTAGGTTTCTAGGCACTTTACATGATCTGAAAGTGCCTGACTTTATATTGATTACTGTTAAATTTCTTCTTGTTGATTTTGGGCCAGCATTCTGCTTGGAAAGAAGTTTTGAATTATAAATCAGCTGTATCAAAATAACTTGTGCTTTCGAGGTTTGGATGAACACATGTTTTGTGTCTTCATCCAAGTCTCTGGTAAAATTGGTAATAGGTTGGAGCTAGGGCAATGCTTGTACTGTGGGTCTCCTCTCCCTATTCATTCTCCTCCACACCACCTCCTTCGGTTCAAACCACCATGGACCTGCCCTGGCAGCCTCAGATCAGCTAGTCTAGTCATCCCATGAAAAGGGCGGAAAGGCTTAATTAGAGGAAAACTTGACTTTGATGAGACAAGTCTGGCCCTTGCACCATGCCACGCTCTTTTCCAGATGCTCTGGTCTTTGTCTAGTCAGCCAGTCTACACTGTTTCTGCAACGATCAGAATCCGTTTTTCCACTTTCCCTGCTTTTTGGCACACCAAGGCAACTTTGCCCCTCTCCCGTCTCCTTGCAATTTTCTCATTTGCCCTGATGCTTACACACTCCCAAGGACCTTGAAAAGCTTTCCTGTATAGAATAACTATATAATTTTTAAAGCAAAGGAGATAACTTTTAGAGTGTGTTAGTTTTCAATTGCTGTGTAACAAGTTACCCTAAAATTTGGCAGCTTAAAACAACAAACATTGGTCGTCTCAGTGTCTGTGGGTGAGGCATTTGGGAGTGGCTTACCTGGGACGTTCTGGATTAGGGTCTGTCATGAAGTTGCATGAGAAGTTGCATTGGGTGTTGACCAGGCTGCAATCATCTGAAGGCTTGCCTGGGTTGGAGGATCTATTTCCAAGATGGCTGACATGGCTGTTGACAGGAGGCCTCAGTTTCTTACTATCTGGGCTTCTCTGCTTGACTTTCCTCATGATATAGCAGCAGGTTTTCACCAGGTGAGTGATCCAAGAAAGAGCAAGGAGGAGGCCACTATGGCTTATATGACATAGTCCTAAAAGTGGCACACTGCCTCTTCCACTATATTGCATTTATTAGAAGCAAGTCACTAGATACAGTGCACACTCAAGAGGAGGAGTATTAGGCCCCACGTTTTGAAGGAAAGAATGTCAAAAAATATACTGACATATTTAAAAATCATCACGGGGGTGAAAGGAGATACTATATAATTACACCAGGATGACAGATTTGAACCAGGATTGTCCTGTGCAAAGCACATTTGGCCACCCAGCTCCTTCAGTCTCTCAAACGTTTGGACCATGAGCCACAGTTAAAAATCAATCATGATCCTTTTCATATATACATACAGAAACAGAAGTTCACAAAATGGCATTTAGTCTTACTATATATGCACTTGTAGGGGAGGAAAGAGTTTTACTAGACCCTCTTAGAGTCTGAAAATTAAGCTGATAAAGACAGATTAACAGAAGAAAAGCATACAAATTTATTTAATAAAAGTTTTATGTGACACGGGAGCCTTCGTAAGGCAATAAAGACCCAAAGAAATGGTTAGACCTGAGTATTTTTATGCGAGATGTAATGAGGAGTGAACAGTCGTGAGGACTATGATAGGTTAAGGAGCATGAGGTGATTATAGCAAACCGGGGGGCACTCAGCAAGGTCTCTTTGTTCACATTCTTCTCGCTGCCCCTTTGTCTTCAGAGATAAGGATGTTCCTTTCCTCCGGTAGATGGAGGGCACCTTTCACATGAGGGTTTTATGAGCTGCTCAGGAAAGAAGGGGGTAAAAGAGCTCAAAGTGACTTTCCTACTTGAGCCATTTTCTCAAACTCCTTCAGCTTAAAATATGCAAGATGCCAAGGTATCATATTTTGGGAAAGTGTGTCTTGAACCCCCTCACATTGAAACCGAAAATATTCCATTTCATTTCATCCTATTTTATTCTGTTCTATTCTGTGTGTTCTTAAAATATTGCTTGTGGCCAACTAAATTTATTTCACGATTCAATAATGGTTAGCAACTCGGCTTGAGGAAGCAAACCACTATTCTAGAGTGTGACCTGTGTGGGCACTGAAGCTGCTCCCATTCTCCACCTGTTTTGGAGCTCTCCAAAGGTCTGACCCAAGTTCCTTAACCCACTATTACTTTTTTTGTTTTTAATCTTTTAGACCCCTCCGCCCTTTAGTTCTATGGAGTCACTGAATCATGAAATGTCAGAGTCTGAAAGATACTCTGGACCAGGAATGACATGTCTCCTTGACGATGCCCATGACAGACATTAATAACCAATCATGGCACTGTTCCATTAAATTCAGGGTCTACTCAGAATTTTTCCTAACCTAGTGTGTCAGAATCCCATTCTTTTGTGAGACAAAATCTATTTCGCAAACACTTATTTGAAGCTAAAAAGCAAACTCTGAGTCCCAGAGAGATGAAGCGGCTTTTCCAAGGTCACACCACCTGTCGGTACTGAGCAGAAACTGGCAGCATGCTCCCCTACCAAGGCCACTGCTCTCTCTGCTGATCCTAGGGTTTTCTTTGACCCTGGCCATTATTCACTGTCTTCTTAGATCTCATTCTCCTGACCAGAATCCAGCAATCACTCACCAACTCATTCCTTGCCCACCACTCACAGACTACCATGTGGTTAATGAGACCACAGACCTTTTCCAGAGAGAACCTCTCCTGAGGCTGACCTGCACTGGGTTACAGCCAAGCCAAACTCAGCTTTGTTTGGGATGCAAATCACATCAGAAAAGAACCTGCTCATCCTCTGGTCCAGCTCAGTCCCCATCAGCTGGAATAAAGGGCCTGGATTCCCTTAGGCCACACATCACCACTGTGAAGACTCAGGCTGGGGTTCCCTGTTGTTTCACATGACTGCTCATCCTGCTGTAAGCAGCTCTGTGCCACTGGCTTCCTACTTACCTTCTGGTACCAATCCAGGCATCAGCTCAGGAACAAAGAAATGAGCAAGACTATGGAAAATCATAGACACAGTTGCCCTGCCCTATCCCTCTTCCTTCATCCCCCTTCTCCTTTCCCAATTAATCACGTGCACTAAATCCCTGCCTTAGACTCTGCTTCCAGGAAACTAGACCCCTCTCCTGTCCCTTACCAGTAGACTTGTGTCGATGCCTTCCCCACCTCCCATTCTGTGGAGCAGCGGCCACCACCAGGAGCATCACCAGGACTGGTGCTCCTCTGAGAGCAGCTGCAAATACAGATGAAGCTTTGCCCCCCGCTCACCTCCTGCTGTGCAGCCTGGTTCCTAACAGGCCACAGATCGGTACAAGTCTGCAGCCAGAGGGTGGAGGACCCCTGCCCTAGAGAACCCTGGCTTACCAACAATCTTTTCCCCCCTTGCCACCTCCACTTCTGCTTGATCTACTACACCCAGTCCCTACCCAACTTTCATACCAACGACACTCATTTCCCTCCAGGTAACTCCGAATCCGTACAGCTGCCATTATTTGTCCTCTCTCTGGCTCAGCCCCACTGTCCCAGATGCCTGCTGGACGTCTGCACACGGTTGTCTGGCACCTGAAAATGCTCTGACTCTAAGACAGCCTCGCTATCTTTTCTCAAACCCAGCTCCTCCTCCTGGCCACCAGCTGCTGTAAATGGCACTTCTCTCTCCAGCTCTCCAGGCTCCAAACTTGGCTGTGTCCTGATCCCTTCCTTCCCCTGCCGAGCTGCCAATTCTCTTGCATCTGTCTACTTCTCCCTTCTTTCAACCACCAGCTCTTTCCTTCATCTACCTCTCTGTTTTGAAACAATCTTGATAGACATTTGCTAAGAACTTATTACATGCGAGATGCTAAGTTCTTTGCATTTATGAACTCAATTACTCATCATGAATTATCATCATCATCATCCCCATGTTAGATGAGGAAACTGAGGCATAGAACGGTGAAATAATTCACCCAAAGCCCTACAGCTAAAAACTGGTTGTGTTATTTTTATCTCCCCCAGAAATTAACCCCAAGTAAGAGATTCAAGTGCAAGAAATATATTTGGGCAGTGAGTCCAGAAAACTCTGGCAGGAAACTAAGGATGAGACAGGGACAATGAGGCAGCCAGTAAGGAGTGAGTTATCAAGCAAGTCACCAGTGTGGCAACTGGAGTTCAATCCCTCTGGGAAGCTCTGGGAAACGCCAGGGAGCGGAGGTATGGATACACCACCTTCTTTTAGTTCACAGTTGAGGACTATTCCTGGGGGCATTGGTTCCCGGCATTACTGGTGCAGGTGGAATGAGCTCCAGTAGCCTGAGAAAGCCCTAAAGCAAAGCAATGCTGGTGCTGGGCGCTGGGAGTCAGACTAGAGCAATCAAATGTTAGGGTGGGGCCAGGGTGGGGACCGACTGAGCCTATTACAGTGGTAGAGCTGGAACCAAATCGAAGCAGAGTGGGTCTGGGGTCCACGCCATTAACCGCGTGCTCTGTCAGTTCGATCATGGTAGCCTGCCTCTCTCAAACCTACATCATGTCGTTCTTCCTACTAATTTTATTCATCATCAGCAATTTATTTTCTTACCCTAGATTTGAGTCACTCCCCTGCTCACACCCTTTCAGTGGCCGCCATTGCCAACCGGCTGAAGCCTCGTGGTTTATCCTGCAGTCAGGTTCACCTCAGCACGCCCCTCCCTTCCATACACACCTGTCTCCTCCTCCCTGCAGCACACCGAACCCTGCTTTCCCAGCCTCTGCACCTCTGCTCAAGCCGTGCCTCTTCCTGGAATGTCTTCTCTCCATCACTGTTGTCAAAGTCCTATCTGACTGTAAAGCCTCTTGGTCCACACAGCCTTTCCTGAGTCCTCTCTCTTTTGAACAAAGTGGCTCCCGGTGGCCCTTAGCTAAGAGCACTCACCTCTGTGCTTTGTGACACAGCTGTGCAGCCAGGATTAAGGCCCTCGCCCCAGCCGTCAGACTGTTAGATACTGAATTTCTGAATCCTCACTCTGTATCCGCTATGTGACCTGAGCAAGTGACTTGATGGCTCCAGGCCTCAGTTTACTCATCCACAAAATGGAGAAATACTATTTACATTAAAGAGTTGCTGTGGGGGATTAAATGGGATATTCCATGTAATGGGCTAGTACGGAACGTGTTCCCATTAAATGGTAACCATTATTTTGGAGCAAGAACTTCCCCCTTGGCCAGTCCGCATGCTCCCTGGGGAGGAGATCCCACTCTTAGGTATACCTCTCTTTACCCTCCATAGCATTTGGCACAGCTTTTCTACCCAACTGCTGATAGATTATATTAAAATGAAAATTCTATGCCCTGTCGGATATAACATACCCTTCTCTAAACCCTCCCTTCACTTTCTTCCTTTTTTAAAAACCTACTCATTTTGTTCCCTAATATTTGTCACTTACAGATATTACATGTATTTCCTTGTTCACTTATCAGCTATCTCCCCTGACAGAATTTAAACTCCCTGATGACAGAGATTTGGGATGTTTTGTTTATTGCTATATGTCTGGTGCATAGAACATGACTGACTCACAGTAGGCCTTGGAAAAATATTGGTTAAATGGATGGATGGATGGATGGATGGATGGATGGATGGATGGATGGATGGATGGATGGATAAATGAATGAATAAATTGAGCAAGTGCCCAGTAATATTCATTGCCATGAATGATCTCTCCAGAGACCCTGTGTTATTTTCTACCAGGCCAAAGTCAAGTGTTTTCCTCACCCATTCTGACCCTGGCTCGAAGGCACTCAGCCGTGGAGGTTTCTCCTTTGGTGCTGAGCCTCCTTCCATGCATTCTGTGCTCCTTCCAAGCCCATGCTCCCTAATATCTTTGTTCCTGGAGCCCAGGCCAGCCCCCTAAGGAGATGATAAGAGAGGAAGATGTATACGTCAGTCAGATCAGGCCCCTGGGGACCCAGACTGGGCCACATCCATAATCGTCATCTGTTCTATATGGCCCTGCTCTCCACTCCAAATCCACTTCAATTTCTTTCAGCAAATTGGTACTAGAGTCAGAATCTCAAAGGATTTGACTTCCTGGGTACTGTGTGCAGTGATGATTCTACCAGCTGCCAAATTAGGGCCCTCATCCCCAACCCTTGAGTACTGAAGGTGGAGAGAGTGGGAGATGGAAGAATATGGGCAGGTGTGACTCAGTCAGGGGCCCCCAGCAGAAGCAGCAGCTGCTTAAGTGACTCAGCAAAGAGCAAGTTGGGGGTGCTGAGGGCTGATGGGGGCTAGGACTGGAGTTGAGCAAGTGAGAATCAGGGACTGGCGGCACACATGAGACAGCAGCTAAGTGGACTCTGGCTTGGAATAAAACACCCAGGGACCACACCCAGGGACCAGGGCTCCATCTACAGCTGTGTACCTGTTGCCTGCTCGAAAACAAAACCTAACTTCATTCAATGTCCTCCAATATTTGGCCCCATCTTCCTTCAGCTTCTCATCCTGTAGCTCCTCTCAACTCTGTTCTAGCCATATGAGACCATTCGAATTACCAGAAAGCTCCATCCCCTTTTTAGCTATGAAACCGCTGCCTGAGCTGTGCCTTTGCTTAGAAGGCCCCACCTCCCCCATCAAGCTAATGCAACTCCAATACCAGCCCCCGCAGACACAGATACCAGGTGTGAGTTACATGCTGCTGCCCCCATGTCGCCTTAGCACCTTGGGCCTGCCTTCACTCTCATGGCCTGCTTTAAAATGTGGGTTT
>NW_011888812.1:9132280-9137636 GCF_000151845.1 Pteropus vampyrus
CCTTCACTCTCATGGCCTGCTTTAAAATGTGGGTTTTGTTATTATTCAGATATGGCGAGGCCAACAGACCGGTAGATGACTGCCATTGGAAGGGTAATTTGTTATTTAACAATTTCCAACAGGAAGGGGTATGACATGCCATTGGGGGACCACACGTGGAAACACCAATTGGTCAAAAGGCAGAGGAAACAGGAATAAAACATGGGCAGGAGCCTTTATTGTGGTTTCTGTGGGAAAAAATGAGCAAAGCAGAGTAAGTAGGCTAGTTTGAATAATTTAAGTTGTCTCTGGGGACTGGGGACTTTCTTAAATCATCAGGTGCATAGCACTGGGGTGATTAAGACAGATGAACGGTGGCCCAGAGTGAGAGAGCCCCATAGAGGGACAAAGGAGGTTTTGGGGGTACGGTCTCTAGTTGGTTGGTTTGCATATGAAAGGCGTGTTCACAGGCAGATTGTTCATTCTTTCAAGCATTTGACTGGCCCTGGGAGAAGTCTCTTCAAGGTCAACAAGGTCCCAGACATAAAAGCACCAGCAACACATGGTTAATAAACATCCCTCGCCCCATTTGTCAAGCTCTCCTGAGGGTGGTAACTAGGCCATGGTTGAGCCCCAGCACTGGCCCGACAACTGGGGAGTTCTTGGCAAATGCCGGACAGATGAGGGACCACATATAGACCAGGCATAGTGCCCGGCACTTGGGGACACAGCAGTAGACAGGAAAACAAGATCCCTCCTCTCAAGGAATTCACTTCCAGTGGGCAAGGCAGACCACAAACCAGCCAACGAAGAAATAAATAAGACAACTTCAGTTGCTGGGAAGTATTGTTACAGAATAATAAATAAAACACAAAGATGTAATAGAATCAGGGTGGAATGGAGGCAGAGGGACTCCATTAGAAAGGAAGATCAGGGCAGCCTCCGAGGTGACCTTTGGGTCAAGACCTGAATATTGAGAAGGAGTCAGCCATGCAAAGATTTCAAGGCAGAGTATTCTAGCAGATGAACAAACGAATGAGTAAATAAATAAAAGAAGAAATCTATCCTTTGGTCTGGATTTCCCACTTCTTTACCACTGGCTGTCATGCATTTTGAGGCTTGAATGACATCAGTGCCGGAGTCTCACATATTAAAATAACTTCTATCACAGTCTTCTGTCATTAGCAGGAACATTCCACCAGGCATGTGAGCAGGCGCTTCCAGGCCTCAGGGCAAGACACCATTTTAACCAGCTCTGCTCTCTGACTCTCATCACATTCACATTGGAGCCAGCAACCTTCTTGCCAAACTCGTCCCTGATGAGAATTAAAGTGGTTGATTTATGGACCTGGTCAATGATGCCTCTTTCAGAGGAGAGTAAAGGGCAGTCTTGCTCAGTTGCTAAGGTGCTGCCTGGCCATTGGATACTCAGACCAAGCCCAGGTCACAGATACTCCAGGCAAAGCCCCAAGTGCAGACCCCTGGGCTGCCCTGTACCTTCCGGAAAGGCCCTTTGGGCAAAGCTGACCCTCAGGGGAGCAGCAGCAGTGGGCCCCTTTGGGGTTCATTATAAATCCCCAGGCTTTACTGGGAGAGCCAGGCTGTCCAGCCAAGTCAACAGGACCCACTCTTTGAGGTGCTTGGGGTGTGCAAATGTGGCGGACAATTAAAAATCAATGGAGGCACTGTGATTCTGCTGTCCGTGGGCAAGCAGGCGGGATATAAATAGTTTTAACAGGCCCCTCTCCTGCACTGGGTGCTGGAGAAGACACCTTGAGCTGTTCATCACACTGGCTTCAAGGGTAAGTCTCAATGGCTGTCTGGGCTCCCCACAGGCTCCTGGCCTCCCCTTGTGGCATCAATCTCAGCCACATGGTTATTTGCTCCCCTCAGCTGCCTGTCTGGGTTCTGGAGGGGGAACCCAGAGCTGCCTGATTCACCAACAGGACCAAGAAAACAATCTTGTCGGAAGACAGGATGTGAGGAGAGGTTGGGATGGGCAGGAAGGGAGCATTCCCTGAGCACCTGCCCTCTGCTCAGAAAAGAGAAGCAATCACTCTAAGGTTGTAAGCACTGGGGAAAGCACAGATTTCAGAGCCCAGATAGCTCTGGTTCCGAGCCTGCTCCTCCATGTCCTAGCCAAGTGGCCTAAGGCAAATTGCTTCACCTCAATTTCCTTATTAGTAAAGAAGGATAATAATGCCCGCACCTTGTAAAGGTCATCTAAGGACCAGCATGGATGGGAATGGATCATGTTGGTGTACAGTAGGCCCTCTCACCCATGTCCGACACTGGCTTAGCGATGGCAGAGAGCAGACATGGGTGCCACAAGACTGGCCTTCAAAATGCTCAAAGACTGATGAGGGACAGATGTGTCACAGCTGCTTCTGCTAGCAGGCAGAATGGAATACTAAGAAGCATGCTGTGGGCAGTTACATTTGGGGGTGGTGAGAGGAGTTTCATGGAAGATGGGGCATTTGAATCCCACCAGTGGGATAGAAGGAGAAGGGAATCCAGGTGGAGAGGACAGCAAAGGCTTGGAAACCTAAAGGCTTTTGGGGGACAGTGGTAACAGAGTAGATCAATGTCACCTGGACAAGGAAAACCAAGGGAGGGATTGGCAGGGTCTGGTCAGGACATTCGGACTAGATGCCAATTGGCTTTGGTTGTTACACTAAAGAACTTGAACTTTATTCTCTGGGCACAGGGGATCCATTAATGGTTTTTGAGGGAGGCTGTAACATAATTTGGTCAGTGTCTTAGGAAGAGCATTCTAGAGGCAGTGTGAAGGATAAACTAGGGAGGCTAAGGTTGGGGGCAGAAATTAGCTCAGAAGTTCTGCAAATCCAGCCAAGAGATGAAGAATAAACAATTCTGGATAAAAATGAGATCGATTTATTGAGCACTTACTATGGTTCAAATACATTTTCTCATTTACTTCTCAACCGTGCTTTGAGTTGGGTGTCTTGTTCTCATTTTACAGGTGAGGACACTGAAGTACAAGGAAGTGAAGTAACTTGCTCCAGGTCACATAGCCACTGAGGTGTAGGATTCAGCTCCTGGTCTGTCTGAATCTGAAGCCCTGAGACTTTTTAGGCCCTGATGCCCACAGGCAGACAAGGCCCAAAGGTAGACAGAAAAATGGGACCGCAAGCTCGCATATCTTGATGACTTCTTCCTTCCCCAGCATCCCCAAGCTGGGTATCTTTCATCTGTACCCCCAGACCCACATTCCTTCCCTCTGCCTGCCCCTGCTCTGTAACCTGGGATGCTGACTGCAGGGGTGGCATTCACGTGCTCTCTGGTCCTTGCCCACTGACTTCTGGCTGGGCTCCATTCATGGGGCAGGAGAGCAGAGGAAGGGAGAAGAGTGAGCAGGGTGCTTATTCCCCCTCTTTCTCCCTTCCACAGGCGGGCTTTGCACCTCTCTTGCCGGCCGCAGCCTTTGAAAAGGTGGGCCCCCTTTGTACAGCTCTCTCAGGTTCTGGCAAGTTCTGCTCCCTCTCTTGCCCTTTCAAGCCTGGGGTGGTAACAGCACCCCCGTTTTTTTTATATAGACTGCCTATGGGTCTGGACCTCAGGAGAGAAGGTGGCAGGGATCAGGTTGTAACGCTGGTCCCTGACATCACACGGGTGGATGGGCTTGTCCAGCGAACATGCAGAGGATGATGCTCAGGGACCAAGCTCAGGGGGATGCTGACATTTAAGAGTCCTCGGAGGGTGGGGAGCCAACAAGGCGGCTGAGGCTAAATGAGTTTGGAGCCTCCTTTTATCTCTGACTGGAAATTGTTATCCAGTAACTCTGTCCCCTTTGTCGAAAGAGGTGGAGGACTGTGAAACAAGGTCTGCCAGTCTCCTGAGACAGCTCTCACCCTCTTTAAAGGTGAACTCACCAGCATCTCCAATCTTATCCTCCCGCCTCCTGGGGCTTTTCCAGCCGAGCATTCAGCAGCCGAGCTTTGTGCTCTGAGAGGGCATTTGAGGGCACATGGGACTTCCTCCGGGGTTAGCAGGAGAGGCTCTGTCTGGGAATGGAGTGACCTTCTTTTTAAAAAGCTTTTTCCATCTCCAGGGCCCTGACTGGTTGAGCCCTCTGGAGCCAGTACCCAGGAAGTGTGACTTTCGGGGAATCAAGACCCCATGCGCTCCTGCCTGTGGCCTGCGTCAAGCTCCAGGAAGACATTGTCAGCCCAAGCAGCTGGCTAGCCCCACATAGAGCATGCCTGGCAGCAGGGGGAAGAGAAGTGATGGTTCCAATCAAGTATGTTTAGGATCAGAGAAGGGAAAGGAAATACGGGGCCTGGGAACTGGATTTGGATGTTGAAGCTACAAAATTGATCTTTGAACAAAAGTAGATCCACAGGGCTTGAGAGCTAGAAAGGGCCTTCCAGGGCCCCACCCTCATGTCACAGATGAGGAAACTGAGGTCTAAAGAGGGGACGTTACTCGTGACCTCAAAGACCAGCCTGGCCCAGCCGTGCACTCACATGGCGTGCATCACCATCATGCTTTCCCGCAGCAGCTCGCAGCCAGCAGACGCCACACCCAGGGAGAAGAGCGATGATTTCACACAAGTCCATACCCACATGCCTGCGGCTGGTCCTGATCTGAATTTTTACTCACCTTTGTCCCCACCATGGAAGCAGCTGGCTGCCCCACAGGGGGCGGGCTGCCTGGGTGTGAGACAACTGTCTTTCACAGGGTGGAAATTAGATCTGCCTCTCTTCTCAGGGAGAGGTGTTTGTGAGCAGAAATGCCAGCCAGTTGGGTGCAGCTCAGGGCCTTGTCATTCTGTGTTCCACAGACTCCTCGCTGCACAGGGAGGAGGGGCCAGGGACTGGCAGAACCCTTAGAAGGGGCCTTGGAGAATGTGCAGGTATAGAACAGATGTGCCAAGAGGCCAAGGCCTCACCCATGGGCAAGGCTTCTCCCTGTCTGCAGCCCCCTTTCCCGGCCTAGGCTGCCTCTTCACAACTCACTTGAATGCTGAAGGGTAAAGGGGCTCTGCACCAGCAGTGGCCAAAATGGGCCTCTCTGTACTCTAAATTCAAATTGGGGTCTTCCAGCCGTGATAGACTGGATTATTACTCAGCAAGCAACTATTCCCCTCCCCCTCCTATTGTGCACAGGCTACACTTCCTGCATACTGAAGTTGGACTTGGCCATGTGACTTGCTTTGAGCAAGAAATATTAGCAGACATGCAGAGCAGAGGCTTAAAATGTTCTTACATTGTTTGACCTGCTCCTTTACACTCTGGTGGTGCCTATAAGAAGTTCCCCTGGGAGACTGCTGCCTTCAGCTGGGGTCATAGAACAAACATATTTAAACCTGAGTGAACTTGAAACCACCATGTGGTCTGTAACAGAGCACCCAGCT
>NW_011888812.1:9137686-9154196 GCF_000151845.1 Pteropus vampyrus
TTTGAGGGCACATGGGACTTCCTCCGGGGTTAGCAGGAGAGGCTCTGTCTGGGAATGGAGTGACCTTCTTTTTAAAAAGCTTTTTCCATCTCCAGGGCCCTGACTGGTTGAGCCCTCTGGAGCCAGTACCCAGGAAGTGTGACTTTCGGGGAATCAAGACCCCATGCGCTCCTGCCTGTGGCCTGCGTCAAGCTCCAGGAAGACATTGTCAGCCCAAGCAGCTGGCTAGCCCCACATAGAGCATGCCTGGCAGCAGGGGGAAGAGAAGTGATGGTTCCAATCAAGTATGTTTAGGATCAGAGAAGGGAAAGGAAATACGGGGCCTGGGAACTGGATTTGGATGTTGAAGCTACAAAATTGATCTTTGAACAAAAGTAGATCCACAGGGCTTGAGAGCTAGAAAGGGCCTTCCAGGGCCCCACCCTCATGTCACAGATGAGGAAACTGAGGTCTAAAGAGGGGACGTTACTCGTGACCTCAAAGACCAGCCTGGCCCAGCCGTGCACTCACATGGCGTGCATCACCATCATGCTTTCCCGCAGCAGCTCGCAGCCAGCAGACGCCACACCCAGGGAGAAGAGCGATGATTTCACACAAGTCCATACCCACATGCCTGCGGCTGGTCCTGATCTGAATTTTTACTCACCTTTGTCCCCACCATGGAAGCAGCTGGCTGCCCCACAGGGGGCGGGCTGCCTGGGTGTGAGACAACTGTCTTTCACAGGGTGGAAATTAGATCTGCCTCTCTTCTCAGGGAGAGGTGTTTGTGAGCAGAAATGCCAGCCAGTTGGGTGCAGCTCAGGGCCTTGTCATTCTGTGTTCCACAGACTCCTCGCTGCACAGGGAGGAGGGGCCAGGGACTGGCAGAACCCTTAGAAGGGGCCTTGGAGAATGTGCAGGTATAGAACAGATGTGCCAAGAGGCCAAGGCCTCACCCATGGGCAAGGCTTCTCCCTGTCTGCAGCCCCCTTTCCCGGCCTAGGCTGCCTCTTCACAACTCACTTGAATGCTGAAGGGTAAAGGGGCTCTGCACCAGCAGTGGCCAAAATGGGCCTCTCTGTACTCTAAATTCAAATTGGGGTCTTCCAGCCGTGATAGACTGGATTATTACTCAGCAAGCAACTATTCCCCTCCCCCTCCTATTGTGCACAGGCTACACTTCCTGCATACTGAAGTTGGACTTGGCCATGTGACTTGCTTTGAGCAAGAAATATTAGCAGACATGCAGAGCAGAGGCTTAAAATGTTCTTACATTGTTTGACCTGCTCCTTTACACTCTGGTGGTGCCTATAAGAAGTTCCCCTGGGAGACTGCTGCCTTCAGCTGGGGTCATAGAACAAACATATTTAAACCTGAGTGAACTTGAAACCACCATGTGGTCTGTAACAGAGCACCCAGCTAAGCCATCCTAGATCAGGAGAACCACGTTGACCTGCAGGCCCACAAATGTGGAAATTAATGCTTGTTGCTGGAAGCCACTGAGTTTGGGGGTTGATTTGTTTCGCAGCATTATTATGGCAATAACTGACTGATGCACAGGCCCAGAGCTGGAGCCAGAGAAGGGGCCAAGAGCTGGAACTTGGAAGATCCAGGCTTTCCATGTTCTTTCCCTTTCCGCAGCCCTGTCAGAGGGAGAATGATGGAGAGGACTCCATAGATGCTCTCAGTGAACTCTAAGAGACCATAGAAATGTGGGGAGGGCCCCATGCTTCTGTCAAGACTCATTATCTCTCTGTAAGGAAACCAAAGTTCCCCAAGGAGACTTCCCAAAGGATCAGAGCTAGAAAATGGAAAAACTGAGACTAGAACCAGGCCTCTTGGCTCCGCTTCCCAATCTACCAGGCAGCCCAGCCCTGAGCCAGCTGAGCAGTGAGATGCATGAGGATTGAAACCACCCTCTCCTTGTTACTCTGTGGTCCAGGCCAGGCCGAGGTGAGGCGTCCTATCATGTTAAGGCCATGAAGATACTGACTTGGGTGAAATCATCACCCTTCTCCCTGGATGTGGAGCCTACAGGCTGAGAACTGCTATGGGAATGCATGGTGGCGAAGCAGTGAGTACACGGCTGGGCCAGGCTGGTCTTCGAGGTCATGAGTTCTGAAGTTCCATTCCCCACGATTTGTGTATGACCTCCCATAAGTCACTTCTCTTCTCGAAGCCTGGATTCCTGCTTCTTTAAAAAGAGAGACATTGGACGAGATGACCCATGAGTCCCATCCTCCCTGGGTGAGTCCAGGAATCAACTCTCACTCATGGGGGTCTTTGCTGAGGCTCTCTGGCCACAGACCATGCCAAGGACTCATGATAACCAGCTCTGGTCCCCTTCTCCATGAAGACCCTGGTTTAGAAGTTTTAAAAATAAACAATGAGGAAAATAGTTTGGGACATCAGCAAACTTAGGCCAACAGTTTTTTTTTTTTTTCCTGCTCCAAAATTCTTCTTCCTGAACAATATTTAGAGATCACCACCTTGGTTTCAGCCTATTTAGTCCTTATCTTTCAGGAGAAGGGCAAGCAGATCTAGCATAACTGGCTTCACAGTCATGGTGTGTCTATTTCATTCCCAAGAGATAAGATAATCATCATTAATTATATGGTGAATAGTTGGGGGTGATTGTAGAGAAAAGCAGCTCCTCTCTGACCCAAGCTCTTGCGTTCTGATGGGGAGAACGGCTGTGAGAGGCAGCGGGGGGAGTACCATGGCTAAGACCACAGACTCTGAAGCCAGGCTGCCTGAGTTTAAATCCTGCTTAACCCTGGGCAAGTTTCTTAACCCCTCTGTACTTCAGTTTGCTCATTTGTAAATAGGGAATGATCAGAATAATTTCTACCTATCTTGGAGGGGGTCGTGAGAATTAAACAGACTACCGTTTGTAAAATGCCCGTGTGCAATAAATGCCCCATGAATGTTCATGTTTATTAAATAAGCGCTAAATAGAGCCACTCGTATCAGCCCTCCAAGGCGAGATGGTTGAGGAGTCCAAAGAGATGCAGGGTGTGCAAAGCCATCGATCTTGTGGTGTCATGGCCTGTGCTAACCAGGAGAGCTCATTTTCAATTCTAGAAAACAGCTCATTTTCAATTCTAGAAAACTCACTCTGAGTCAGACACTGTCTCAAATGTTTTTTGTGTACATTAACCAAGTTGATCTCACAATAATCCTAGAAGACATATAGATACTATCCTCATCACTCCCATTTACAGATAGAGAAATTGAGGCACAGGGTGAGTGCACATCTGGCTGAAAGCTGCAGCTGGGCAGAAAGCAGAGGTGCAGAGTCCCTGTCACCTGTTAGCTCTGACCAGCTGTTTGGCTTGAGGCAAGGGACTAACCTCTCTATTTTCTCAACTGTGAAATGTGGAAAATAGCACCTACCCTGCAGGGCTATTGTGAAGATTAAATGAGTTAATGTCGGTGGCTTGCCTAGCATGGTTGCTGACCCATGACAGGGCTCAGGAAATGGGAAAAATTATCATTAAAATAGGGAAAAGGAAACTGGGCCCAGGACAGCCCAAGACAGACAGACAGGACACCGAGAGCCTCTTTGAGCCCCACTGAAAGTATTTAAAGAGGAAAAAACCTTCCCCTTTTCCACTCCCACTCAGAACCCCGGGAATCTAAGGATGGAGGATGTAGGTCTCAGACCTGGCTGTCGCCCAGCCCCAGGTCCCACTCCTGCTCTACTACTTACAAGCTCCACATCCTAGGCAATCACTCCCATCCCCAGCCTGGATTTTCTCATCCTTGCAAAAGGGCAGCAACCACCACTTCACAGGTGTGGTAAGAAGTGGGTACAACCACTTAGCTCATGTTTAATAAGCCCTTGTCACATGTCAGGCACTTTCCTGTGTGTGCCATACCCCTCCGCAGACTAGGTACCAATATTATCTTCTACAGACACAGAAACTGAGGCTCAGGTAGGCCAAGGAAACGGCATAAGGTCACACAGTACCAGAGTGGTGGATGAGAGATGATAGCCCAGCCGGACTACAGAGTCCATGGCCTGTGCCTTTGGGAAATTGTTTTAGGGGCCCCTCTCCTAATTCCTGAGTTTAAAAGCAGGGGAACTCGAGCTGTGTCCTGACTTCATAGCCTGAGCTGAGAGGTCCCCGGCTATTTGTGAAACATACCCAACCAGGCCTGGGGTTCCAAAGAGATCGATCCAATTCCCTGCCAGATTCTATCTGATAGTCATCTCAGGACACAGGCCGCAGGCAGGGGCCAGAGCGGCCAGGCCTTCCTGTCTCAGCTTGCTTCCCAGCTTGGAGACGAACGTGACCTCCACTCGGCCAGCTCCTTTTCCCCAGAGCACCTTCTTCCTGTTGCTCCAGTTTGAGTCTCCTCAGGCCCAGGACAAATCACTCCTTTCACGCTACTTGCCGAGGGAACAGGCCACCGCAAGCAACACTTTTGCCACAAGCAGCTCCCTGTCCCCCATTCCTGCAGCTCCAGGGGAGGGCTGACCCCACCTAATGTCATTTGTCCTGGCTGGAAAGACTTGAGATCAGCCTGTCTCACTCCCCCTTTTCACAGACCAGGAAATGGAGATGCAGACAGAGGCAGGGCTCAAAGCTGGCACTCAAAGCAGAGTCAAGACTGAAGAGCCTTAGGACGTGTGAAGAGCTGTGTTGGTTGCTTGCCTTTCATCAAAGACTCAGTCCAGCTCTGCAAAGTGGGTGTCAGTATTCTTGTTTTATAGCTGAGGAAACTGAGGCACGGAGAGGTTAACTTGGTTACCTAAGGCCACACAGAAAGTGACGGTCTAGGGATGTAAGCCACGTTCCATCCTAACTCCTAAGCCAGGGCTCTTTTCTCTGTCACGCCATCAGTAATCACATATTGAGTCTGTGGGCCCAGGGCCACTTACCAACATGGCCGATTCTCTCGCCACTGCCACCACCCAGAAAACCTGCCAGAGGGTGGGATTGTCTCCTTAACCCATCAATCTGGGCTCCCTCACCCTATCATTTTTTTCAGGAGGTTTCACAACCATATCAAGCTGCCAGTGCTATAAAGAGAAAGGCACTGTCCACGACCCCAGCCTCCTTCCCGTTTCCTTTCTCTCCTCCCTTGCTCTTCCTACACTGGGGCTACACTGATCTCTCACCATCCACCCATACCCCTCATCACATCTCCCCTCCAGATGCTTCCTCTCCCCATCCCCACCTGTCAGAATCCTGCCTATTTGCAGGTAGATGGAAGTTCAAATCCCTCCACACTTTATATGAGCTGGGTGACCTTGAGGGAGTCATGCGTGTTTACGGTGTCTCAGTTTCCTCCTTTGAAAATGGGATGATAATAGCAGCTTTGGAGGAATATTTGGAGGATGGTGAGCTATGGTATGTAAAACAGCTCAGTGTCTCATTATGCTGGTGTTGGCACAGGATGAAGGTGACTACTAACAAGATCGAGGGGCGGAGTAGGGCCTGGACAGAGCAGAATCAGGAGGATGTGGTTTGGATGGTAGAGAGAGGCTCCCAATGGTGACCAGGACATGCCTAAGTGAGGCCAAACAGAAGAGAACTCCAGCCAGTGGGCAGCAGCTGATGTCCCAGAGGAAGTGTCCAAATGTCCCGCTGGGCAGGCCTGGGGCCCCTGGCAGGTAGGCAATGGGTACAACACTCCTGGTGAGGCAAGGTTTGGGGAAAAGATGCACAACAGCCCTCTGAGTATTTATATCCCCACTTTACAGATGAAGTCGGCAAGGCACAGGAAGCATAGGCAACTCTCCCAAGATCACCCAACAAGAAAGCAGCAAAACCAGAATCAGAACCCAAGTAGTCTGTTAACCAGATACTCTCCATGCCAGCTCACCACGAGTTGAAACTGAAGTGCTAGAATGTCATAACTTGTTGTGTACTGGACCCCAGCTGAGCCAGGATATGACAGATTCCCAAGGGAAGCAGGAAAACCAGGCCAGTGGCCAGCCAGCTCTCCTCTCCCCCAGGCAGCCAAATTCTTCCTCCCTTTGACCTGCCCTGGGGCTACCAGAAAGAGGACTGGCTCCAAAGACAATTTCTAACAATTAAAACTAAACAAGAGGAAACAATTAAATGAGAGCAAGAGGGGGCCCTTGGCCCTGAACTTACGGGGGTGGTGCTGACAGCAGTCCCCAATCACCTCCATACTCAAGCTCCCTTATTAAAACAGGCTGTGGTGGGCCTTGGGCAGCCTATAAAGGGATTTGGAGCCAAATTGGCACCATCAGCCACGAATGTGCCACAGGCGGTCCCAGAGCCCTGCCTAGGTCAGTGACACTGGACATAGTGACCTTCTCTAGCTGGTGAGAGCAACCCTGCCATGGAGAGAAAGAGGAGGGGCCACCCGAGACCCTGGAGACTTCATGAAGCTGGCTAGACTCTTTCTCCTCTTCCTCTTGGCAGCACAGGCCAGAGCCTTCCAGTCTGGGCTCAGTGGCTCTGTTCACCCTGTCTTCACCCCTAGAGACCACCCGTGCCTCCTCCCTAGATGGCTTCCAAGCCCCTTTTTCTGAATTCCTCATTGAGGGCCCTGCTCCAGTTTCCATTCTCAAGAAGAACAGCCCTCCTGTTTCTAAAGTATGGCCTGAAGACCTGGGGTGAGCAAATCCCATCGAGGAGCTGCTCCCTCCTGACCACATAGGGTCACCCATCCCTTGTCCTCCCTCCTCGCACTACATTATACGATCCGCATTCCACATGATGGGAATGCTGCCCCCTTGAGTTGTGCGCTGCAATAGTCCTTTAGGCCAGCAACTCCCCTGGGAGTTAGAGGTCACCCAAAAGAGGACGAGAGGCTGGAGAGGTTAAGAGAGGGAGAAAGCACACAGGGGCAGGCAGATGGTCCAGGTGCCACCTGCCATACTTATACAGCCCTTGGTTGCTGGTCTCTTATTACTGTGGGCAGGGGCAGGGCAGAGAGTTGTGGGGAAGGAAAAATTTTCCTGTACATTTTTAGGTTCTGTCAGTGAATCTAAAAAGTAAACCGACTTGAGACAGATTCATGGACTATAACCAAATTTAATTACATATGCATGCACAGAACCCCAAATACGTGAGCGGTGCAGAGACAGAAAGGGAAAATGAGGTGTATATGATATCCTGAGCCAAGGAGTGAGGTAAGATGCCTTGAGGCTTCATCAGGGAGGAGGGCACATGTTCAGTAATTAGAGCAGATGTTCAGTAATTAGCCGTTTCCCTGCCCCATAGATAGGTCATTAAAAGTTATCTCTGATAACAACTCTTAAATTGGGCAAAGCTCCCAATTTAAATTCTCCTAGGAAGAGGTAAAAGTTTCTCTTGAGCATGAAGGTTCCCAGTTGCCTTCAGCTCAAAATAATCCACATGCCAAAGTAGCACATTTTGGGGACGCCTGCTCTGAACCCCTTCAGAACGGACCATCTCCCCTCCTTTCTGCAGGCCATGGTGGCCCACAGGTCCTGGGCCTTGTTGTTGAAACCATGCACCCTCATTTCCCACTAATCCTTTCTTCATCTCTCCTCCAGTGGCAAGTGTGACACCCTCTGATGGCAGGCCTCCAGATGCCTGGAGAGGACTTAGCTTCAGAGCTGGGCTCAAGTCCTTGTTGCCTTGAGCAAGTGGGTTGACCCACTGGGCCTCCATTTGTCCATCTGTAAAAAGAAGGGAGAATCAAATTGAAATTGTGGAGGGGAAAGTGCTCTCTGTCAGCAATAATTACAAAAGCTAAAGTTTAATGGATGCCTTCTAAGTGCCAGCACTTTATATGTATTATCTCTTCCCATCATCACACACACCTATGAGGTGAGGGACTATGATTTTCTCCACCCAGCAGATGGGGAAGCTGAGGCAGGAAACAGAGCCAGGATTTAAGCATGAATAATCTAACCCTATCCCACACTCTTTACCTCTCCGGTTCAGGCCGGCTGGAGAGGAGGTTGAACTAACATAGTTTTTATCTTTGTGCTCCCGCACAGAAGCCATCGATCTCATTCCGTGGCCCAACCTAACACCTGGGGAACAGGGAGGCCTAGGTGGTGGGGTCCTTTTTGGGTGGAGAATGGAGGGGACAACCCACACCCTTGGCCTCTACCTCCTATTGTCCCTCAATCCCCCCATCCCAAAGGAAGCCCTGTCTGCTACCCTCTGCTTTCCTTTGGCCCCTTTCCCTGTCTTTCCCACAGAGGATTTATGGTTTTAATAATGCAGACTTTCTCCTCCAGCCTCCCTTACTGTTAGTCTCCTCTAAAGATCCTTAAAATTAAAACACTAATCAGGAATTTATTTTCTCATCAATCCTGCCCTTCGGGTTATGAGGCTTGGGTGTTTTCACAGCCCCACTGCTGGTCACGGGGAGGGCCCTTCCAGAGGGGTACAAGACAGGAAACAAGGGCTCCAGCTCTGGACTTGGGAGAGTCAGAGAGAAAGAGACTGAGAGAGGCAGAGACAGTCAGAACCAGGTCAGAGAGGAAGGAAGAAAAGACTTCCTGTAGAGGCTGTAGAAAGACAAATGGGATCAACATGCTGTGAGGGGTGGGAAGAGAGAAAAAGGGAGACAGAGAGGGAGGGAGACAGAGACCAAGGAACAGAGACATGTAAACAGCGGGAGATGGAGACAAGGGACTCGAAACACAGTGAGATGGAGAGACAGAGTGATGAGCAGGGAGGGAGGGATGGGGCCAGGGAGTGGAGACCATAGGAGATAGAGAAAAACAGACTAAGGAAGACAGACAAGAGGAAACAGAGAAAACAGACAAGCTGGGAGCTGGAGACACTGCACGCTTCTCCTATGGGATCTGCATTTCTGCAATTTTACATTTTAATTATTGCTGGAAGTCCTGTGGCATGTCTGTCTCCCCCTGCCCACAGAAAGCCACAGCTCCATGGGGGCAGGGCCCTTAGGTTTTTCTCCTTTGGTATCTGCAGAAATGAACCTGATAGGCTGATTTCTGACTTCTGGCTCTGAGACCACGCAAGACGTTTAGTGAAGCCCTCAGGAGCCTTTCCCTTTCCTATCCCTCTGAGCTGCAGAAAAGCTTGCTGGATTCCAGGTCCTGCTTCGCCCCCCTCATTCCAGTACAGGCAGCTCTGAGAAGCCGTCACCTCTCTCCACAAGCACCTGCCCACCCAAAGGGGCTGTTTGTAAAGCATGTCTCTCCTGGTCCAGCAGTACTGTTCCCTCTGTGGGAAGCCTTTGAGATCAATCAGATCGCTCTGAGCACTAAACGAGGAGTCTACTGCCTGTTCTGCCTCTAACTGGCTGAGTGATGGTGGGCAACTCACTGGCTCTCTCTCAGCCTTGGTGTCTTCATCTGTAGAATGAGGGGTTTAGATGATCTCTACAGCCATTTCTTGCTCTAATGGGCCATCATCTTTCATGTGGTCATTTCAGAATTCCCAAAGCTAAGTAGAGAAATGGAAAATCTGTTCTTTCGTTCATGTGTTCATTTGACAAAAAGAATTGAAGACCTGCTAATGTGAAAGGTGTTATGCCGGACACCGGGGAAGTCACCCTAATGAGCCCTGGACCTGATCCTGGTTCCCGGTGAAGTCAACAACCTCCCACAGCCTCAATTTGTTCATCTGTAAAATGGGAAGACGTGGCACCCATTCTGCCTCAGAGCATTACTGTTTGAAAAGGCCTTTGTCAACAGAAATAAGGCTTCAGAGACAGACATTCAGCAACAGCAGCATGTGGAAAGCCCATCAAGAACTCCTCAGCCCACTCTGCGGTCTCCCAGGCCTGTATGAGCATTCAGTCTGTATCCGGTCGTTCTGGGGCCCAGACGAGGCCTTCATCTCACAGATGATCTAGTCCTGGAAGGCCCGAAGAATGGGGAGCCCATGGAGCCAGAAGACCTGAGTCTGAGTCTCTCCTGCAGCACTTGTGAGGTCACTTTCCCTACAGAGTCATCTTTCAAGGACATAAACAGTCTGGCCTCACCTAGGGTGAGATGTGAGGACTGAGGAAGGTAACTCGGGTGGAGGAGCCAGGCTCACAGTCGGTGTCAGGGAAATGCTTGCTCAGCGCATGGTTTAAGCCCACACCATTAATACCACAGGCAAGAGTACCAGGGTCAAGTTGGCCACTCAAGGGCGACCTGGGATAGTGGCATAGCCCACGACAGAGAGGCAGGGAACTCCAGTCTTCCCAGCAAATGAGGCCCTTCCTGGGCAGGCATTAGCATTTTCCAAGATGACTCAGCAAAACCAAGGGACTTATCCAGGCCTCCCCTTCATGCTGAGAGCTTGTTCATGCCACAGCCCAGCTTGTCAGCCTGATAGGAAATCGATATGTTTATGATCCGAGGCCTCTTGCAAAAAGAGGAGAGAATAATTGCTCTTCTGAGGTCTGAATGCCAGCGGGCCCAATGTACTGACTTAACTTGCTGGGCACCTTCCCAACCCAGAAGCTCTCCTCTCTTTAAGTTGAAGTATCCAAGAACTGTTAAACCCAGGACTGTCATCAAAAGATCTGTAATATTCCCAGCATAGATGAGCCCTCTTGGAAGATCCCTGCCATTGGAAACCAGTATCTGTCAAATCACATGATCTTAGAAAAGGAATTTGGCTGTATCCCACGAGGTATTGAATCTTGAAATAATAGACATGTGGTCTCTAACTTATATTCTAACCAGAAATAATATATGGTATATAGGAAAACGTAGATTTTCTTGAGAGAGACAAAATAATTACGCTGTAATTATGCCTCATTTATACTGTAACCACATATCCAGGATAGTACATGATACCACCGTCTGATATAATACGAGATTCATAAGTAAAATTAATATTGTAGAAGCTAATAGAATTTATGGTAATATCAATGCTTGTGATCAAATGTATTGGGAAAGTGAATCAAAAAATCCTTTGGGATGTTATGCCTATGGAAGAGAATTAGCCTGAAGAAAATTTAGATTTGATTGATTACAGCTCTTAATCACTCGACAAATGTATACATCAAGTGCAGATGGCTGTGGATCAGGGAGGCAGAAGAATTGTAAAGTTAGTACAAAAATATGAGAAAATTTGTTCTGATATTAAAAGATGGTCCAGTTGTCTGTTTAAATCTGGACCAATCCATCACTGAGTATTACAAACATTTGATATCTATGTAAGCATTTTAATGACGGTCAAACCAAGGATGATTGGTTGTAAAAAGGCCAGGCCCACGGGACAGGAGCTTGGACTGTGTGTGAGCTGTTTTGCTAAAGACCCTGCATGGCACTGACCCTGATCAGGGCATGGACGTGGTAGACTCTGTAAGCAGGGGTTGGAGGAGTTTTAGGGCAGCTTATGATGGCATTGTTTATGGATAACAGTGAGACTGATGATTTGTACCTGGTCTTGGGGAGACTCCTGAAGAGCTCTACTGTCGAGGCTGGTTACATAGCAGGAAAATGACAACATGACCAGCAAAATACAAAAACACCTAAGCTGAGTCTCCTCCCCAGTTCGAAGGTATTCCAGACACGAGCCCCTTACAGAGGGAGGATGCTAGGAGCCTCCAGATCCCATGAAGGACTGCATTCTGACATTAATGCAGTCTCTATTTATATCTTATTTCTGTAATAAACTGTAGATTTGTAAGTATTGCTATTTGGGGTCCTATGAATCTTTTTTAGCAATTGAATCCAGCTTAACTGCCAGAATTAAAAGTTTAAAGTCTATCTTTCATATTTTATAGATGGAGCAACTGAAACCCAGAGAGGGGAACTGACTTATTCACAGTCGTGCAGCAGGTTTGTGGTAGAGCCTATATTGGAATTAAAGGCTCAACTCTCAGTCCAGAGATATTAGTCTGTTTTTTAACTCCTTACTGTAGTACTTGGAGATGAGTGGTGACTTCTCAGGAGGCCTAAAAGAACCAGAGAGGAGCCTAGACCACTAGCACAGGCATCAGGGTAGCAAGATAAGAATTACTCCAGGATTCGGTGAGGTTGGAAACCAAATAACAGATGGTAAAATTTAAGGCTCATTGAGATTCAGATTGAGAAAAAGGCTGAGACTCAGACAAGACTGAGTCTGTGAAGGCACAGTGTATCAGTCAGTGTAGGATAACTGCTGTAACAAATGACCCCCAAACTCAGGCACTTAATGCAAGAAGAGTTTATTACTCATGCAATAAGTCCAAAGCAGGAAGAGAGGGAGTGCTGCTCCATGCAATCATTCAGGGACCCAGGCTCCTTCCATGTTGTAGTTCTGCTTCTCTTAAGGTCCTCAGAGTCCTCACCATCCAGAGGCAAGTTGAGGAAGGAGAGAACATGATGTTGTTATAAGAGACTAGCCCAGGGTTTACCTCTTTTATGAACACCCTTGTCTGCATGTCAGTGTAAAAGAGTCAGGACAGAGGGGCTAACTTCCTTTCTTGCTGTCAGGTGGTGGATAAGAGGACTGAGCCAGCCCAGTTTCACACTTCAGTGTCCCCAGGGGCTCTCCTGACATCTTGACAGCAACACAGTCCCTCTTCCACAAAAGGTAAACCAAATCCCAAACATGCAGCCAATCCCAAGATGGTCCGACTTCTCTTGACTCCTGAGTCTCTGAACCTCACATCCCAAGTTCATCTAATAACACCCTTGGAGGAGCATTTCAGAGGACATATAAACCATCCGTCATAACCTTGGAATAAATCACAGCAGGGTATGAATCGTGACTCGTCCTTCCTCGATGGGCTATGCTACTTAGAAACTCTTGCATTCATGGCAAAGATCCTGTTGAAAGTTGATTCTTCTACAGTAACTTAAAAACTGTAAGAAATGGTCATTGTGTAGAACCCAAGAGAGAATTTGTTCTGGAATTTTCCATCAGGGCCGGCAATAGGAATCAGTAAGGCACAGGGGTGAGGGCTGAGGCAGAGTGGCCCAGAGGCAGGTTATGGAAAGACTCTTGGACATGACATACCCCAGACACAGAGGATGAGGTGTGGAAGAAGCACAGGCCTTGGGGTGAAACAGCTCTGGCTTCTACTCCATGTGACCATGCTGTGTAGGCAAGTCAGCTCACCTCTCTGGGGCTTGTTTTTTCATCTGCAAAATGGTTCTAAACATAGTACTTTTCTCTCAGGGATGCTGTGAGGTTTAAGGAAGCAATGCATTAAAGCACAACACTTGGCACTCAGGAGGCTTTCGGTAACTGACTCTCAACTGCTCTCCTCTACTCTAGATGCCCTTGTGATAAGGGGAGTCCAGAGCTTATTGAAGTAAGCTTTTAAATCATTAGACAGAGTCCTATGGGAACGTGCTGTTTTCCCAGGAGCCGAAGATGTTATGTGGCTGCACCAGCGAAGAAGATGAAGCTCCCATGCCCAGTTCTGGTGACCAAAGCCAAGAAGTGAGCAGAGTCTGGAAGCCCTAGTTCTGCGGTGAGCTCCTCCATTTCTGAATTCTTTTTTTCACCTGGCTTGGAAGAGCCTGGGCTTGTAAAATGCACTTATTAGTTGAAATGATCTAAATCTAATCTAATTCTCCTGTGGAAACGATGTAACGATGTTCTTCACTAAAGACCTGATGCTCTACATTTTATAAAATGACCACAAACATCTTTGTTAATCACATTTAAACAGCATACCCATGCTCTAGGCAGTAGCAAGCTTTCAGAAGTACTTCTAAATCAATTAAACAGGGCGACATGGTAAGCACTCATGTAAAATATCATTTAACATGAAACAGAGTCGTCGTGAAAGGTACAAAAGGTCCTCATCGAAGTTCTTGTTAATGTTCGCCCTGTTTTCTCCGCAGTGAATCATAATACCAAACATTTACCGAATGCTTACAAGGTGTCAGATACTGTTCCAAACTCTTTACAGACACCATGTCACTAAGTCCAACCCAAAGAGGGAAAAAGAGCCTGGGGTGCAGAGATGTTAAGGGTCCTTCCTACAGTCACACAGGTGGGAAGTGACAGAGCCAGGCTTTGAATCCAAGGATGAGATTCTGGAACCAATGCCCTTAACCAAGTCAGGGATTGGCCAGTTTTGGCAAATGACTTGAAGTGATATTTGGGGACAGAAGATCCCCCCCAGTTGACTTTGAGAGCTATCGGCCAATCCTGTCTGGTTAGTGTCTTTCTGTTCCATATTCTGTTCAATTCTGCAACATTTAATCAGCTCCATCCTAGGTACCAAGCATGTGAGATATCAGAACATTTGAGAACTTGTCCCTTCACTCTAGGGGAAGGCAAATGAATAAATGGTCCACACCAAACCAAGAGAAAAACACTGTATGTCTGACATGGCATGGAGGAGGAAATAGTTTGAAGGAAAAAAAGTTATTACTCAGAAGAATTTCGGAAAACGAAGAGGAATTTTCCAGGCACAAGAGGAAAATGCATGCTGGACAGTGGCATTCATAGAGATACAAAGACTGAGGGGAACGAATGTGGGTCCCACAAGTGTTTGGTGTGGCAGAAGCAGGAAGCCTGCATTGTCAGAGATGGGGAAGTGGGGTACGGGGCAGTTGTGCTGAGTCCTGCACAGCTTTTTAAAAAAATTCGTTTTGTTTATTTATTTTTATTTTTATTTTTATTTTTCAATTAAAGTTGACGTACAATATTATATTAGTTTCAGATGCACAACATAGTGGTTAGATAGTTATATAATTTACAAAGCAATCACCCCAATGTGTCTAGTACCCACCTGACATACATCGTTATTACGATATTATTGACTGTATTACCTATGCTGTACTTTACATCCCTGTGACTGTTTTTACAATTGGCAATTTGCACATCTTAATTCCTTCCCCTTTTTCATCCTTCCTACCCAAACCCCTTCCCATCCGGCAATCATCAAAATGTTCTCTGCATCTATGAGTTCTTTCTGTTTTATTTGTTCATTTATTTGTTTTTTTCAATTTCACATATAAGTTAAATCAGATAGTATTTGTCTTTCTGTCTGACTTGCTTCACTTAACATAATACCCTCTGAGTCCATCCATGTCATTGCAAATGGCAAGATTTCATTCTTTTTTATGGCTGTGTAATATTCCATTGTATATACGTGCTACATCTTCTTCATCCATTTGTCTATCAATAGATACTTAGGCTCCTCCCATATCTTGACTACTGTAAATAAAATGCTGCAAGGAACATAAGGATGCATGTCTTTTTGAATTAAGGTTTTGGATTTCTTCAGATAAATAGCCAGAAAGAATCTTAAAAGCAGCAAGAGAAAAGAAGTTATGTACAAAGGAACTCCCATAAGACTCTCAGCTGATTTCTCAGCAGAAACTTTGTGGGCCAGAAGGGAGTGGCACAAAATGTTCAAAGAGTCTCTTGCAGAGATTTGCAGGCCATTTTTAGAAGCTTGAAATATCTCTTCCAGGAGAAGGAAATTGTATTAGCCAGGACTCTAACAGTTACAAATGACAGAAACGAATGGTTTGGACTTGAAAAGTTTTGGGGGAAGGAATTTGAATGGTTTGGACTTGAAAAGTTTTGACTCATGTAACTGAAACCAGCAATGTTTACTTCATTCAGGCATGGCTGGATCCAGGTGCGCAGATTCCATCCATTTGGTGACACAGATGAGCTCCAGCTGCTCTAGGATTACATGCTACCAGCTAGGAAACTTAGGATAAAGAAAATACCTTATTCTTGATAATTCCAATCAAAGTTCTGGGACAGATGTTACCAGGCTCTAACTGCCTGCTTGAATGGCCTGTGCTGTCATTGAGGAATGAACGCCAGATATCAAGATCTCTTGGGGCCCAATTCTAGCCCTGACACTTAACCAAGTGGCCTTGGGTGAGTCCCTCTATTTTCTAGATCTTGCTCTCCTTGTCTGGGGTGGAGTAGACTTGAGGTCTCTAAGACCCATTCAGAGTCTTACCTTCCAGCCTGCATGCAGCCTGCCTGCTCCAAATGCTGTTCGTGTGGCATGATGTTGTCTTCAGTCTGCAAACTCACAGCTGCCTGCAATAAGGATAGGCTCGCCTGGCCCCCTCCACACCTTCTTGCTTTCTCACTCTTCAAAATGCAATAGCAGTGATTGGAGGGTGGCTTGACTGTTGGGTGGGGGCAAGCAGGTATAGCCTCTCCTTCCCCAAGGACCTGAGAGAATGAGCTCAGAGACCAGGGGCACTGTGTGTCAAGCCAGTGTGCAACCCACTGCCAGCTGAGGACCCTCAGGTGAGAAATCCTGCTCAAAGGCAGGGTGATTTAATAACCACAGGAGGATGACTTCACCAGAAAGCATGACTGCTTAATCCTTAAATTGAATTTTATGTGAATTTTTTCCCCTTGAATTCTCATGGTACTTAATTCCAGTGCTAATCTGGGACCCTGTCTCTAATTTGTGACCCAAGTCACAGTCACATTTTATCAGGCAATGAGAAGTAAGGCTGCTCACACATGGACTTCATGGCCATGGGCAGCCATTGCCTCCCCATCAGGCGCCTGCCTCCTTCCTGTTCCCTGCTCACTAGGACTCTTGTCTTCTTTGAGCTCTAATCTTTCTCGTCCTCGATTCGGCCTCTGGTCAGGCCCGACTCCAGGTGCTCACTTCCATGATCGGGCTCATCCCAGCACCCTTGCTGGTCCTAATTTGTTGCCCT
>NW_011888812.1:9155836-9157982 GCF_000151845.1 Pteropus vampyrus
CTGAGCTTCAAAATGGGGTGGCTGTTTGACCTCCGGGACCCTCCAGCTCTGACATCCATTTATTCAACAAGTATTCTTTTAGCACCTGTTCTGTGTCAATGCCTTGAGGTGAGAGCAGGGAACAAGACAGACAGACAAGGTCCCTAAGCTCCTGGAGTTTTCATTTAGGTGTGGGGGTGGGGTGGAGAAGTGGAAAGACAAGAGCTCAGAACAAAGGATGCATCTCAGAGAGGGACGTGTTTGAAGCAGACAGAGCAAGCAGGTGTGACGGAGCTGAGCCTGGCAGAACAGGCAACTTTAGGTCAGGTATTCATGGAGTGCTTGTTCAGGGGAGCTTGTGTGTAAGCCCATTATGTGGATGGTAAAAGGAGGCAGCCACATAAAGACCTAAAGGGCAATCGTTCTGGGCAGGGGGAGCAGCAGGAGCAGAGGTTTCTAGGAGGGGGCACATTCAGTGTTTTCAAGGACCAGAGAGAAGCTGGCGGGACTTCAAAGTCTGCAAGCCTTTCCTACCCTCCTCTGCCTCCTGCTCTCAAGGCCAAGGGGTAGGCAGCCAAACAGAGAGAAAGAAAGATGGTGCCAGCCTTGAGAATTCATAAACCCGGAGGATTGGCCCTTTAATAATCCCAGGTGGGCACTTAACGCAATTGCAATTTGAAGATCCCAGCTTGCTTAGTACAAGTGGAAAATTACCTTAGCATCTATTCTGTATTGCTTTTTGATTCCGATTTCATCATACAGATGTATAGCAGTGCATTTTCAATGGGTACAATTTAATTAGGCTCAATTTGTATAACTACATTATTAAAGACTCATTTGGAAAGAGCTTCATGTCCACGGTTCACTGGACTCTACCGTTTGCTTAAAAATATATTTGAAATAGAGCCTGCTGATGACCCTGGATTCCAAAGTGCTTTCTTCCACCGCCAGCGCACCAGCCTGGCTTGTCAGTTAATTTCCATCTCATTTAATAGAATATCTTTGGACATGTCTGGGTCTTGGAGCCTCTGACAGGTGTCTCCTGTAATTACGTGGAGGATCCTCATACACATTTTCAGTTGGTCATCAAACATTCATGGAAAACAGTATGATAGTGAGGTCCTGAGCCAGGCAACCGGATGAGAATGACAAGGTCAGGCCCTGTAGACACACACCTTATAGCCTAGAGGGTGTGGGGAGAGAGAAAAATTCGTGATCCCATTTTTACCCTCATGAACAATCCTGTGGAATGAGAAGTAAGAGACCATCAGAGCCCGTAGCAGATGAGGACTGGGGAGGCTCAGGGTCTCTAAGTCAGTGGCAGAGTCAAAGCTTGAATGCAAGACTCTAGACTGGTTCTGCTTCACCCTTATTTTTTTTTTTCCCTTGTGGGTGAGGTGTAAAGATATTTTCCAGGGCGGAGATGAAGGCAATGAAATGATCCCGTTGGACCAGGGGTCCTAGGAAGGGTCCCTGGGAACAGACACCTTGCAGATATCGGACCTTGGAGGCCCATGAACTCCTTAGTCACTGAACCTGAGAGGGCAGAGGGAAGGTGCCTTAGTGAGGATTCTCCAGAGAAACAGATCCAATAAGATGATATATACATACAGAAACAGATTTATTATAAGGAATGGTTCACATAGTTATGGAGGCTGAGAAGTCCCAAGATCTGCAGTCAGCAAGCTGGAGACCCAGGAGGTCCAGTAAGATGAGTTCTAGTCTGAAAGCCAGCAGGCTGGAGACCCAAGAAGAGCTGATGTTTCAGGTCTAGTCTGAAAGGCAGGAAAAGACTGACGTCCCAATCACCTAGTAGGTCCATAGGTTACCCAAAACTTCCGTCCAACTTAGCTAAAAACCAGAAGTTCCCATGACCTCCAACCCTTGGAGTTCCCATGACCTCCATCCCTTCAATTATTTGCTAAAGCACCTCACAGAACTCAGGGAAACACTTACATTTCCCAGTTTATTATATAATAAGAGTATGATAAAAGCTATGTGGATGGATGAACAGCCAGATGGAGAGATACAAGTTCTGGAAGGGTCCCAAGCACAGAGCTTCTGTCCCCGTGAAGTTGGGGCACATTTCCTTCCTGATATGTAGATTTGTTCACCAACCTGGAAGCTCTCTGAACCCTATACCACTAGGAGTTTTACAAAGGCGTCA
>NW_011888812.1:9158032-9159438 GCF_000151845.1 Pteropus vampyrus
AGCCTCGCACACACTAAGCACTTAGTAAAAGTTATTATCACTAGGCCGGCAGGTAAATGAGGCTAATAAGGCAACTGGGGCAAAAACACAGCAATCCGTGCTATAATGGGTGGGGTGGGGAGTGAATAGAGTGGCGAAAGGAAAGGGTGAGATCAAGGAAGACGTCTCAGAGGAAGTGATATGGCGGGGGCCTGAAGGCCGAGCAGAATTTCATCTGTAGAAGGGGAATGTCTTGTGGCCTGAAGACAGAGCACGGTGTTGCGTTTGTGGAAGAGCGACTGGTCCAATGATGTGGCTAGAACGGGCTGCAGGGCAGGGTCAGACAGTGTGGCAGGGTTAGGCAGGAAGGTGGGCTGAGGCCACACAGTGCAGGCCTGGAATGTCATCCCAAGGAGATTGATTTTCTCCTTAGACTGAGAAAAATATTCTTTTTTCTCAAAGCTGGGAAGTGAGTGACATAATGAGATCAGACCTGAGTTTTCAATACTCTCTCTGGCAGCCGTGTTGTGGGGGTGGGAGTTATGCGGAGGAGGTTGCAAATGCCTTCCAACATCAAAGAAGGGAACCCCGAAACCCAAGTGTGCTCAGGGCAGCACATGCTTCCCTGGGAGGGGACATCCTGGGTGCTAGTTTTGGCTCTGTGGTCAACTTTCTAGGAAACCTTGCACAAGTCACTTTCCCTCTCTGACTAAATTAAAATTAATGCACTAGACCAAGTCCCCATCAGCAGGATGAGGGTCTCATACTCGGGTGCCCCAGGGAACAAGCAGGAAATGTAATAAGGGGAGGGGCAGGGGAGCATCAGGGAGAAGTGGGAATTGTGGGAAACTTGCCCTGTCCAGAAAGGGGGCTGCTGCTCTGCCCTGCCTGATGTTGCCATGGGGGCTGGAGCATGCGTGCGTGCGTGCGTGCATGCCTGTGTATGTGTGTGTGTGTTTGCACACACCTGCTCTGGAGTTGTCCACAAGTCTTCAGATATTTTTTTTAAAGAGAAGCTAGAAATCCATTATTTTAGATAAGTAACCACCTGACTCTTAAGTGTTGGCTCAATTCTTTTAAAAAATATTACTACTTGGGTCATCTTATCTCATCCAGCAGCCAGAATGGACTCACATCCCACCAGTTTGAGACCCTCTGTTGTAGGTTTCTGGAAATGGGAGACTGAGCAGGTAGGAAGGGGGAAACTGACAGAGGGGGGGTCCATGGGGAAGAAGTCCCGGGACCCCAAGATTGAGGACAGCCTCGTGCCTCCTTGCAGCCATCCCTGCCTGCTTCTGAGCTCATGGGGGAACCAGGAGTCTGTTTTCATTAGAAGCCAAAAGCTGAATCGGCCCCGAGGGCATGTAAACCAGCTCCCCTGTTCAGGAGACTTTTTAATCTATCTTGTAAACTTGTCTTTCAGACCT
>NW_011888812.1:9162865-9169061 GCF_000151845.1 Pteropus vampyrus
AGAGCTAGACTGGGAATGGGCACTCAGGATCCAATCTCCATCCTGCTCCTAATTCACCATGTGACGTTGGGCAAGTCAGTCCCCCTGTCAGGTTTTTCATCTGTAAAATAGGGAAGGGCATGGGTCCAGGTGATCTTTAAGATCTCCCAAAGTTTGCCTTTTTGCCACAGGGCCTTTGCACATGCTATTTCTCTCAGCCAGGAACTTTCACTTTAACCTCATGTCTCAATGCCTGCTCACACTTCCAATCTCAAAGTAAATACCAGAAACCTCCTTGAAATCCAACCTAGGTTACCTTCTCTTATAATATCCTCCTCCTGCTCCTTAAATTTCTCCTTCGTAGCTTTTGTCTTGATGACAATGTCAGTGTATTTGTTTAATCTCTACTTCTAGAGTGTCAACAGAAGCAAGAGCCACATCTGACCTGTTCACATCTGTGTCCCCAGTACCTAACGTAGGGCTAGGCACCTAGTAGATGGCTCAATAAATGTTTGCTAACTGAAGGACTGGATGCTTAAATGCTTTAATTGTATGAGTCCTTGGGGATAAAGAAGAAAAGAATAAATAATGCAGAAACCACCAATGTTCTCTCAGCTTTATAAACACCTGGCCATCTTGCGGACCACATAGCAAAAGCAGCCAATCCCACTACTAGAAAAAGGGAGCACACGTGAGGCTGATGTATATGGGACACACATCCTTTTCACCTTTGCTGCCTCCCTTTCACCTGGCTCCTGCTATGGCTGTAGCTGGAGAAAGAGGTCACACTATAAAGGGCTCCTACTGAGATTCCCCTACCCTCCTCCGCCATCCCCTAGGGCTGCTCTGGAAATCATTGTGGCATTATGATAGGGCATAAGGCTTTCAGGTAGGCTATCAACCCTGGGAATTGACTTGGAGATACAATGTCTGGCTCATTCTTATTTTAACTACTCTTAGTGTAGAGAGCAGAAGAAAAGACAATTAGTCCAGGCTGTCAGGAAAACCATATAGGCTGCTTTGTTCCTGAAGAAGGTCTTATTTCTCTCCAAGATCTTCCCTGGCTATGGCATATCTCACATGCTGTGGGGAGCTGTCAGCTCCATGGAGCGACTGGAGGAATTAAAAATAAAAATTGACTTTCAGAGAACAAAATCAGACCTGACAATTTAAGTCATTCAAAGCAGCCCTGGTTAGCAGATTGCAAATGTGTTTATCAAAAGAGGGTAGCAGGGACTGGCTGAAATATGTATAAGGGAGAGAGAATGGCATGAGATGAGATCATGTGCCTTGCTTTGGTCAATGACATGTGTTAATGCACATGATGCAAGCAGTGACTTTAAATGAGCTTGTGAAGTTTGGCTTGGCCAAGCCCATTATCGACGGGACAAGGAAATGAAGGCATTGTGTCTACTCTAATGGGAGGCACTGAAAATTCATATTGCAAAGGGTATACCAGTCTTATGGGAGGAAATGAAAGATTAGGAACAATAATCCAGTTTACCAATAGCAAGATCACTCTGGCTATTCTATGGAGGATGGATGGAAGAGGGTGAGTGAGAGTGGAGGGGAGCCTGGTCCAGGTGAGAGAGGATGGTGGCTTGAATTCAGGTGATAGTACTGAAGGTAGAGCAAAACAGACAGATCTGGGATGTATTCTAGAGGCATGCCCCATGAAAGCCGCTGATGGATTAGAGAGGGAGAAACGACTATCGCACTCTCTTTGCTCACTTCAGTCTAGCCACATCATTCTTGCTGCTCCTGAAGCATTCTAGGTGTGCTGTGATTCCCAGTTCTTTGCAATTGCTGTTCCTTCTGCCTAGAACACTGTTTTCTTAACACTGATTTGGCCGACTTCTTCAATTAGTTCCGGCCCAGCTCAAATGTCAGCTCCTGGTGAGACCATCTTTAGTCACCCTGTTAAGCACAGTAGTACCTGCCCCCTTACTACCCTGATCAGTTTTTTTTCCATAGTTCTCATTGCCATCTGACCGAGGTTAGTTGGTTTGTTCATCAATTTTTTTCCTTTTCTCTGGCCTGTCTCTCTGTCTGTCTCTGTCTCTGTCTCTGTCTCTGTCTCTGTCTCTCTCTCTCTCTCTCTCTCTCTCTCTCAATCTCCGTTCTATGTTATGTCCTGCAAGTTCTAGTTGCTTCGGCCTCCACAAAATGCAATCTCACTCTCTTCATCAAGACTGGTGGGCTCTGTTCAGATTTCCTCTCCCTGCTCTGGCACCTGGAAACTACCTCCAGGCAGTTAGCTATGCCAACCACAGGCTCACTTCATTTGTTTTCCTTCTCTTGGAATTCACAGTCTTGTATTGCCTGTTGTCTGAAGTTTGAAAAGCAGTTGTTTCATATATTTTTGTCCAGTTTTTTGATATTTTCAGCCAGAGGATAATTCCAATTTTCCTACTCTCTCTTGGTTAGAAGTGAGAGTGTCCCATCATCCTTGGATTTTAACACAAGGAGCCAAATAAACCTAAAAGGGGCTGCCATCAGCACAAGGACTATAGTTCTTGGAGAGGTGGAGAGGACACCATCTTATGCTTTCCTCTGGTGCAACCTTGTCTGGCCATTAGGAAGCAAAAACAGCATTAATTAGACAGGTGCAATTGGGGGTACCCAATAAGTTTCGGGGACTCTGAACAAGAAGATGCTTGAACGACATGACATTAGAGAAGGACAGCAGGACTGCAGGGCTGACGATGTATTCAGCAGCACTTCCGCACTGTGGTCCGCTGGAATCTGTCTCCAAGAGAAAAAAGCCATCAACAAGAGAAGAAAAGAAAAAAACATAAATATGGCAATAAAACCCTTTTCCAGCGGAGACTTGTAGAGGGTTTTTTTTCCCTCTAAACAAGTGGCAGTGAAACCTTTATTGCACCCATAGCCTTTCAGACTCTCTTTTCTTATGCTACATAATGTGTTTGCAAGTATCTGTCCATTGCTGAGTCTCTCTGTGCTTTGTCCTATGTGAAACCACTGGTTTCCATGGCAACTAGACTGCCAGCTCAGGGAGCCAAATGCAGGGACAGAGGTCCTGTAGTGCACATCTGGAGCCTGGCAGAGGCCTGGGCTACAGGTAAGAAAGGGGCATGGGGTCACTCTGACAGGGTCTCTTCATGAGCCGCTGCTGTCTCACCTAGCTCTACACCCCAGGGTGGCTGTCTGATGCATCCACAGGGCTGGTGCTCCTGGGAGGACCTTGCCCACTGCTGAGCTTCCTCAGTCATGGACATTACAAGCACCTGGGACATGTGCCAATCTCTGGGCCAGGTGCCGGGCCCCAGATATGAGAACAACAGTCCCTGCCCAAATGGCTAGCAGTCTGTCTAGGGACAAAAAAACAATGGTAAAGGGTATCCAAAAGGAGTATTTATAAGTGCCAACTACAGGCCATGAACTGTTCTGGGAATCATATACCTTAAATTTTATTCTTCACAAAAAAACCTATGATTTAGTTATATCCAAGTTCAAACAACTAGTAAAAAGTAAAACCAAGATTCACATCCGAGTATGTAGCCACCTCTACTGATAGGCCTAACTCCACCCATACCAGTCTCTCTGTAAGTGCCTTTTGTCCAGGTGCCTCGGAGTTTAGAGAACTCTCTCAGAGAGCCTCTTCCTCCCTCTCTCCCCGCTCCACCCCACAACCCCACCCTCCCTGGCCTTGTAGATGTCGCTGCCTCAAGTCTCTTCCTTCATTCTGGGGATAAATATATCATTGAACTAACCCCACTGGAACATGAATTAAACATCCGAACAAATCCCAGTGTGGCCTCCGAGCCTCATGCTGTGTGGTGATGGCATTAATGAATGGTCACATAGCCACATCTCTGCTTAATTCTCTGAAATCCCACCTGCTTTGTCCAGACAGCAGGAGGAAACAGCCAACATCAAAAAACTGGAAGACCCTTGGGGAGAGAGAAGCTCTTTAAAAATAGTTATGTGGAGGGAGGCTCCCCCAGGCCAAGCCTTCTCTGGGCCCCCAGGAGCCAGCAAGAGCAGCCCTTTCAACATGCCGGATTCTGCTTGGATGTCTTCAAAGGCTGCTCCCCAAGGGACTTAGCCAAGGGAAACAAGCTTATAAAGCTAAATGCTGCGTTGTCACCAAGGTCGAGGTGGGCTAACAAAACCAGCTGAGGCTGAATTAATCAGATCTCACTGCCTTGGCCCAAACTTTGCCCCTCAGACAGGCTGCAGGCACTGGCCTCCCCTCCAGGCTTCCAGGCAGGCCCCTGCCCCTCTACATCCCTTCCCCTGTGCTGACCATGCTTGGGACCCAAACCACATCCAAGGACACAGGGAACTTTGATCATGCCATCTGACCCCTTGTTTTATAAATGGGAATCCCAGGCCGAGAGAGAGGTAGTGATGACCAATGGGTCACATATCAATTCAGAAACAGGGCCAGTACTGGAACCCAGGTGCTAGCAACAGCCCCTGGGGCTTATGGGGCGGTCATCACCCCAGACAAGGACCGTCATGTGGAGAAAAGCACCAGCTCCTGGGGGCTTTGAAGACTCTGGAAGATAGTCCATACAGCTGTGGACCTTGGGCAAAGCACCTAACCCCTTGTTACCTCTTCTATGATATAGGGAAGCAGTGGCATCCACCTCTTGGCATGGATGTGAGTACACTCTGCAATGAGGCATTTAATGAAAAACACCTTGCTGGGCTCCAGCACATGGTACAACCTCGATAAACACATGAATACACACCCTCTCTTCACGTGCATCTTCTCAGGTGCCAGGACTCACATGGAAATTCTATGGCTCACAGAGCTCCCAGACAGCACCCAGACAGCTGCTTTCTGCAGCCCTTTCCCATCCAAGTGATTCTTGGGTCTCTCCTGACCTAGCAGCAGATATGGGGCCACTGTGTCTTGAGGGTCTTGAGTGTCTGTGTCTTGAGTGGTTGCCATGGCTCAGGTACCAGCACCCTGGTGCCACTGCTACCAAAGCCAGCTGACCAGGATGCTTTACATTTGTACAAGGCTCAGGGGGGATGTGAATCCCTTGAGCAAGTCACTTAACTGGCATGTGCCTCAGATTCTCAGTTTCTTTATTTAAGAACAAAGATAACAACAGCACCTGCTATGCACACAAACACAAACGCAAACACATACATATATATTAGAAGCTTCATTCAGCTTTATTGAGGTACAATTCATATACAAAAAAATGCACTCATTTTTCTTTTCTTTTTTTCAACTGTATTGAGGTATAATTGACAAATAAAATTGTAAGATATTTAAAGTGTACATCGTGGTGATTTGATATATGAGCACACTGTGAAAGGAGTCTCCCCATCTAGTTAATTATCATCACACATACCACCTTATATATTTGTCATTTTTCTTTCTGTGTGTGTGTGTGTGCGTGTGTGTGTGTGAGTGAAATTAAGCTCTACTCTCTTAGCAAGTTTCAGTTACACATCAATACAGGGTTATCAACAATATTCATCATGGTATACGTTAGATCCTCGGAACTTATTTATCTTATAGCTGAAAGTTCGTACCCTTCACCATCCTCCTCCTATTTCCCCACCCCCACCCCCAGCCCCTGGCAACCACTGTTCTATTTCGTTTCTATGAGTTTGATGGGGTTTGTTTGTTTGTTTTTTTTCAGATTCCAAATGTAAGTAATACCATGCCATATTTATCTTTCTCTGTTTGGCTTATTTTAGTTAACATAATGCCTTCAATCTGCAACCATGTTGTTGCAAATGGCAGGATTTCCTCCTTTCTCCTGACTGAATAATATTCCATTGTATATAAACACCACACTTTCTTTATCCTCTCATCTATTGAGGGACACTTAGGTAATTTTCGTATCATGGCTATTGTGAATAACGTTGCAGTGAACACAGGAGTGCAGATAACTCTTCAATATCTTATTTTCGTTTCCTTTGGATATATACCTAGAAATGGAATTGCTGGATCATACGGTAGTTCTATTTTTAATTTTTTGTTTCCCATAGTGGCTTCACCAATTTACATTCTCACCAGTAGTGCACAAAGGTTCCCTTTTCTCCACATCCTTTCCAACACTGGTTATCGCTTCTCTTTTCGATATAGCCATTCTAACAGGTGTGAAATAATAGCTCGCTGTGGTTTTGATTTGCACTTCCCTGATGATTAGTGGAAACAATTTACAGATTAAATGCAATCTCTGTCAAAATGCTACAGCATTTTTTTACAGAAATAGAAAAAAAA
>NW_011888812.1:9169111-9178004 GCF_000151845.1 Pteropus vampyrus
ATCTGCAACCATGTTGTTGCAAATGGCAGGATTTCCTCCTTTCTCCTGACTGAATAATATTCCATTGTATATAAACACCACACTTTCTTTATCCTCTCATCTATTGAGGGACACTTAGGTAATTTTCGTATCATGGCTATTGTGAATAACGTTGCAGTGAACACAGGAGTGCAGATAACTCTTCAATATCTTATTTTTGTTTCCTTTGGATATATACCTAGAAATGGAATTGCTGGATCATACGGTAGTTCTATTTTTAATTTTTTGTTTCCCATAGTGGCTTCACCAATTTACATTCTCACCAGTAGTGCACAAAGGTTCCCTTTTCTCCACATCCTTTCCAACACTGGTTATCGCTTCTCTTTTCGATATAGCCATTCTAACAGGTGTGAAATAATAGCTCGCTGTGGTTTTGATTTGCACTTCCCTGATGATTAGTGGAAACAATTTACAGATTAAATGCAATCTCTGTCAAAATGCTACAGCATTTTTTTACAGAAATAGAAAAAAAATCCTAAAGTGTGTATAGAGTCACAAAAGACCCCAAATAGTCAAAGCAATTTTGAGGGGAAAACAAAGAACAAAGCCAGAGGCATCATATTTCTTAATTTCAAACTATATTACAAAACTAAAGTGATCAATATGGGATTGGCATAAAAACAGACACATAGATCAATGGAACAGAATAGAGATCCCAGAAATAAATGTATGCATATATGGTCAATAATTTATGACAAAGAGGATAAAAATATACTATTGTCTCCTCAATAAATGGTGCTGGGGAAACTGGATATGCACATGCAGAAGAATGAAACTGGACCCCTATCCTCCACAATACACAAAAATCAACTTAAAATGGGTTAGTGACTTAAATTTGAGACCTGAAACTGTAAAATTCCCACAAAAAAACATAGAGTGTAAGCTCCTTGACATCAGTCTGGGCAATGGGTTTTTTTTGTTTTTTTGTTTTTGTTTTTGTTTTTGTAGTTGACATCGAAAGTGAAGGCATTCTAAGGAATGAGAGAACATATTTATAAATCGTATGTTTGATAAGGGCTTAATATCCAAAATATATAAAGAATTCATATAACTCAATACAAAAAAAAAAAAACCCCAAACAATTCAATTAAAGAATAGGCAGAGGAACTGAACACATTTTTTTCCAAAGAAGGCATACAAATGGCCAACAGGTACTTGAAAAGGTGCTCAACATCACTGATCAGCAGGGAAAACACACCTATTTTTAAACAGCTTTATTGAGATATAGTTTACATACTGCGCTATATAATATGCCTATTTAAAGTGTACAAGTCAATGGTTTTTAGTATATTCACACAGTTATGCAACCATCACCACAATCAATTTTAGAACATTTTATCACCTCCTCCCTCACAAAATACCACACCCATTAGCAGTCACCCCCCATTTCTTCCAATCCCCACCCCTCACACAGAGGCAACCGCTAACCTTTCTGCCTTCATAGATTTGTCTACTCTGGACATTTTATATATGTGGAGTGATAAAACATGTGACCTTTTATGTCTGGCTTCTTTTCCTAGCATAATATTTCTAGGGTTCATCTGTATTGTAGCATGTCAATATTTCATCTCTTTTTACCGCCAAATAATATTCCACTGTATATATGTACCACATTTTATTTATTCATTTATTCTTTGAGTTGTTTTCACATTTGGCTATTATGAATTAGATTGCTTCAAATGATTATGTACAAGTTTTTATGTGGACATATGTTTTCATTTCTCTGGGCATATACCTAGGTGTGGAATTACTGAGTCACATGATAAGTCCATGGTTAACCTTTGAGGAACTGCCAGACTGTTTCCCAAGGCAGATGTACCACTTCACAGTGCCACCAGAAATGTATGAAGGTTCCAATTTCTTCACATCTTCACCAACACTTATTATTATGAACCTTTTTAATTACACCCATCCGAGTGAGTGTGAGTTGGTCTCTCATTGTGGTTTTGATTTGCATTTCCCTGACAGTTAATGATGTCGAGCATCTTTTCATGTGGGTATTGGCTATTTGTATATCTTCTTTGGAGAAATATCTATTGGGATCATTTGCCCATTTTTCATTAGGTTATTTGTCTTTTCATTATTAATTTGTAATGGTTCTTAACATATTCGAAGCTCCATAAGGCTAAGTGATGGCTTCTATGCTCATAAGAGGCAGAGTTGAGACTCGAGTTAGTTCTGCATCCTTATGGTCACTTGTTCCCATTAGTGGACCAAGAAAGATTTGAAATGTCCATCTATGACTGTATTTTGTCTCGTGGGGTTTGCATCATCAAAGCTGACCTTTCTTTGCACCCTCTTCCTTTGTCATAGAGCATGATACAGGGGAGAATGATTACAGGGTGAGCATCCCCCATCTTGGTCCATTTGTTTTCATATCCAGCTAGTCTCTTTCTTCTTATGACCACCAGACCTGTCTTTCCACATACTCTTCACAGTGCCTGCCTCATCTTCTGGGCTATGATTCCTCAGCTGCAAAGAGAAACAAGCCTCTCCCTCCCGTGGCAGGTGACCTGCACTGCTCCAGACTCTGAAGTGCTGTCTCTCTTTATTTTCTTCCCAGTGAGTAACATCTTTTCTCTTCATCCCTCCTGACCTCCTGTCTGGCTGCCATCCCACTGTCCTTTTTTATAATTCTGCTGAAAAACAAAATCTCGAGATTGTTATTTCTTCAAGTTCGGAGACCTGGGAAGGAACAAGTGAAACAAATTTCTCACTGATACATATTAATATATATTAATATTAATATATATATAATTATATATATACATATATATGTGTGTGTGTGTATATATATATATATATACACACATATATATATATATCTTTATATTCCAGATCAAGCCTGAAAAGAATGCATCAGGAAAGTTCCAAAGGCTTCCAGGAGCAAGTGAAAATTGTCAGACCTTCTAGGAGACCTTCTGAGTGGCCAAAAGAAACAGATCCCCTCTCCCTCATTTAGGAAATAAAACCACGTGGCAAGGTCAACACTCTGATCCTCTGATCTGACCTCGCTGCCTTAGTTCAGACACCAGACAATTCTGGGTTTATATTTCACATAATTTGAATAAATGTAAAGTCTCATTCTTCTATTCAAAGAGCCAGCAGTCCAAGTTAAGAAAATACTGGAGCGTCATAGCCTGGGGTCCTCCAAAGCAGAACTCAAGACAAAAGCATGTGCAGGTAGTTTATCTCAGGAGTCCCCAACCCCCCGGCTGGATACTGGTACCAGTCCATGGCCTGTTAAGAAGCTAGCCACACAGCAGGAAGAGAGCAGCAGACGAGCGAGCAAAGCTCTATCTGTATTTTGCAGCCGCTCCCCAGCAATAGCATCACCACATCAGCTTCACCTCAGACCATCAGGCATTAGATTCTCATAGGAGCACTGGTCTCTGGTATAAAAAAAAAAAAAAGGTTGTGAGCCACTAGTTATCTGGAAAGTGGCCCCAGGGATCCAAAAGGCAAGTCAGGGAGAATGGAATGGGAGGAAGGGAAATCTAGTACAAGGATGCATCATGGAGTTGACCCTCCAAAGGACCTTAAGAAATGCACCTCAGAGTTGTTCGAAGAAGCATTATGTATCAGACCCCACCCCCATTGATACAGGGTAGATCCACAGGCATTAACACCCTCACACTTGGAATCGATCATGCATCAGAGGCATCTCAAAAAGGAGTGACAGAGCAGTCTTAGGACAGGAATTGAGAGGCACCTGCCAAATCTTGAGGACAGAACGGTCTGATTACATCTATACAAAGCTACACAAAGCTTGCATGGAAATGGTCACTGCAGCAGAGGCTGGAGTAAGAGGCGAGGTCAAGAGAATTTTAAAGTTATGTCCAAGAGGTGGCCAAAGATTGGAGAGAAGATGTACCTTAGCAAGAGAACACAAGTGAAAAAATCTCTGAGCCTTAGTAACCACACTCTCAAAATGAGCCAACAGAGTCATACATTTGTCAAGCAGGCCAGTGCAAACTCAACACAAGCCACAGAAAGCAAGGGGATGGCCCTGATCCAGTGTGGTTGCACCATCCTTGCAATCATGCATTCAGTTCTGAGGGCAGGATTCCAGATGGCTTGCAGACAATAAAGAGTGTTTAAACACTTAAACTGACCCACATAAGGGAACTAGGGCAGTTGGCCAAGGAAGAAAAGACACAAGTCTGCGGGATTATCTTTTCAAAGATTTGAAAGGCACTTCTAAATCAACATTTATAAAACTGATCTTGTCTCCCACCCTAACTCCCACCCTAAGATGTGACTTCCTCTTTCTGTATACCTGCTTCTCCATGCTAACACTACCCCCAAAACCCCATCTAGTTGTTTAAGCTAGAACCCTGGGCATCAACTTGAGTCCCCTCTTAGTTACCATGTCCTCTCCACTCCACCTCCTATAAAGCCTTGACCCTCTCTCTCTGCTCCCTCCACCCCTAACGCTTCTGCTCTAGTTTAGGCCACCTTCCTCTCCATCTGTACCATTCCAATCTGTCCCTCTATATCTCCTCCTGCTACACCCAGTCCAGCCTCCAGGAAACCAGAGTCAGCTACAACCACCACTCGCTTCAATCATGCCCTCCCCACTGACCTCAAGCCAAAGTCCCAATCCTTAGCATCACCAGCAAGATCTTGCCTCCAGTGCCACTATGAGCAGATGTGCAGGTGGTTCCCTACACAAAAGGGCCAGCCAAGGTGAGGTGTTAGTTAAACTTCAGGCTGCCTTACACTTTCCAAGCAGTGCCTTTTCCCACTCTATCGAAGGCACCTTCACTTGTCAAGCTGGGCTGTCTACCTGGGTGAAAGCCATGCTTCTCTAATGTACCCAGAGTCATTGATGGACACCCATCAGCTCAAAAAGAGAAACAGGGCTAAGATCATGGGCTTTGGAACAGATAGATGTGGGTTCGAATCTTGACCCTGCTACTTGCTGGTTGTGTAAACTTCTGCAAGTTATTTCAACTCTCTGAGTATCGGTTTCCTTTTTTGTAACATTCTGCTAATAATGGCAGTTGTGAGAAAGAAATGATGTTATGTAGGAAGCACCCTTAGCACAATTTCTAGAACGTGGTAGGTGCTCATTAGATGGCGAATATTGCTATTATTATTGCTATTGTTCACCTTGAGACCCATCATGCCCGCCCCTCCGTCCACACTGACCCCTCGAGGGCAATCATCTTGTTATCCTTAACAACCCACTCCCTGCTCCTCTGCCCCACCCCTCCCTGATTAATGGCTCTTCTCCCCATTTCTGACCTAGGCTTGGTTGAGCGCTTCTGTCATGACAGAGGCATGATAGTAAACGCTTAGTAAATATTTGCTGTCTGAATGCATTTGTGGATGGATGAATGAAGAAAGTGACCAGTACCCAGGGACAGCCCGGTTTGTGTCCAGTGTCTTAGGATCTCCCCATTCCCTGGCTTCAGTCCCAAAGAGCTGAACCCCAGACAGCTGGGGCCTAGGCATTAGCAGATAGAGAAAACCACTAAACTGATTATTAGACAATTCAGATAGTGTAGTTTGTTAGGGAAAGCATGGGATTTTCAGTTGAAGATCTATGTTCAAATCCTGACTCAGTCGGTTGACTTTGGATGGACCAAATTTCCTCTCCAATTTCCATCTTCTCATCTGAAAACTGACAATCATGTTAATGGCAATGATGGCTTCCTCTTCTTCGTGGATGTTGTGCAGATTAAATGAGATCTTTCATGCAATTGTCTTGAGGCGTAGAAGATGCCTTACAAATGGTTTTTTTTTTTTTTCTATATCTGTCAGGATAGGCCTGATGATGCTGCAGTAACAAACAACCCTCACAGAGGCAAATTTCTCACTCATACTACATGTTCATCACAGGATGGTCAGGAACTCTGCTGGTGTCATTCTCCTTTAGGAACCCAGGCTAATGGAGATGCCATCATCTCACACATTGCTGGTTACAATGGCAAAGGGAAAGAATGTTCTGGAAAGTCTTGTATCTGCAACTAAATGCTCTAGCCTGGAAGTAACCCATATCACTTCAGCTCCCAATTCATTGGTCAAAATAGCCACATGGCCCCACCTAACAGCAAGGGGTCTAAGAAGTACAATCATACTATGTGCTCAGAAAACATAGAAGCAGATATATTTGGCAAATAACACTCACGACCACCACAATTATTCATCTTTATCTTGATTTCTTCAACAGCAGGACAGGATTTATTTCTTCTGTTCTGCACTTAACTAGAAGTGAGAATGATCTCTGAGTCCAAATAGGCTGCTGGGGATTGAACTCTCCCAGGGTCCCTGAGCTCAAATCTGCTCTTCTAAAGTATCCTGGGTCCTCTGCATAGCTGAGGCTGCTGGAGCTCGGGGAAAGGACAGTGGGTGTCTCTGGTGGGACCATGAGGTGGTAAAGGCCTTGTTCTCCAAACTTCAGCCCCCAGGGGATTTGGGCCTGAACCTTCAAGGATTCCTATTGAGGCCCACCAGCTATTAAAAATGAACAAGATGGCAAAGCAGGGTCACAGAACTCATGCCCTATTTTAAATGTTTGCTTTTAACTAAATAATGCTTTGTCATTTACCCACAGTGCAGTGACTGATATAAAATCTCACTGAGAATAACTCTAAAAGTCTAAGTGTAATGCCCTTCCTGAGCATAAGACCTCTTCTGAGGAGACGGAGGAGTGAAAGGTAGGGGGGAAGGGAGATTGGTTTTCAGTCTTCTTGGAAGTTTTCCCCATGAGCTTTGTCTTGCAAGAAGCTTTCTGTGGCTCCAGTTTCTCAGTTATGGGATCAGTTCAGCCCTCAAGGCAACACCATTTTATGTCCAAAGTTTGGAACTGTTCTATCTGAACAGGGCACACAGCTGTGACTGAAACTGCTCTAAAATCTCCCATGGAGTCTCTCACCAGGCCTGTCATTTCCCTTCATTAGCAAGTCAGTCATTCCTTTGGAGTAAGGCTCCCAATTACTATGGCAGAAGGGGAGCCAATAACAGCGAAAGATAGAAAGAGGGATAGGTTGGGACTTGCAATGGGCCCTAGAAGTCCTTGACACTTTAGGTAGAATTTGCTTACTGCAAAATCTTCTGGCCACCCTGGAGGATCTGGAGCCAGGTGTGGAAGCATCTTCACGGGGACCCAGAGTGAGTCTCCGTGGGTTCTACCTGTTCTTCCATCTTCTGCTTCTTCACTTCATTCTTGACTCTTCCTGCCCCCTCTCCTGAGGCTTTTGCTTGTTCTTCTGACCTTGCTCCAGGCATATCCAGTCAACTCCAGCCACACACGGAAACACTCTTCATTCATTCATTCATTCATTCACTAATTTACTCAAATTTATTCAAAATTGATCAAACATGTATTGAGTGCTGACTGTATACCTGGCATTGCTCTGGGCTCTGGAGCCTCATCTATAACCACGAACAAAGCAGACATCATCCTTACCTTCACAGAACTTTCAGTCTCGTAATGGAGAAAGACCTTAAATTCACAGCTACGACAACCTAATTGTAAAAATAATAATAATAACAGGTAAAACATTTAGACGTTTCACCAAAGAAGATGCATAGATGTCATGTAGGCTAATGAAAAGATGCTTGACATTAATAATTATTAGGGAAATATAAATTAAAACTACAGTGAGATACCACTACACACCTATATGGGCGGCTATAACTAAAAAGACCACCCATCCCGAGTGTTGGCAAGAAAATGGTTGACCTGGAACTCTGATGCACTGTGGGCAGGACTGGAAAGTGGTTCAGCCACTTTGGCAAACAGTTTGGCTATTTCTCAAAAAGTGAAATATACACCTATTATATGATCCAACCATTCCGCTCCTAGATATTTACTCAAGAGAAATAAAAATATATGTCCACACAAAGACCTGTACATGAATCTTAATTGCAGCTTTATTTGTAATAACCAAAACTTGGAAACAACCCAGGTATCCATTAACACGTGAATGGATATATAAATTGTGATACATTCAGATAATGAAATACTACTCTGCAATAAAAAACAATGACGGATACACACAACAGTGTAGATGAATCCCAGAATCATTATGCTAAGTGAAAGAAGCCAGACAAAAAGTGTATATACCATGAGATAGTCCAGTTATTCTAGAAAATTCTAAAAAATATCAACCAGAAAGCAGATTAGTTGTTGACTAGATTGGGGAGAGGGTTGGTTGGGAGGGAGGAATCACAGAGAGTCATGAGGTAATCTTTTAATGAAGATAGGAATGTTCATTATCTTGATTGAAGTGATGGTTTAATGAGTGAAAACTTATCAAATTTTATACTTTAAACGTGCACAGGCTAATAAAGCTCTGTGTGTGTGTGTGTGTGTGTGTGTGTGTGTGTGTGTGTGGTATGTGGTACTTATGTGTGTATATGTGATGCATATGGTGTGTGTGTGTGTGATATGTGTGCATACATGTACCTGCAGACCTGCGTGATAAAAACAGATCTTAGTGGTCAGAGTATGGTCTATAAAATCAAACAATCTAGGTTCAAATACTGCTTCCACTACTTTTAGCTACTTGACCTTGGGGACATTATAAAATGTCTATCTATGTGCCTCAGTTTTCCCATCTGTAAATGAGTATAATGATAATGCCTATTTCGACGTATTACTATAAGGATTTTATTAGATAATCCATTAAAATCTCCTTGTGACAGTGCTTGGCATATAGTGAGCACTCAACAAACATTAGCTGTTACTATTTCACTAATGCTGATCATTAAAATGCCCCAAATCCATTTCTCAAAGGACTTCTGAGAACTCGATCTGGGAAAGAATCACAAGGTCATTGGACTCAGGGTGCTGTCTATCATAATAGCTCTACAAATAAACCAAGAGCAAGGTATGACTTCA